>NC_048233.1:58292018-58426957 GCF_002007445.2 Ailuropoda melanoleuca | reverse complement strand
TTACACATTTGCAACAGTTGTTTGGAGGATTCACACTTATGACTCGTTCTACTTGCATATGGATTTTACTAGTTTATCACTCAGAAGAAGTCCTTATATCTGAGGTCATGGGAAACCCTCGTGTTGGACAGAGCTAATGATTTGGACATTATCAGCCTACTCAGGAGAGAGCATTGGGCCTCCCTCAGCATTTTTGGAGAATGTTCGACATGGTTAGAGAAGTTTTAGGTAATGAAGACGTGGAATTAAAACTACATTCAAGTGTAGAAAATGAGAAGTCTAGGAGGATCAGAGAGGTGGTAGATGGAAGAATATTGCATGCCAAGGGAAGCCTTGACTGTTTCCTGAAACTTAGTGCTAGTTTTATGCTGAATGCTTTTTGTAAAGATTGCCAAATGAACCTTTTCAGCCTTCCCCATCATTATACCAGTCAGTTAAAATCCTATCCATTCATGGGCACCTGGATGGATCAGTGGGTTAAGCATCTGCCTTCAGCTCTGGTCATGATCCTGGAGTCCTGGGATCAAGTCCCACATAGAGCCCCGCATTGGGCTCCCTGCTCAGCGGGGAGCCTGCTTCTCCCTCTCGCCGCTCCCCCCATGCTCTCTCATTATTTCTCTCTCAAATAAATAAATAAAATCTTTAAAAAAATATCCCATCTGTTCATCAAGGTGCATCTCAATGCTCCATTGAGAGTTATGAAGCTCTCTATGAAGCTTTCCTTGAATGTCCAGTTGAGAGCAATCACTCTCTTCCCCCTTGTTCTCATGTTGCACTTAATTCATTCTTTCTCTCTCATCTATTATCTATCTATCTATCTATCTATCTATCTATCTATCATCTATCAATATCATCATCATCATCATTTATCCTGTGCTTTGATTTCTGCTGGGCACTAATATTTGTTCAGTGCTTTATGGTTCACAAAGTGACATTCATGTGCATTTACTCATTTAATTCTTTGCAACTCCATGATACCAAGAACAGAAACAGAGGCCAGAGACATGAAGACATTAGTAGATTGGCTTCATAAATTGTGACTACAAGTCAAATAAAATCATGTGATCTCTAAATTCAGTAGCCAAAGAATGCAGTATTCTGTTAAGAGTTAGAAAAGACATTCACATAGCTTTGGATTCTATTACATTCAAAAGTCTATAACATTCAATGAAAGAGACATTCAGAGATCTTAAGAGCTGAAGAAAATGCATAGTCTAGTCAAGAGGCCAACCTGAGTTGAGTTGCAGACATTTGTGAGTAGACATTTATGAAGTGGAATCACCATGTGCATATAACTTGAGTCCCAGGATGTGACCATGTCCTACTTTGAAGCTACAGAATCAGTGACATAACCTTTAAAAATAGAGTTCAGGATGACACATCAAGGTCGCCCAAACCTCTGATCACTAGTAATCCCAAGAATGCTGAGATGGCAACTCCCCGTACTTCTGGAGATGATTTAATAGTTTTCTTCGTTTTTGTAAAGAGCACCACCCAGGAAGCCTGAATTTCCAGATCACATTTCCAGCCAAATAGCTCTGTGTAAGGTAATTTCAGTTAGCAGGGATGATTGTCTTTTTTACTGGGTAAGCATCTTACATTTCCTGGAAGTTTTAGATTACATATATGCATGTCTAAAATAATCAAAACCATAGTATAATATTTTTGTATTAAGAGTCAGGCCATATTTCATTTCTATATGCTTGCAATGTTTAAGAAAATTTGGCCTATTTAAATGACACTCATAATTCTAATTTAAAATGTATAACTAACAAATTATTGAGACTCACAACTTTAAGTGGAAATTAATGTCAGTCACATTTAGAAGCAGACTTTATTAGATTAAATTCTTGGGAACATTTGTTGATCAGACAATTGATGTGCTTAAAAATGAAAATTGAATTTATAAATGCAATTTAAACTATTTGAAAAGATTCAATGACTTATGTTTGCAACCTTAAACAAACATTGGTCAAGGCTCTTTAAAAGTGACTAAAAAAAGGCAGCTCTCCCTGCACCTGGGCCCTGTCCCTGTGCTTTAATAAAACCACCTTTAAAAAATGACTTTAAAAAGTAGGAGAAAATTTGCTCCATTTCTAAGTAGAAAAATTAGATTTGTAAGTGGAATGTAAACCCAAGAAGAAAATATATGTATAACTTTAATAAATTAATTTAAAAATCCAAGATAAATTTCTCAATAGCCTTTTCACTACACAGAGCTCACTCTTGGGGCCTCAAAATAGCTTAGATTCATACAGGTGACCTGTCTGGGGTCACCAGGCTAATAAATGGCACGCTCACAACTTGGACCCAGGATCTAGATCCTTTCTTTATCTTTTGGTCAAACTCTGCTTCCCTTATAGACTGCATTTCAGTACCTCTTTTATAACACCTGTACTATTTTGCCTTGGATTTGGGTTATTTATCTGTGTCTTATTTTGACTACCTGCCTCTCCTTAGCTGCCAGCACAGGGTCAGGCATGGGGTGGAGGTCAGGGGAAATCCAATAAGTGTGTCAGATTGAAATGATTGTAGGCCACAAATGGCCTCTGAGAAATGGTGGCTGGCATGGGGGATTCATATAGAATGTTATCTCTCTGTGACACTGTTTAGCTTTCAGAGGATCTAACTCAATAGCCTTGGACTCCGGAGGTCTAAGCTCTGATGAAGTGGATATAATTAGCCATATGCTGTCTGCCTTATTTTAAGATTTGATTCCGTGGATATCCTTCAATGTCTTCCCCCTGATCAGGATAGACACCAATCCTATTTATTTGAGAGAGAGTGAGTGACAGAGAGAGAGAGAGCATGAGCTCGCGCACACACACAAGATGGGGGAGGGGCAGAGGGAGAAGCAGATTCCCCTCTGAGCGGGGAGCCTGATGCAGGCTTGATTCTGGGACTCCAAGATCATGACCTAAGCAGAAGGCAGACGCTTTACCTACTGAGACCCCCAGACCAATCCTTTTTATACTCCATGAGGCCGGTATGGTATGGTCAGTCCCCTGATCCCCTCTCTGGACTCTTGATCCACTTGCTCTGAGTACACGACCAGTTCCCTGCATAAGCCAAGGTAGTCTCCAGATGAAATCAGTTCTCTAGCTCGAGCGCTGTTAATAACTCTCTGAACCTTTCCTTCACACCTCTTGCTAGAGGTTGTAGTTATAAAGTATTGTAGTTATTTATTTAATATTATCCTCCTATGGAAGGCCTTTAGCTCTGTGTACTTTGCTGTTTTTCTCACCATTATCCTTGATGCATAGTAAGGGCTTAATAAATGTAGACTTTAATGATTGTTATTAGCGTTTAATAAATGTTGGGATGCATGAGAGAAAGAATGAATGAATGTGAGAAGATCGAGTTTATGGTGATCTTTTAGACTGGCCTGGTCTCCATTCAGCCAGGAATGATTTGAGATGAAATCTTATCAGACAGATAGGGGACATGATGTCTGAGATTCCTTCCAGGCCAGTGAGCCTTTTGCTCCGGGAAGGCTATTTGTCACTTTGCTTTAGCCATTGCTTTTATCATTCTCATTGAGAACTCTGTGTGCGTGTGTGTGTGTATGTCTGTGTGTGTCTGTGTGTGTATGAGAGAGAGAGACAGAGAGAGAGTGAGAGAAAGAGCGAGAGACAGAGGAAGAGACAGAGGGAGAGAGAAACAGAGACAGAGAGAAAGAGATGTGCCGGCATGCAAGGTGATGGGAAATGATCCCGGGAGGCCCCTGGAAATGATGTTGGACTCTCTTTTTGCCTCATTCAAGCAAGTGAGATCTCATTTGGCAGGGAGGAGGCAAGCTGCAAAATGTCAGGCCCCTGAACATCAATGAGTTTTGCATTTCCAAATGATGGGTTTATGATTAAACTCCAATAACTCAAATGCACCATTCATGAAGAATGCCAGTTGCAACTGGTAATTCTTGTTCTGTTTAATCCCATCCCCCCCTTTATTTTTTTAAGCTGTGCCTCAAAATCCTTCAAAGGACAGCCACGAGTTGGGGGTTTGATTAAATTTTCTGATGACATGGAGACGCTTACTGATCATGGTGAACCCATCCTGAAAATTTGTAGGAAAAGACACCAAAGAGCATGAGGCTGGAAAGGCAGACAGATTCTTTAAAAACAAGCTGTAGTATCCTTGCTTTCTTCCTCAGGGAGACTGGAGAAACACTGACCTCTAGCTGAATGGAGAGAGCGATTTCAGCTGGTGCCTTCTACTCTGGTTGGATGTGGGCTGATCTGAAATTAAAAGAGAATATTTGGAAATCTTCTCTTCCCCCCAAATTTTTCATATATCTCTCCTGGCTTCTCTTCCCCTTGTCAAGTAATAATATCAACCATTTATTTAGTATTCATTGCGTGCCTGGTGTTCGGATTTCCTATATTAGCTCTAATTATTCCCAACGACTCTGTGAGGTGGGGGTTATTGCACCCATTTTTTCTGGCAGGAAAATTGAGGCTCCTTGAGTTTTGTAACTTGCCCAGCACATACTAGTGTGATGTGGCTGAATCAGGATTCTAAATTAGTTTTGTCAACTCCAAAGCCTGTCCTCCTTCCTCTAACTCTGAGTCTGGCAAAAACCTCAGGGAAAGCTTGGGTGTCTGGTCCTCTCCCCTCCTTCACAGGGGCCTGCTCTTTGGAAAAGGTCTCTCAGTCACTGTGCTTATTTGTTCTGCTTCTACCTTACTAATTCCTGTTTATATTCAGAAGCCAGGCTGAGTCTCCTTCCAGATACGTCAGTTCCTGTAAAGGCAACCAGCTGTCTCCTAAGCCCTTCACTTTCTTGATAACATCTTCATTCTTGCAGACTGAGAACTCTGTTTTAAGCCATCAGAGTGACTGGTTAGTAGTGAATCAATGCAGCTACCCAATAATGACCTAGAATGGAATTGGAAAACCCAGGGGTTGAAATGTCCAAGAAAGTGTAATTCGGTTTTCTGTTTATCTTTCTCTGTGTGTTTCTAGGATGTTCTAGCTGAGATTTTTCAGGGTGATGAGTGGGTTTCAAGCTAACCTGATTAAGATGGGATTGGGGGTAGTGGGATGTAGGAAAACAGTTTCATTCCCGCTTTGAGGAAGTGATTGAGCTGAGCGTGTGGTTGGTGAAATGGGTCCAATAATAAAAGGAGGAGGAGTTCTGGGAGGAAAAGGCAATAAAATTTTTAGTTTTTTAAAAAATGCATGAGCCAATAGAAGGACTGTTATTGCTTCTGTAACAGGATGTTATCGCTTTCTCTGGTGGGGAGTCTTCTAGCATATATCCATGTTGTCCCACTGACATGTCTGGGACTTTTCAGTGGCTTGCAAGCTGGAAGACGTTACTCTAATGGCCTTTTTCTGTGTTGCTTCATTTGGATGGAAGCTTGCTTAGGGTGCCTTGACATATTCCTATTAAGGTGCAGTGTTTACCTGAAGTCAAGTATCTTATTTTTTCATTTAATATGCTCGTAGCTACCCAACTAATTAAAAATAATCGTATGTTGTTCTTTTAGACATTTCCTGTGGATAAACTATATTTCTTTGTTTAAAAAGTTTGATTACAACATACAGACTACACTTTTTTCAAATTTCTTAATATTGCCATCGATTCAAAGCTGCAAATGCTTCCTTTCCGTTCACCTTTCACTGCCCCACCTTCATTGCATATACACTCTTCCTGCTGCTAGATTGCGTTCCATTCCATAGTATGAGCGAGCCATAGTTTAATTCATGAATCTCTCATTGTTGGGCATTTTGATTTTTTATGACATTTTGGTGTTATACACACTCCTGTGATAAACTTGCTTGTAGGTGTATAGGATTACTCTGTAGAATACATATTCAGAAGCGGGGTTGCCAGGCCAAGAGTGACAGCTCCACTTCTGAAAATACATGCTTCAGTTCCTCTTCTGAACAGTTATGTTAACTTACATTTTCTCCATGACTGTGCATTTCCCCAAGGCTTCAGCCTGCACAGAGTGACTTCTCAACCTACTAAGAAGTAGTGTGGAAAAAAAAAAAGAAATGACAAAGTTGGAGACTTCAATTTAACAAACACTCATGGACAATAATATGAGTGAGACATTCTGCAAGCTGGCAAGAATACAGATACTATGAAGACTAGCCAGTGTCTGTGGGAACCCCACTGTGTGGCGGGGGGATTGACATGAAAGAGCGGAGTGAGCGTAGAGAAATGCTGGCAGAATGGGGTGGCTGGAGTGAAGCATAGGATGGGAGATGAAACAGAGAAGGGATAATAGTGGGGCTCTTGTACTTCTCTCTAAGGGATTGGGTTCTTCTGTTGGTTGTCGATAGACATGCAGGCTTTTGAGAAAGGGAATGTGATGGGTAAATTTGACTTTTTTGAAAACCATTCTGGTTCTCTTTCCTTTTAGCCCCTCTCCCCTTAATCAACCTTGTGCCCCTGCTTCCTTTAGGAATCAAGAAGAGAGATATGAGACAGTACATGGTTGTTTGTGTCTGCATGCATTATTTACTTCTTNCTCTTTCCTTTTAGCCCCTCTCCCCTTAATCAACCTTGTGCCCCTGCTTCCTTTAGGAATCAAGAAGAGAGAGATGAGACAGTACATGGTTGTTTGTGTCTGCATGCATTATTTACTTCTTAAAATTTCAATTTATAGGTAGAGAGGGATTTTCTTGTGTTGGTGGAGCTTAAGGATAAAACGGAGGGCCAGCCAGAAGCATTGTTGACCTCATTGGGAAAACTTACTTGCATATTCCTTTTTTTTTCCTTCTGCTCTGGACCAAAAAAAAGGAGACTGATTCTGGAAAAAAAAATTATTGATTTAGATTTTTTAAAAATAAAGATACTCAATTTTTCTATTTGCATTTTAAATTCATCACTTTAAAATATTAAATGAATAATAATAGTCTTTTGGGAAATTAGATATTATGCATTGCATTCTGGTTAAAGATAAATCAACATGTCAGTTGAGTTCACAAAGGTTATATTTGAAAATCTAACAAGTTAAAGATATGGATATTCATGGAGAAAAGGCAAGTGAAAAGGCAAGTGAAGGGAAGGAAGGAAAAAGAAGAGGTGATGGGAGAAAGAAGGGAAATTAAAAGCTTGAGCACAGGTTTTCAAGTCCAGAGAAGCAAAGGCTCCTTTGAGTATTTTTTTCACCTTTCTTCATGAACTGTTAGAAACAAAATAAAAATTATAGCAATCCCATAATTATCTTAAATTCTGGCATCTGTATCTTTGTATTGCATTCTTTGGCATCATGTAGAAGGCAACTCAAGGAGCCTTAAAACTCTGACCTCTGACATGACATGTGACCAGAGCGGGTCCCTCTAAAACCTGGAACCTCACTCTTATCTTTCCGCTCACAGGCACGTCTCTGCCTGGACCTGGAGGGAAGGTGGCAGAAAATAACAGATATGGAAGCTTTCTGGAAGGTTAAAAGAAAATTCCTTATAAACACAAATCTTTTAAAAAATTATTGTTCTCTTTTAAATCAATTTACCAAAACAAATTGAGACACACACACAAGACCCAGGGACCCAGTAATCTGTTGTCAGGACAGAAATCTCCCGGTGACATATCACATCTCTTTCACATTGTCACCAATACAGAATGAATCCCAGAGTAGTATGTATCACACCAGTGTTGCTACGCAGTTGACAACTGGTTTTCTTTAACTATCTCTGTTTCCAATTCTTCTAGAGCTATAGACTATACTTTTTTTATTTCATATGTGTGCATTTCCTCCCTTAATAAATGAAACTGAGTTTATCCATGACCCTTCTGGTACATACACTTTTTACTAATTGGGCTTATAATGTCTTACAAATTGACCAGGAGTTTTATTGACTTTTTTGTTTAAAAATTGGGGCGCCTGGGTGGCTCAGTTGTTAAGCGTCTGCCTTTGGCTCAGGGCATGATCCCGGCGTTCTGGGATAGAGCCCCGCATCAGGCTCCTCCGCTGGCAGCCTGCTTCTTCCTCTCTCACTCCGCCTGCTTGTGTTCCCTCTCTCGCTGGCTGTCTCTCTCTCTGTCAAATAAATAAATAAAATCTTTAAAAATAAATAAAATAAAGGATTAAAAAATGAATATTAATAAAAACAAGAGTGAATTTGGAATTATAATCAGAAATTCTGAGGTAGTCAGCATTGTGTTTGGTCAATGGTCTATAATTTGCTAGCATAAATCTCTCATTTCTAGAAAGAAAAGGGCCAATTTTTACATTTTGTGGTTTTATTTTTTATTTTATTTTTTTTTTTAAAGATTTTTTATTTTACTTATGTGACAGAGAGACAGCCAGCGAGAGAGGGAACACAGCAGGGGAGAGGGAGAGGAAGAAGCAGGCTCATAGGGGAGGAGCCTGATGTGGGACTCGATCCCGGAACACCCGGGATCACGCCCTGAGCTGAAGGCAGTCGCCCTAACGACTGCGCTACCCAGGCGCCCCNTTTTTACATTTTGTGGTTTTATAACTAATTTGTTTACAAAGATTTGCAGTATAACTTCATTATGGAACTTAAAGGAATATCCATATGATCTTCTTCTCCTGCATTAGACATTTGAATCCCTATACACTCACTCCTTAAAAATGTCTAATAGGGGCTTCTGAGTGGCTCAGTTGGATAAGCGTCCAGTTGATTTCGGCTCAGGTCATGATCTCAGTGTTGTGAGATCGAGCCCTACATCAGGCTCCACACTCAGCAGAGTCTGCTTGAGATTCTCTCTGCCTCCCCCTCTGTCCCTCCCCCCAACACTCTCTCTCTCTCCAATAAATAAATAAATCTTAAGAGAATGTTCAGTAAGTTTTCCCAAAGAAATCTACCTCTCACCTGCTTTTTTATTTCCCATACTGTGAAGGTATTGTTTTCTATGTGCAGCTGGAAACTCCCCAACTTTCTTTAAATCTTGCTGGCTTTGGATAGGCCCATGATGTTTTACTTGAGGCTAATCTAGTAAGGGAAAGAATGTTAGATTATACAGGGCCATTGGCTCAGCCTCCAATGGAGTGATCATAGGTCTTGGTTGAGATGAAGGGAATTGATGATCCTGTCCTGGCTGGAATTATTGATGGAGGACTTAAGGTGCCCAAGCTGACCCTTTGACCTTCAAATCTGGTGTAACATAGAAAACCACTCCCAGAGTCATCGTTCTTCATGGCAGTGTCAGGAGCCTTCTGTTTGAACATTTGACTTGTTTGGAGCCCTACAAGAGAGACAAGGCATACTCTGAGAGAGCTGATGTTTACCATGAACAGGAAAGAAGATTGATGGGAAGTCCCAGCTTATCTAAAACACAGGGGCAAGGCCTTGAGATAACAATGTACTGTTTCAAAAGTATCTATGTCCAGAAAGAGGAATTTGCAAGGCGCCAAAGCATGGCCATTGTGGCATGAATAGGGTCTTCCTAACCACTGCCTAACCCTGGAGTGTCTATTTTGGAAAGTATAAAGATATTGCTGGGAAAGGAAATTATATAGTACTTATGAGCCTGAAATCTTAACAACTGGTAATAGTAAAGTGAGATAGTCTTGGTTTGGGAGAAAATGAAGTAAAATATAAAGAGGGAGATTTACTTGCATACTCCCCTCCACACTGGCCAATAGTAACCATCAACTTAGGGGTTACTGATCAAAAAGCTTTCATACAGACTTAACAACAACTTTGATTTTATCATCCCCTTTCACAGATAAGGAAACTGAGGGCTAGAAAATTTAAATAACTTTCCTATGACCCAGAACTGCATGTGCAAGTACCCATACATACACAGATGAAGGTGATCTTGACTGAGTGGGATTGATAACGTGTATTAACTGAGAATCTCTCTCTCTACTGTTAAGAGCAAGAGGCCAATTAGTAGACTGCTAGGTAGATAACATAATTTCCCTCAAAAATGCAATACCAATAACAACAAACAGTCAATCCTGGTGATTTTGTGAGAACAGTAAAGATGCATTTCTATGTATTTTTCACCTTGACCCACTCCCCTTAAGAGTAACTGGTGGAGTTATTACTGGTAAAAAACAGTGCCAGTGCTCTGTCAGATTTTCAGTTTGCAAAGAACATTACTGTCATTTTTGCCAACTTTGACTTCCAGAGTACCACAGTAGATTCATACTTTCTGGAAAGATTTTCAACCGAAAATAGAAGAAACACAAAACTGGTTTTACTTATTCCTCAATTTACCCAGGGCACTCCAGTTCATTAAGGTTTCTCTGTATTGATTTGATTCATTTCAAGGTACAGACAGGACAGTGTGGCTAGGCGAAGTGAGTGCCAGGAGCGTGGCAGATGAGGCAAGAGAGGAGTCATGGCCAGATCTTAGTGTGCTTTGTGAGCCCTGCAAAGGATCTGGGGTTTTATTACAGTCCAAAGAGATTAGAGCCAGAGAATGACATGAGCTGGTATATAATTTTAAGGGATAATCCTGGCTGCTTTTTTGTAATTATTTGTGCAGTTAATGCTTTGGAAGGGGACAGAAGAGGCCATGGCATCTTTGACTTGGGTGAGTGACAATGGTGATGGAGAGAAGTGAATAGATTTTAGAAATATTTTAGAAGTGGGAATTATGGGATTTGGCAATGGATTGGATATGGGATGGTGAGGGAAAAAGAAGAGTCAAGGATGACTCAGGTTTCCTGGCTTGAGCAACTAGATAGATAATGGTGACATTTGTTGAAATGGAGAAGACTGCCAGAGTAAAAGCCTGAAGGAGATAATCAGGTGTTTAATGTGGATACATTTAGCAGATATCCAAGCACAGGCATGCAGTAAGCAGCTAGAGGAATGGATTAGGAGGTCAAAGGAGCTATCTGACACGGAGAGATAAATATGAGAATTGTTGGCGTATGGATGGTCTTTGAAGCCTTGGAAATGAATAAAACCCCTTTTTTTTTCATTTTCATTTTTTAAAATTTTTTCTATTTCTTAGAGAGAGAGAGTGGGGGAGGGGCAGAGGGAGAGAGACTCCTAAGCAGGCTCCGTGCCCAGCACAGAGCCTGATGCGAGGCTTGATTTGAAGACCCTGAGATCATGACCTGAGCCAAAATCAAGAGTTGGACACTTACTGACTGAGCCACCCAGGCACCCCAAATAAACACCTTTACTATTAAAATGTCAAGTGAGAAGAAAGAGACTCAGTACCATGCCTTGAGGACTCTAATATTACCAGTCTAGTGGAGGAGGTGCAATCACTAAAGGAAACTGAGAGGGAGCTACCGGAATGGAAACTAAAGGAAGAATATTTGAAAAAGGAGGGAGCGGTCAGTTATATCAATTGGGATCAAGTAAGTTGAGGGTTGCACTGCAAGGTTAAATATACACTTACCAGGGAAAATCATATGCTATGAGCAGTCTCAAAATTAGAGATTTATAAAGGTCTCAGGACATATATTGGGCAAATATTAAGAGTTTACTGTTAGCTTATAAAATGTAAAAGTTGTTTTAAATTACTTTTCAAAATAGCTAGGTTATTAATATGGTGGGGGCATGACTTGAGGGAAAGTCAGAACTCCTTATCCAGTTGAAATTGACTAATGGACAACTCATACAGAACAGAAATTTCTTAGTAGCAACATGTGTCGTAATTAAGGAAGGGAGTGAATTCAGGGAGCGTTCTTTGCAAAACCTAGACCAGTGTGGACAGGGCAGAGTATATTGTCTTTATGGTCAAAACAGAGCTTTTAGTCACTTTTTTCATCTTCAATTAACAGACTCTTTTGAGAGCAGATACAACAGGGAGATCTTGAGAAAACCAAAGATTGTATTAAGCTTTAAAGGCCAGATCTTGCTTCTGGGGTCCAGACTAGGGGCTAGGATTCTCTTTAGAACAAGAAAAGAAGAGTATCATCATCTTCTTATGTGATTGGTAACAAGATTTCCCTTCAGGCGAATTTGAAAATAAGCTGAGCAAACCTGCTTTGCCCAATTTAGGCTTCCTTTGAGGTTGGAAAAAAAAACCAAAAAAGACAACAACCTGAAGACTAAAATAGAACAGGAGATTATATCCAAAGGAGGATAAGAGATCTTTGGCAATCACTGCAGAGAATCAGGGGGACATACATGCATAGTTGGAGAGAGAGAGACTAGGCACAGCTCACAGAGAGAGCACACACAACACTGGAGTGGTAGAATGAGACCACATGCTGGGATTCTCCCTGTAGAATAGCTTTATTTTGGAGGACCAAATAGTTTCTTTGCTTAGGTCCCAGAACTTTCCCCAGCATCCTTCAAGTCAAGAAAGTAATGCATGTTGGAAGGAAAAGAGTTGAGTTAAGGACATGGGTGATTTTATTTGTAGTGCAGAGCATTGGCGTTTCTTTGAACTTCTGGTCAGTTCAGGGTGAAGTTAACATCTCCCTCAGGGGATAAGAGTATAAGTACCAAGCAGAACCCTCCCACTGGAACATAAAAGAATGAGAAAATGTAGCTTTTATGAGCTTCTTAGACAGGTATGGTTGGATTCTGGTGCCACTATTTACATCAAGATACTCAACAACATTAAATTAATTCATTTGTTCAACAAGTATTTATTGAGTGTCTACCATGTGCCAGGCATTATGCTGGATACTAGAGACACAGGTTAGAGTGAAGCAGACAGGGTGACCTCATGGTGCTTATATCCTGGAAGAAAACACAGAAAAGGAACAAGCAAACAGAAAACAATATAATTTCTGTTAGCGATAAGGGATGGGAAGAAAACAAAACAGAATGTTGTGAGAGAGGATGTCTTGTTGGGGGAGAATAACTGTGTGTGGAATGGATGGAATTTTACTGTGTGATCAAGGAAGACTTCTCTGAAAAGATGACATTTGTACTGAGATAAGAAGGAGGCAGCAGCCATACACAGATCTGGGGAGGGAACAAAGAGGGCTCATAAAGCTGCAACTGCAAAGACCTCCGTAAGTTTGAAGAAGGAAAAGAAAGTCCATGTGGCTGGAGCTTAGTGAGGGGGAGGAGAATGGTAGACCGTGCGTTTGGAGAAATAAGCAGGGGATGGATTGATCAGGGGCTGGAGGACCAATGATAAGGGTGGTGGATTTTGTTCCAAGTGCAATGGGAAGCCCTTGAAGGATTTGTGCAAAGGAGTATTATGGTTTAGTTTAAAAGAACATAATGAGGAGAATGGACTGAGATACACAGAGCGTGGAGATGGAAATCTATTAGGAAGCTATTGCCGTAGAATTCAGGTAAGAAAGAAGCTATGGTAGCTTGAGCTAGGGAGGAACTGGAATAGAGCATCTGAGCTGGGGAAGAATTATGGTCCATTCTTTTCAACATAGCACGTGTAAAGCCATGGGGTTCAGATGGAGGAGAGCAGGGCTGGTCAGGGCCAACAGAGTACTGGCCAGGTGGAGGTCCATCCCTGTCTGGCCTTCCTTTCAACCAGGGCTTGATCAAGGTCTGAGGTATCCTGGACAGGCTGATAATGTTGCATTCCTTTAAAGAGAGTATCTTTACATTTTTCTTGACCATTTAGAGATGAGAGAGAGACTTGCCTTTTGGATGATATAGGAGGTTACAATGTTTAGCTTCTCCGCTGTTATCAAAAGCAATCCAGCTCTCGCCCCAAACTTACAAAGTGGCTCAGTCAAAAAAAACTCTATCTCACAGGCCCTACAGAGTTTAGGAAGTAGTTTAGCAACTTTAAACCCTTAATTTAAAGGAAGTACATCTTGTGGTGGGGGAGGGAGGTCTCACTCCCATCTCATATGGTTACCATACTGATTTTTCCAATAACATGCTATATTGCCAGAAAGAATTCTGGAAAAAAGTTTTTACATCTTGTTACATTTCCAGTGTTCACAATCATCCTTTTAGATTCCCTTTTTACCCCAAGTGGAACACTCTTTAACTCAATTTTACCTTTATCCGTGGCATCCCCCACTCATATCTCTTATATATTGCAATTGGGCCCAAGGTTGCATTTCATAAAAGGGTTCCAATGCCAAAAATCATTGGGAAACCATTAATCTAATCTAATCTAACCACACTTGACAGCTAAGAAAATTGAGGCTCAGAGACAGAAAGAGACTTCCTCAAGGTTGTACAGGGAGTTAGGGAGTTAGTGGCTAAGCCAGAGAACCTCCTTTGTCCTAGATATTCTTTCGCCCGTATACAGAAATTTGAACAAGCTCCCTTCAAAGCAAGCAAGCAAACAAATATACCTCTGTTGGAGTATGGCCCAGATTTATTTGGGGACTAGTGTAGGAATTTCATAGGTAACTACTTCCTCTTCTGAGGCAATAATTCTAAGCTCCTAAGCATAATTCATCATGGTATCCCAGAGCTAAAGGAGGCAAGGTCCAGGGCAGGATTCCATAGTAAGACCCCTCCTTGCAAGTACACACAAAGAAAACACAAAGCTTGAGAGCTGGGTGCTACTTGCTCAAGGAAAAAGTATGACTATACTTTGTTCTCTGAAGGGACTAAGTTTGAATAGAGACTCACACACTGACTTGGACTTGGGGTTGTCCCAGGGAGAGAGGTAGTCGCTGGGGATTTGGTATCCCAGGGCCACAACTGGGTAGGGTTGCAGTACTTCAGTGGTGTGCTGGTAAATGATTAACACTTGGCTCTGGGCAGAAGGGAGAAGTCTAGAGTTTAGTATTCACCCATTGCATGCTGCAAATTCCCCCANACCTGAAGACTAAAATAGAACAGGAGATTATATCCAAAGGAGGATAAGAGATCTTTGGCAATCACTGCAGAGAATCAGGGGGACATACATGCATAGTTGGAGAGAGAGAGACTAGGCACAGCTCACAGAGAGAGCACACACAACACTGGAGTGGTAGAATGAGACCACATGCTGGGATTCTCCCTGTAGAATAGCTTTATTTTGGAGGACCAAATAGTTTCTTTGCTTAGGTCCCAGAACTTTCCCCAGCATCCTTCAAGTCAAGAAAGTAATGCATGTTGGAAGGAAAAGAGTTGAGTTAAGGACATGGGTGATTTTATTTGGTGCAGAGCATTGGCGTTTCTTTGAACTTCTGGTCAGTTCAGGGTGAAGTTAACATCTCCCTCAGGGGATAAGAGTATAAGTACCAAGCAGAACCCTCCCACTGGAACATAAAAGAATGAGAAAATGTAGCTTTTATGAGCTTCTTAGACAGGTATGGTTGGATTCTGGTGCCACTATTTACATCAAGATACTCAACAACATTAAATTAATTCATTTGTTCAACAAGTATTTATTGAGTGTCTACCATGTGCCAGGCATTATGCTGGATACTAGAGACACAGGTTAGAGTGAAGCAGACAGGGTGACCTCATGGTGCTTATATCCTGGAAGAAAACACAGAAAAGGAACAAGCAAACAGAAAACAATATAATTTCTGTTAGCGATAAGGGATGGGAAGAAAACAAAACAGAATGTTGTGAGAGAGGATGTCTTGTTGGGGGAGAATAACTGTGTGTGGAATGGATGGAATTTTACTGTGTGATCAAGGAAGACTTCTCTGAAAAGATGACATTTGTACTGAGATAAGAAGGAGGCAGCAGCCATACACAGATCTGGGGAGGGAACAAAGAGGGCTCATAAAGCTGCAACTGCAAAGACCTCCGTAAGTTTGAAGAAGGAAAAGAAAGTCCATGTGGCTGGAGCTTAGTGAGGGGGAGGAGAATGGTAGACCGTGCGTTTGGAGAAATAAGCAGGGGATGGATTGATCAGGGGCTGGAGGACCAATGATAAGGGTGGTGGATTTTGTTCCAAGTGCAATGGGAAGCCCTTGAAGGATTTGTGCAAAGGAGTATTATGGTTTAGTTTAAAAGAACATAATGAGGAGAATGGACTGAGATACACAGAGCGTGGAGATGGAAATCTATTAGGAAGCTATTGCCGTAGAATTCAGGTAAGAAAGAAGCTATGGTAGCTTGAGCTAGGGAGGAACTGGAATAGAGCATCTGAGCTGGGGAAGAATTATGGTCCATTCTTTTCAACATAGCACGTGTAAAGCCATGGGGTTCAGATGGAGGAGAGCAGGGCTGGTCAGGGCCAACAGAGTACTGGCCAGGTGGAGGTCCATCCCTGTCTGGCCTTCCTTTCAACCAGGGCTTGATCAAGGTCTGAGGTATCCTGGACAGGCTGATAATGTTGCATTCCTTTAAAGAGAGTATCTTTACATTTTTCTTGACCATTTAGAGATGAGAGAGAGACTTGCCTTTTGGATGATATAGGAGGTTACAATGTTTAGCTTCTCCGCTGTTATCAAAAGCAATCCAGCTCTCGCCCCAAACTTGCAAAGTGGCTCAGTCAAAAAAAACTCTATCTCACAGGCCCTACAGAGTTTAGGAAGTAGTTTAGCAACTTTAAACCCTTAATTTAAAGGAAGTACACCTTGTGGTGGGGGAGGGAGGTCTCACTCCCATCTCATATGGTTACCATACTGATTTTTCCAATAACATGCTATATTGCCAGAAAGAATTCTGGAAAAAAGTTTTTACATCTTGTTACATTTCCAGTGTTCACAATCATCCTTTTAGATTCCCTTTTTACCCCAAGTGGAACACTCTTTAACTCAATTTTACCTTTATCCGTGGCATCCCCCACTCATATCTCTTATATATTGCAATTGGGCCCAAGGTTGCATTTCATAAAAGGGTTCCAATGCCAAAAATTATTGGGAAACCATTAATCTAATCTAATCTAACCACACTTGACAGCTAAGAAAATTGAGGCTCAGAGACAGAAAGAGACTTCCTCAAGGTTGTACAGGGAGTTAGGGAGTTAGTGGCTAAGCCAGAGAACCTCCTTTGTCCTAGATATTCTTTCGCCCGTATACAGAAATTTGAACAAGCTCCCTTCAAAGCAAGCAAGCAAACAAATATACCTCTGTTGGAGTATGGCCCAGATTTATTTGGGGACTAGTGTAGGAATTTCATAGGTAACTACTTCCTCTTCTGAGGCAATAATTCTAAGCTCCTAAGCATAATTCATCATGGTATCCCAGAGCTAAAGGAGGCAAGGTCCAGGGCAGGATTCCATAGTAAGACCCCTCCTTGCAAGTACACACAAAGAAAACACAAAGCTTGAGAGCTGGGTGCTACTTGCTCAAGGAAAAAGTATGACTATACTTTGTTCTCTGAAGGGACTAAGTTTGAATAGATACTCACACACTGACTTGGACTTGGGGTTGTCCCAGGGAGAGAGGTAGTCGCTGGGGATTTGGTATCCCAGGGCCACAACTGGGTAGGGTTGCAGTACTTCAGTGGTGTGCTGGTAAATGATTAACACTTGGCTCTGGGCAGAAGGGAGAAGCCTAGAGTTTAGTATTCACCCATTGCATGCTGCAAATTCCCCTACAATGGTCAATTTCAAGTTGCCAAGTTTAATGTCACTGAATGCAAGTGGGGAAAAGTTGTACACAATTGGCTCTTTGGAGCCTGTGCTACCAAGCTCCAGCATGCCACTGAGCACTTTCCTCCCTTCCATCTCTGCTTCTGGCTACTGCTACTAACTACTGAGAACTGGGCAGTTGGAGCCAGGGATCCAGTTGTCATAGCCTCTTCTGCAGTCACGAGAAGTGTGAAGAGGTATGCCTCCCTCCTTACAAGTAGGCAGCTGCCTCTACTCTTTCTAGAGTGGGTCTTGGTGAACCCTCCTGAAACATCTCCAGTGCATTCACCCATGCGTGGGGTTCCACCATTTATAACTATATTTTTTTTTCCTTTTCTTCCTGGAGCCCTCCAAGAAAGCAGGATTTCTTGTGTTGGAGTGGTGAGTCTCTGGCACTTTGACATGAGCACATTTGACAGAATGGAGAGAGAGGCCCTGAACTTGAAGGGTGTTAGAGAGGAACCAAAGCACTAAAAAAAGTCATGGGAAGATTGCAGAGACGGTCTGGAGTCAGCATTCTCATTCCTCACAGTCTGCTGATTTAGTGAGGCCACCAACTGAGTAGGGGAGGACACGACTTTGATTCTTCTTACCCTAAAGTCCTTAGGTAAAGCCCATGGTTAAAAGACTTTGACTGTCCTAAGGGAAAACACTTTTGATTGGCCTGGAAAAAGGAGGTTCTAGGATAGTTCTAAAAGATTCCATACTACCTTATATCAGAGCTCAAATAAATTCTGGATGACATTAAATGTAAAAAGCAAAACCTTCAAATGTTTAGAAGAAAACATAGGAGAGTGTCCATATGACCCAGGGGAGAAAAGGATTTATTAAATAAATAAGACTAGAAAAGTACTATAAGTAACAGAGAAGAGGTAAATTCAACCACATTAAAATTAACTTGCATTCCTCAAAGGCCCATTAAAAAAAGACAGACTTCTAGTTGGGAGAAGATACTTGGGGTGTAGTAAACTATCGAAGGATTGATATAGAAAAGCTATATGACAAATGTGAACAAATAGTTAAAAGAGAAATGGGCAAATTACATGAACAAAAAGTTCACAGAAGAGGAAACATAAATGGCCAACAGTCATACTCAGTCTCATCAGTAGTCAATACTATATGCTATCCATTGTATTCCAACTAGCTTGGCCAATATTAAAAAAAAATCAAACTACCAGGTGTTGCATGAGATATGTAGTAATGAGACATTGAAACTGCTGATTGGTGTAGAAATTGGTGCAACTGCTTTAGCAAAGAATCTGATGCTATCTTGAAAATTTAAAGATGAGCACACTTATAATTCAGCAACTTCACTCTGAGTATATCCTCTAGAACAGTGGTTTTCAGCCTTGATACTATTAACATTTGCGGCTAGATGATTCTTTTTTTTGTGCAGAGCTGTACTGTGCATTTTAGGCTATTTATCAGCATTCTTAGTTCCTATCCACTAGCCAGTATCAGCTTTCTGCCTCCACTTCCTCCGCCCATTCCCCTGGTTGTGACAACCAAAAATGTATCCAGAGATTGCCAAATGTCTCCCAAGAGACAACCTTGCCCTGATTGAGAATTACTGCTCTAGAGAAATTGTTGTATCCTTGTATGAGGAAACATGCAAAAAATGTTCATGGTAAAGTTATTCTCAACAACAATAATAATGCAAATCTGGAAATTATTCAAGTATTAATCAATAGTAGAATGGATAAATTGTGGTACATCCATTCTATGGAATACTTTACAGTAGGGAAGATGAGTGGACTACAACTTTGGAAATCTTTAAAATATAATTTTGAGTAAAAAATCAAACTGTACAAGAATGCAAAATTCATGATTCTATTTGCATAGCATTTAAAAACAAGTGAAACAACAAAAAAATGCAATGTCTGAGGATATATACATACATAGTAAAGCTCTGAAGATAAACTAAGGGAATGAAGGGAAAAGAGCAAAATTGAAGGTAATAGATTTCTCTTGGCAAGGAGGTAGAGAGGTATCATGAGAAAGGGGCACACAAGTAAGTCCTATTCCTTAAATTAAGGGGTAGATTATGGATGTTTATTATAATTTATGCTTTATTAATTGTGTGTGTTAGATACCTTATTTTTTAGGTAGAAAAAACTGAAAAAGGAAGAAGAAATCATGGGATATTTTTTAGAAGAAACCAAGAGTGTTGGGAATAGCTAGCTGAGGGAGGAGACCCAGCAAGGGCTTTTATTTAGAACACAAAGCATGTGGAAACTTCTTTTTCATCCACTCTCCACTCCTGGATTGATCTGTCTTAGGGTTTTCATGATCTGAAAACTTACTGCTTGTCACTTAGCTGAATGACCTTGACCACGCTCCTTTCCTTCTCTGGATTTTAGTTTCCCCAACAAAACAAAACAAAAACAAAAAAGTGAGCCCTGGATTGTAAATCAGACTTGGTAACTACAAGCATATCCTACTTATTCTGTGCCCATGGCAGACATGAATAATTGATCACAATTCTCATTTTCAGTTAGGAAGAGACCTCCCAATTGCTTTCAATATAACTTCAGTCTATTGGTCACATGTAGCAATAGAGAAGAAATCTCTGCTTCTAATATTTTATTTTGAGATTTCCTTCAAGTTTTGTCATTCTTTATGTCCCTTTCCTCCCAGTCCATATATCACCCTAGTTAGTCTGGAAGCTCTTTAAAGGATGGGACTATGTCTCATTTCCCTGGTACCACCCATGCCTGTGTTTAGTGGACACTAGGGTTTCAGTAAAAACTGGCTGGCTGGAAAGCACCCTTTTTCCATCTTTTTGCACCATTCATATCCCAGATCCTGAATGAAGCAAATCATTTAGAGCCCATTAAATGGATTCTGACTGTCTGTCAGCTAAACCTGTTCAACATCTTAGGCCATATTCAAAAGGACCAGGATCTAGTTTCTGATGGAGATTTGAGAAAAAGACAAGGGAAGTTGGAGAAGTCATGTGCAGGAATAAGGAGCAGAAGGGATGGGCTCAAAGCTGAGCCGAGAGGTTGCGGTGTGAAGGTCTGTATGGGGCTAATATTAAAGGGGGAAAAGGAAATAGAAATGGCACCATGCTGATTAAGTAAAGTTTTCCCTCTGTTGACTTTGCCAGTTCACATCTCTTCAAGCTGCCCTTCATCTGTTAACTCAGTCAAATGAAGGAGGCAATTTCTCTGAATCTCTGATTCTGATCTGAATGACTGAAATTTAAGTTGTGAGCCCGAGAACTAAAATCCTGGGAGGATATTTTACAACCAAGCACTGCACGCCCTCCAGTGGTAGAAAACCAGTAACTCAGTGAAAATGGAGAATGAAATTTTTGCCTAAAATAGATTTTGGAAGTATTATATAATGCTTTTCTTTTCGCTCTCAACTGTATACGTAGGATTATATACAGATTTTTAAGATGCTTCAGTGCTGTGAATGAGTGTTATTGTAATGTTATCAATATCCAGAATGTCAGAGCTGAAATTAACCATAAAAATAACATATCCAAGTTTTCATTATGCCCAAGAAACAAAGTTCAGGAGGTAAAGGGACAGGTATGTCTTGTGGCCTCTATCTTCTGGCTCCAAGTTCAGTACTTGTGCTCCTCTGAATTTTGGGTTCCCTATAGCAGTTGTTTTTGAACATTTGCCTTGCCCATGAGCCTGTTTTGGGGGATAATGGTAACAGTTTTCAGTTACCGAGTCTTGCTCTTTGCAGAGCACTATTCTAAGTGCTTCATGTCTATTTCTTATTAATTCTCACAGCAACCTCATGAGATAGTATAATTATCCTTATTTTGTAGATGAAGAAACTGAGGCTCAAAGGATATTAAGAGTGTTACTAAAAGGAGTAAATGATTTGTCTCTGCCCGTAAGCCATTTACAGCCTAGGTGGAAAGACCAGCTTGCTTATCTCGGCTGGAAGGAAAGATACATCTATAATTAACTGGGGCTAATTTGCCCAGGATACAGAGTTTTGGAGCTAGGGCACTAAGGCCTGAGATACAAGGTGGGTTTTCCAAGTGAATTTCTTTGTAATGTTGATGGATGGGACTCTCATCAGCACTTTTAAGCTCAAGGATGACCAGTAGGCTTCATCTCACATAATTATTCCTATGGAGTAGCGTCCGTACTGTGCTCTATCCAATGGTCATATCTAGGCTCCGGAGGAAAATGCGTTTGAACAATTAGTGATCTCCACTGTGGGTAAAGGATGGGGGTGGTTGGTGTGATGCCAAGTAATTGCCATAATTGCTCCAACTGAGCTAAATTCTCCAAAGCTTACACATTCTACAGTGTTGTCTGTAGGCACAGAAGCAAGGGCATCATCACTTGGGAGCTTTGTAGAAATGCAGAAGCTCAGGCCCCATTCCAGACCTACTGAGAGAGAATCTTCATTGTAATTAAAGCCTGAAGTGATTTGTGTGCCCATTCATGTTAGAAAAGTGCTGCTATAAAACTTATGTACACATACATTTGCAAATGTGACATTTCAGAGGACAGGGCGTGCATTATGCTGCATTGATTCCATGATATGATTTTTTTCTTTTCTTCCCTTTTAAAAATTCTATTTTCAAATGATCATACAGTTAAATTGACTTATTTTTGCTGTACAGTTCTATGAATTTTAATACACATACATATTTATGAAACACCATCATAGTCAATACCATTCAATCATCATAAAAAAAAACTTGCTCATGCTAGTTCTCAACAAGCCCACTCTGACCCCATCCTGAATCCCTGGTGACCACTGATCTATTCTGTCACTGTACAGATGGTCCCCAACTTACAATGCTTCGAATTAGGATTTTTTTGACTTTATTATGGTGGGAAAGCAAGACATTCAGTAGAAACTGTACTTCAAATTTTGAATTTGGGTCTTTTCCCAGACTAGTGGTACATGGTGTGGTCTTCTCTGGTGATACCGGGCAGGGCAGTGAGCCTCAACTTCCAGTCAGCCACGTGATCAAGAGGGTAAACAATCAATGCACTCACAACCATCCTGTACCCATGCAACCATCCTGTTGTTCACTTTCAGGACGATATCCAATAAATCACCTGAGGGAGTCCACACTTGGTTATAAAATAGGCTTCGTATTAGATGACTGTGCCCAACTGTAGGCACATAAGTGTTCTGAGCACGTTAAAGTTAGGCTAGTCGAAGCTATGGTGTTTGATGGGTTAGGTGCATTGAGTGCATTTTTGGCCGATGGTATCTTCAACTTACAGTGGGTTTATTGGGAAGTACCCATCCTAAGTTGAGGAAGATGTGTGGTTTGTCTTTTTAAGAATGTTACATAAGTGGAACCAACCTGTGTGTAACTTTTTTTTAAAAAAGATTTTATTTATGTGTGTGAGAGAGAGAGAGAGTCAGCGAGCAGAGGGAGGAGCACAGGGGTGAGGAGACTCCATGCTGAGCACAGAGCCTCAATCTCATGACCCTGAGATCAGGACCTGAGTAGAAACCAAGAGTCGGATGATTAACTGAGCCCCTCAGGCGCCCCGTGTGTAACTTTTGAGACTGAGGCCGATCACTCAGCATGCCTTTACTAACTCTGTTTTAGTAGCTTTTTTCTTTCTTTGTTTCCCAGCTATATAGACCATACGAAATTCTGTGACTCCATAGAAAAAGACGATTTTCTCATTATAAAGGTTAAGATTCTCAATTATTCTAGGAATTTATAAATACATTAACGTCTGTGCTCTTTCAAGTATGACACCATGCACTGCGTTTACTTCCTAGACACTCAGCCCGATGGTCTTGAGTTAAATTTTCCCTTGGCATTTCTTCTGCTTCATAAATTGCTTATTCATATTCCCTTTATTAGGCTAATACTTCCTTTATTTTTCTTTTTAAAATAATACTTTTAAAGGATGGCATTCCTTAACTAACTTTGTAAATCGTGTTTCGGGAGGAACCCTCAAGTATGTATCTGTTCCATCCCACCAAACATTACAAAGTGGAACAACATCAAACAATTTCTTTAAGAAAATGTGTTTTGAAACAAAATACATTCTGAAACAAAGACCTCTAAGGGCTCCTTAAAAGCTGAAAAACAACAATAACAACAACACTGAAACCTTTGAAACTCTTCCCTAGAGTAGAATCTTCACCATCAAACTCAGGCTTTGTGTTTGCAAACGAGTGTCCCATCCATCCTCTCTCTGTTAGACATCACCGGCCTGGGGAAGTGAGGGAGTCAGGCCAGGTGTTGTTGCTGTCTTTTGTGGATGAAGAAGGTGAAGACTGGATGGAGAGGTAGTAATTCCAGGTCACACAGCTGGCTGAGCTGGCGCCAGACCCAGAACGCAAAACTTCGGCTTCTACTATGTGCATTAGGCGTCCCTGATCACGGGCTTTTGTTCTATTAGGTACCCACAAGGACTTCTTTAGATCTAATGTGTTCCAAACAACAGGAACAATCTCTTTTTCTATGAAAATCAAAGGTTTTTTTTTTTTCTATTTATGGCAATCTTCTAAAACTTGACGAATATTTTGATAGTGATTCTACTCTGTCATGTTTTGACTCTAGTCACACAGAGCAACCTGGTTTGAGGATGTAATTCATTTGCCATTGCAATCACACAAATAAANCCATTTATGGCAATCTTCTAAAACTTGACGAATATTTTGATAGTGATTCTACTCTGTCATGTTTTGTTTGACTCTAGTCACACAGAGCAACCTGGTTTGAGGATGTAATTCATTTGCCATTGCAATCACACAAATAAACATTCAGAGAGGAAAACTATGAAGATTGACGTCATTTTCTAGTTCAGTTCTCCTGCTTCCCATTTTAGTGCTTTCCGAGGACAGTCTCTTAGGAAGCAAGATTTTTAGAAAAGGAGGTAGCCTTCTTTTCTCCCTTGGAACTGCCATGGGATCTGGTAGCTGCTTCTTTACACCCTTCTGATCAGGTTTATTGGGACATCTTACAATCCAGGGAATAAATGATATTTCACTGGAAGTGGGACACTGTATGGCATTTGATCTGAAATGTGCTGAACATTTGTAATGTGGGAGACAATGTCTTCCAAGTCATGGAAACTGAAGCTGAGGGCCTCTTTGAACTTGATGGGCATGTACGGAATGGGATAACCCAATGGTTAGCCCTCGTGCATAAAACTTGCTTTCCATTCTCTCAGCCCCCTTTTTACCCATCCCCACAACACTCTCCGTACTGCCCCTGATTAACAGTGCCCAGATGCTGCGTGGCATTCCTGCGAGGATAATCTGCCACCATCTCATGCTGCAGAAGTCTAGTCAGGGTGAGCATCAGGCTCAGAATTCCTTAATTAACGAGGGTGATGTGAGGTTGTAAATACAGCTGTGGGCTGCTGGCTCCGCAGACCCGCCTGCAGATAGCAAGTGAGGAAACGTCAGGTGGTAACACAGAGCCATTGTCCTGGGCCTCCTTAACTGAACTTGACAGAAGATCCTTGGCAGGGGAGCCGAAGGCAACACACTAGTCTCTCCAGAGGGACCCAGGGTCAGGGCTCCTTTTTCCTGGGAGTCTCTATCCTTAGAATCAATCCAACGATGGGAGAGAGTCTTGGAGAAGAGGAGGAAGGAAGCAACAGCTTATTTACAAAAAGCCATATTTTACAGTCGCTAAGCACTTTTGTTTTTGGTGAGTCCCCCGAGGAGACTTAGTATCCAACCTCTTCTTCCCGGCTGTCTTTTCGTAATGATTACTTACCTTTCATCCCAAACTGGGCTCTGACAACTTTCTCTGTGGGAGAGACACACTCATCGCTTTACCAGACAAAGTTGTTTGACACATGAGAACGAAAGCACCTTGTTTTCCAGAGAGCCAGTCTACAAAACATCTCCATATCTGCCTTTGCAAAACAAAACAAAACCTCATTTTAGTCTTACCAGTCCCAGCTTATAGAAAAGACTGAGGTTCGGGGACCCCTGGGTGGCTCAGTTGGTTAAGCCTCTGCCTTCCGCTCAGGTCATGATCTCCAGGTCCTGGGATGGAGCCCTGCATCAGGCTCCCTGCTCAGTGGGGAATCTACTTCTCTGTCTCTCCCTCTGCCTCTCCCCCTGCTCGTTCTCTCTCTCTCTCTTTTTCAAATAAATAAATATATAAATAAAATCTTAGAAAGAAAAGACAAGACTGAGGTTTGGAGAAGTTAAGCAACTCACACAAGATTGTGTGAAAAGCCAGGGACCCAACTAAAACTGGATTGGAATCTTCTGTGCCCTTTCCACTGCCTCTTAGAAGCCCTGCCAGATCTTCTGAGAGAAGCAGGAACTCATACTGAAGTCTGACTGTTGGCCCAAGGGGTCAGAATCCCTCAGCCTGCGTCAGCGTTCTGACTAACACACAAAGCTCATGGACAGCGCATTCTGATAGCAGAAGAGGGAAACACATGAGGCCGCTTGTTCGTTATTAAAAATGAGAAAAAAGAGGAAAATAAGTGAACTCACAAGTAGGCCAAAGATGAGTTCCTTCCTGCTCCTGGCGAAGTGTTTTCCATTCATGCCCACAAGACGTCCAATGCCCCTGGAATTTCTAACACTGGGTTCTTTAACAGTTCAACCTGGTCACCAATATGTGTACAATATATATCAAGCGACATACACACACAATTGTTCTTTGCAAACAACAGATGCACTATATATAATATGTATTATTATATTATATATACAGTAATATAAATAAAGGTTCCGATCAGGTTTATTGGGACATTATTGGGCTCGCACATTGCAAAGTATTATTGTGCAGTAGTGGTTTGCAAAGCACAGCGGTAGAAGCTGACTGGTATCAGAAATGACTAAACCAGGCTCCCTTCTTTTGTGTTGCTTCCAGTCGTGTGGGAAAGACTGAACTCTTGTAAACAACTTTTTGGAATATGAGGCAGAATGAAGTAAGTGCTAAAATGGAATGAAAAATTAAGTGTTATGTGAGCCAGAAGAGGGAGAACTTTTTCCAACAGGATAATGGAAGACTTCAGGTAGAGGAGGGATTTGTGGTCAGCCTTGAAGGATAGTAGGATTTAGACAGAAAAAAGCCAGGAGAGGCATTCTGAGTTCAGGACCAGGAGGAGCATAGGCTGGGATGTCTACAATGTTCTGTTTTGCCAGAGGATGGCTCTAAGGTGAGGGACCTGTAAATGGCTGGGAGCAGAGAAAAGCAGCCAGGCATAAAAAAGGAAGGTCATAAACGTGTTAGAAATTAAGGTGGGCTTTTTAATAGTTTCATGTCTAGGGACCTGGGAAAGTTTAGATCTACTCTACCAGTCATTTCTCCTTCTAATTGATTTTCCAGTGGAAATAGAGTCAAGGAATAACAGCTAAATAGGAATCTAATTAGCCTTGGGAATACGCAATAACCCTCGACATGGAGTTCTGGGGAAAGCACTGACTTTAGCTTGAAGACCAAGTTGGGATTTAAGTCTCATAAAGTTGAGTCTGAATCCTTCCGACCAGCTCAATTACATAGACAGGCAAGGGCCAGCATGCTTAGGCATGCGTAGGGAGATACAGTTGATCTGCCTGGATGTATGCTCCCAACCACATGGAGGAGGTAATGGGTTTGTACCTTTAACACACAGTAATCTGATCCCAAAGAACATGTGACATGAAAAATGATCCGGAACTTTGATCAGTCAGATTAGTAACTCTTCCTCTCTTGAAAGGTGAGGGAAGGAGCTAGAAAGGGGTGGCAGAAGTTTGCATGGCATGAGGAGAGGGACAGAGACATTCCCTCTTCTATAGGCAGGGAAGTGGATAAACCTCCACGAAACAGGCAGACACCGATTCTGGTTGGCAGAACAAAATGGGTGGGGCTCTGGTTCTAGCAAACAGTTAGGAACTGGTAGAATTGACAGAGTTCACGAGCCAGAAAAAGGTGATGGTCAAAGGACCAAGGGATTGATAGGAAACGAGGAGCAGGGCAAGACAAGTAGGAAAAGGCACAGGTGATACTAACAACAAGGCAAATGGAAACATTGTGGTCCAAATGCCCTCTTTACTCTTTGAGATCAAGTCCCTGGTGAACTCAGGCGATGATGACTGTAAACAGCCCATTTGGTAGTAATGGAGTGGGGGGTAAGGAGAGACCTCTGTCTGTGGCAGCGGGCAGTAGAGACTTCATCCCCTACCCCCCCCCCCCCCCCCCCNCAGCACCCGAAAGATCTGTTCTGCTGTATTACACACTTGCATGCCTATTTTCCTAAAGAGGAATTTCCGTGCTTTGCAATGTTGGAAACTATCGGTATGGCAAAAAATATTGGATTGGAATTCAGCAAACAAGGGTTTTAGACCCAATTCTGCTATTTCAGCTAGATGGCTTTGAACAACAACAAAAAACCCCCCAAAACTATGATAAGACCATGATGATCACTAACGGATAGTGTGTTAAGCTGTGTGTTAGGAGCTGTACGTAACAAGTACCTTACCTGTTCTACTTTACTGAATCCTCACGGCAATTCTACTCCTGTTTCACAGAGGAAGAAAGTGAGATGCAAAAAGGTAACTTGCTCAAGGAGATTTGCAGCTGGTAACAGACCCAGGCCTCAAACCCAGGTCTGTCTGATATCAAAGACTCTGATCTTATAGGACTCCTGCTATTTCCCTCTATGACTTGCACTCCCACCTGTAAGAGGTAAATAAGGATCCCCATTTTTCCCACAGAGTATGGTCAAGGATCAAGTGAAAGAATCTTGGTGAAAAAACAACAATAGTAAAGTGCTTTAAAAGAAAGTAATCATTACCCTATTCAAAGTCTGGTGTCTTTAAATGCTTATTGAATGAATACGTCCTTATTTGGGAATGCAATTTCTCTATATCTGCATCCCTCTATTAAAAAAAATTTTTTTGTCCTAGTTGTGTGAACAAGAGGTATTTCCTAAGCCACAGGAAAACAATCTTTTAGAAAATCTTTTAGTAGAAGAGCTTCCTTCTTCCCAAAATTTGCTTGGTTTTAGAGGATCAAAAACTGATTGACCTGAGGGAGCTCTTTCATGAAAGGAATCACAAAAGAGCTCGTCTTATTGAGGGCACTATATGCTAGGTGTACTTGTTAATCTCATTGACTCCTCAAATGTGGACACTATTATTTTCATCTTATAGGCGAGGGAATTCAACCTTTAAGAAGTTGAGAGATTCACCCAAATTTATCTAGCCTGAGGTGCAAACATGAAGCCTGAAAACATTGGATGCCTTGGAATAGAAATACAGCCTTGGAACCACAGCTTTAAAATGACTTCTACTCCCTACAAAGCCAAAGGAAAAAAAAGAAAAAGAAAAAAGAAAAGAAAATGGGTACCACTGCCTGTCAGGAAAGCATTTCCAAAGCATTTCCCATAGGTGTGGATGACTTTGAATATGGTTTCAGCAGCCCTGTGACCCTGAAGAGTACGGTCTGGTTCCTCCCTGGAGCCCTGGCGGGTGTCTCCAGCTCTTCTCAGTAGCCTTGGCTCGAACGCCCACCTGGCGAGGATCTTGTTTTCCTCCCCGACATAGCTAGGCTGGAGTGTTTCTGATAGTGTTTAACTTCAGCAAGTCTCTGCCTGCGCCTCTGATCCAGTGTTGGAACAAAGCAACTGTGAGGTGAGGGAGGCCTCGTTTAGAATGAGTCAGTCCGATGCCCTGTTTCTTGTTAAGCGCTATTCCCCCTCCAGGTATGTACTTTTCCCCACCAGTCAAACTCTGTCCACACAAGTCTGGGCTTCCCTCTCCCCGTGAAGGCAAACACTGTCCATAGCAGGAAAGGAGAAGAAGCCCATGGCTGGGATTAAAGACCTGTGCTTTCAGGAGGAGGATCAAGAGCCCTTCACCTTGCCAAACATTATTTGAATTTTGTAGAACAAACACTGGAGTTTAAGTTAAATCCTCGAATTCAGTATTTGGCTAGGATACTGATCATTGCTGATTGCTCCCACTTGGTGTGTCAGTTAATTGCTTTGAGATAAAGTGACAGACCCTATCAGAGGATTTTAAGCATTCATTTGCATTGAATCACCCTTTTTTTAAACTAGTGATTAAAAAACTGATTAATTTCTGGGGCGCCTGGGTGGCACAGAAGTTAAGCGTCTGCCTTCGGCTCAGGGCGTGATCCCGGCGTTGTGGGATCGAGCCCCACATCAGGCTCCTCTGCTGGGAGCCTGCTTCTTCCTCTCCCACTCCCCCTGCTTGTGTTCCCTCTCTCGCTGGCTGTCTCTTATCTCTGTCAAATAAATAAATAAAATCTTTAAAAAAAAAAAAAGAAACTGATTAATTTCTTCACCCAGGGTTTTATAGCTACTTGAAGAGTTGGCGGGTCAAACTGAGGGCGCCTTTTCAACTATGCTAGACTTAATTGTTTTTGTTGGTACCAATATCCACGGAAATAAAGCTATTTGTCTTGGACCAGCTTGAAAACACATTCTTAAGAATCGATCTGCTAGTAACTAATAGTGTTTACTATTGCTACATATTCTGATTTCATTCACCAGCACCTCTAATGCTGTGGAAAGTCCTCTGGAATCTGCTTGGGTTTGTATCTGGGTTGTACCACTTATTAGCTCTATTATCTGAGGAAATTTTATTGATGACTTTGTGCCTCAGTTTCCCTCTCCATAAATTGAGGGTACTAATCACTCCCATCCAACAGAGTTTTTGAGAGAGTCAGGTGAGACTATACATATACAGAGGTCAGAACAGTGCCGGGCACATAGTAAATGCCCAATAAGCATCAGGTGTCACTATAACATGGGACTTGAGGAAATTTTAGTTTTGGCTCGGTCACTAGCCTCTTACTCTCTTTGCCTCAGTTTCCCCATCTGTGAGATAAAATTCTCGTTGCTTCGCCATTCAAGATTGAATAAATTGACTTTTATGCTGTGCATTGGAGGCATTTATTCACTTGCTCATTTATTTGCTGATGAATGAATATTCGTTGAGTGCAAATTATGCCAGGCAAAGTGAGCAAGACAGACAAGTTCCCTGTTTTGGAGGAGTTTTCAGCCTGTAGGGGAGACAGGAAAGTATACAAGCAGTGACAGTAAGCACAATAATTGTTGGGAGAGTTGCAGTATCAGTGCTGGAGACCTCTGTGTAGCAGGGGGAACTCAGTAGTTTGAGGGTGGGGTTGGGGAAGTTAAGGAAGACTTCATGGAAATGATCAACTAAAACCCAGAGGATGAGTGGGAGTTAACGAGGCAAAGAGAGAGTGTTCGAGATAGTGAGAGCAGAACACATGAAAGTCCAGAGATTAGAGAAAGCAAGAGAATAAAGCGGTTCTACTGTATATCTCATCTACTTTGAGACACCATTGATTTTAAGATGAGCCCTGATTTTATATACCCCCAAGAAAGAGAAAAACACTGCCAGTTAAATATGGCATAAAGTTTTCTTATAACTTAGGGCTTAAATACTATTTGAAAGAGTTGTTTTTTTTGTTTTTGTTTTTGTTTTTTTTAATTCTTAGGACCCTTCTACTCTGCCATCTTCCCAGGTTCCACATTTTTTTAGTTCTTAATTGGACATGCATTTTATCAAATAGCACTCTATCAAATATAGGAATATATATGTAAAATACTTTGCTCTCAGTGTTCCTAAAACTTCACTTTTAGAGTCAGATTCTTTTGAGAGGTGTTTTTAATTCAGATGCATTGACTCCAAGCTTTTCCACACAATATGGTCAACAGCACTGGTGATGTAGCATTTCTTGAAAGAATTCATGGAAGAACTGAGCCATTAAGGCTGGGCCCTTAAGCTGGGTTTGCATATCTGGAACTAGCCTACTTTTGATTCCTCCTTGGGTAATGTTGCTAAATGCCTCTGATTCACCACCTCCCCCACACCCTCCTCATAACATTTGGTACCTATGGGTTAAAAGGGTGGTCCTGTTGTTTCTGGGATTTTCTTCCAAGCTAACACCCATTCTGACGGTTTTGAAACTGGTCCTTTTCATGTTTGTGCATGCAAGGCCAGAACTCTGAGTTAACAACTTTGCCTGTTTTACAATGATTTTCAGATGTGTCCCAACCTCAGGGGTATTATAACGTGAAAAAAAATGTGCATCTCCAAGGATGATGAAATATGGCTGAAGCAGACTGTGTGTGTGCGTGTATGTGTGTGAGGGGTGTGTGTGTGTGTGTGTGTGTGTGTGTGTGTGTGTGTATTGCAGGGAGCAAAATGAGATGAGCAAGTGGTAGCCTGTGGTCAGACCAAGGCATTTTGATTTCATCTTAAAAGTCTTAGTTAATAAGGATATTGAGCAGAAGAATGATAACCCTTGCTGCCAAGTGTAGAATGCAATGGACAGGAGCATGTCCAGGGAAGAGGCTGGCTATAGAGGACTTTTGCTTTGTAGGTTTTTGTAATAAAAAGAGGAGGAATGATCCTCATCATCTTGGGAACTTCTGGTGGGGGCTTCAGGCACAGATTACTAATCAGGGTAGCCAGAAATTCCCCAATTCCCCAGAAAAGGGGGCGTCCCAGGGAGAGGATCAAACACAGAAAGACTCTTAGCTTTTGACCTTGAATGAATATCCCAGATAACTGAAACTTCTCTTTAAGAAGTAAATTCTCTTTCAGATGAGAATCTCTTTCAATTCAATACAAATTTAGATGCTTTCTTACATGGGGCCTATTAAATCTAATCTTTTTAAACTGAGTGCTATCACTAAGAATATCAATATTCTTTGAACAACAACAAAAAGAATATCAATATTAATAAATGAATGAAGTAGTGATGCAGTGAGTTCTAAAATGCTATTGAGTTGTATAGAGCAATTTGCCCTGTATTTTTTTTAAGTGATAAAGCTAATACTTAGTTTCTTGCTATAGTTTTCAAAGGCTATTTGCATCTATGATCTCTTTGATCCTCACAGCATTCTGTGTGTCAAGGCAGGTCCTCCTGGGAGCAGAGGGCAAGATGAAATTAGAAGTGTGAGAGATTTACTGAGGGGAATGCCTGTGAACCATGAAGAGAGAGGTAGGCAGGTAGAGCCTTCAAGTACAATGCAGGTCGGACAGCCCTGGAAGGACCAGAAGAGGAAGGAGATGAGTAGGAGGAGGCTCAGGCTACAGTGTAGCTTTGGGTATGTCTCTACTGGGCTGATGGGGAGCTCCTGAACAGAGTGCTTACTAGAGAATCCTGTGACAAAGCAGAAATGGTCTGGTTCAAGCTCCACTGCCATACTCAGTCACTGGCTAGGAAGAGCCTGGGGAAGGTATAGTCCCAGAATGAATACTATTACAGATGGCCAAAATGCAGCATCTGGAAGCTGCTAGCTAACTGTACTGCCCCTGGCAGTTTTTCCTCTTTAATAAGGAAGATCTTCCCTGCAGTCACCCATGGCTGCCACACCCTGTGAAGTAGACAAAGCAGTTGCCAATAAGCCTATTTTAAAGAAGTTTCAGTTAATTAGAAATGTTCAGTATGATAGCAACAGATTCCCAAGATTCATGGTTGTCCTGCTAAGTAGATTTCTAAAATATTTTTGAAAACCCAGTTGTGGTAGATGGTCTTCGAAATGGCCACCATCTATTGCTTCCATTCCTGTAGGTCAATCTGCTGCTCACATCCAGAGGTGGACTCTCTTACCCTCCCTCGAATCTCACTGTCTCTGTCTTGCCTTGACAATAGAAGCTTCAGTGTTGCTCTGCAGGCTTTCAGAAGACAACCAGCTTCCTCTTTTCCCTCTTAGAAGCCAGACACCATGGAAGTAGTTTGACCATAAATTCATTCCAGTTACAGAAGTGGAGAAGATGCCAGATAGAACCAAACTGAGAAGTGTTCTAACAAATAACTGACTAGTACTTGTCAAAAGTGTCAAGACCATGAAAGACAAGGCTGATGAACTGTTACAGATTAGAAGAGAGTACGGGTAAACAACTAAATATAGTGTGGGATCCTGGATAGGATCTTGGGATAGGAAAACATCATTAGTAGATCACCCGGTGAAGGTTGATAGTGTCTGTAGTTTAGTTTTAATAGTATAATACCCTGTTAACTTAGCTTTGATGATGTATAAAGTTGTGTAGGAAGTTAATGTTGTTGGAACCTGGGTAGTGAGTATATAGGAACTCTCCATACTATTTGTGTAACACGAAGTATCAGGGTGATTCGCAGTGCATCCATAGATTCCTGGAACATCAGAACAGAGGCAGCAGCTCAGATATTCCCAGCAGAGTTCCTCTTAAGTCAGGGCTGTTGGAAAAAAAGGACTGATCTCAAGACTGAGCAGCTGGTGTCTTTTCTGTGATGTTATCTGAGGGCGATGAATGACCTTTGGTTTCCAGACAACCTCTTCATTCACCTGTCTCAAAGCTGAAATTCCCATTCTTCTGGTAATTCATTAATTTAAGGCAATTACCATAAAAGGTATCTTGTGAAACAGAAATTCTTAGAGAACAATCACGAAAGAAGAACATTTGCTTAAATGTTTGGGAAATACTTGCACACTTTATCTACTTCTTGAAGATTATCTATGAACCTTAGTAAATGAAGGCTCTGAGAAATTCTCCAGGAAAGAAATCTATGTAACTTTATTTAACCTAGCATTTATTCCCCACATTTATTCAACCACAGAATCCTAAATGTATGCATGCACAAATTTTCCTGCAAAAGACCCTTTAGGGAATGCCAGATGAAGTCATCGTGAACTGCAAAGGATTTTAAGTGGCAAAAATGAATCCCCTTTCCCTAGATGGAATAAAAAGGAGGCTGAATGTCAAAATTACTGTTAAAAGTTCTCTCACATTAGGAGGTAGTTTAAACTCAATAACCTCTAAATATTCTCTCCCACTTCGAAAGTCTGTCAGGTAGTGGAAGGGTGTCTATTAGTCAAGATTCTTAATTATAAATTATAGAATCCACTTTAGGAAAGGGATTTATTATAAGGCATTAATAAGTTTATTAAATTTAAATGAGGGCCAGGGAACTTGTTTTGATGCTACAAAGCTAGAAGAACATAGCAAGTGGAAGCACCCAACTACTATAGAAAGTCATCTAGAAGAAATTGTATTGCCAGAGATGCCCAGCTCTTGTCACCTGTGATGCCAGAACCTTCACCATAGCTTCCCAGAAGAACTGAGGACCCCAGAAGATCCTGTCTTGTGGAGTGTGACCACTATCTGATGTGGTGTCTTTCGTCATCTTGTCATCTGTGTCACTTCTGCTTTCCAACAATTGAGAGAAGATGTTTCTCCACAGATTGTAAATAATGAGTATGTCAGCCACAAAAGATTCTGGGAAAAGATTCATAGTTTTCCCCATTTTCTACTGTTATAGTAACAGGAAGTCACACAAAAAGAGTTTCCGAACAGGTGTTGGGTAAACCAATTTGTGGGATTAGCCACACACTGCTGCATTTACTCATTTTTCATTTGACATATGCAACCATGAGATTGTTTTAATATCATGATTGTCATTTTTTCCCATCTCTACCCAGACCATGAAACTATTACTAAAACACTAAACGTGGCAGCAATGATAAAATCTAGAACTGTAATAATGATAATAATCATCACCATAAAACCCAGTACTAAAATAATACGTGCAATATAGTATTAATGACCAGCCAAGTATTGTAGTTAAACTAAACTTTAAAATCATGGTAATGAAACTCAATGAAATTCATTATCAGAGTAAAATAAAATTCAGTATTATAATGGCAATAAAACTTAGTATTCTAAATAGACTGAATAACATGGGTTGAACCTCGGTATTTGAACTTTGTTCTTTTCCTCTTAGTGGTTAAGAACATGGGTTCTAGAATCAGAGTGTCTGGCTGTACCCTGACTTTCGGACATTATGTTAGTTGGTTAAGCAACTTAGTTCTCAGTTTCTCATTATGAATTGGAAGTAATGGTGGTATCTCCCTCATAGGGATGATGTGAGAATCAAATGAGAAAAAGCAGGAAACTATCCTGCCCACAGTAAGCAAACCTATTAAGTGTTAGGTTGTAGTCAGGGGAGAATGTGGGGAATGTCAATGAAACTCATTCTCTACTTTCCCAGAGATAGGAAGCCTGCCTCTGTAATCTAGTTTTCTGTGACAGATTCCCTGACATCTCCCTATTTAGCTATTTCCTGATGAGTTATCCATCACTACCTAGTGGGATGGCCACCCACTTCCAGTTGTGGATTGATCCCTACTTACGAACATGGAGTTTGGGACCTACCTTCTGTCCATGAGGTACTTTCTGGATCTCTGGCTTTAGGGACTAGACTTCCCTAGAGCTCAGGGGTCTGCCTATACCTATAACTGTCTTTCCTTGATTGTGGCTTTACAAAGAGAGACAAGGGTCTTTGGAGCCAGTAACAGTTGGACTCAAATACTATATTCATCTCTTCTTAGCTGTGTGATCTCAGGGAAATTATTTCACCTCTCTGAACCTTGTGTTCACGTGCAAAATGGTATTAATATTTTTCTTCAAAGGTTGCTATGAAAAACAATAAAGAGATGGTGCCTGGCACAGTTCTTAGCTCATAGCAGGTGCTTTATAGTGAGGATTCCACCCCTTCCACACTGTGCTGTCTGCTCTGTCTCACAGTGCCATTATTCTTTGTTTTAATAATGTGTGTGTGGTGGTAGGGGCTGGATGCTGGACCTTGAATCTGCTATGACCCAGAAAACACCTAGATGTTGTCGTGATTTTTCTTTTAGTTCAAGAAAAAAATTCAGCTTGTTCCCTTGTGTGTTTCTTTCCCTAGAAGTGGAACTCAGCTAAAATTCTGGGAACAGAGAGTTCAGGTTGACTGGGTTCTGCTTGAGAGGTTTTGTTGAGTCTCTCCATTGAGCAGGTTGTTCCAGATCTCTTGCTTGGTTGGGCAAGTACTTTACTTACTTTTTACTTAATAGGTTAATGACTACATTTTCCTTAGGGCCCATAGAGACTTTGCACAACTTCTGAGACTCTATGTTGAAGTTTGGTATAATTGTACGATCTCAGAATAATCTCAATATAATTATTATTACAGAGCTGGCATTTACTATTTTGATTGTAAGGCAGAGAACAGAGATTGTGGAGTGTTAGATCTAGGCTTAAGTCCTAGGCTGTAGGACACAGAGAAAATTACAGCTCTTGGTGTGCCTGGGAGGACTGTGCCCCCAGCTCTTGGGTGGCTGGACAGGGCCTATGGTGGCCCGTCTCCCAAAGATAATTTCTTATGGCTGCTGATACCTACAATGTGCTGTACAGATGGTATCCTTTTCTATTTGTGGCTTGACATGACAAACCTTGAGTTCTTCATTTGTAAATGGTTTCAACAATACTATCTACTTCATGGGATGCTATAAGGATTAAAATAATTAGAATTTACAAAATGTTTAGAACAGGACATTTGACATAGTAAGTAATATATGTAAGCAATTATTATATGTATTATAGATAATGTAACTATTATCTGTAAAAGGGGATTCATAAATATTTATTTTGTACTTTTTTAATCAGACAGAGGCATATCTCAAACATATTGAGGGTTTGATTCCAGACCACCACAATAAAGCAAATATTGCAATAAAACAAGTCAAATGAACTTTTTGGTTTCTCGGTGCATATAAAATTATGTTTATACTATACTATAGCTTATTAAGTATGCATAGCATTATGTCTCTAAAAGCTATGTATATAGCTCAATTTAAAACGTTTGTTGCTAAAAAATGATAACCATCATCTGAGCTTTCAGGCAGTCCTAATCACTGATTACAGATCACCATAACAAATACAATAAAAATGAAAAAGTTTGAAATATTGCAAGAATTACCAAAATGTGATACAGAGACACAAAGTGAGCTTGCTATTGGAAAAATGACGCTGATAGACACGCTTAGCATGGGGGTGTCACACACCTTCAATTTGTGAACAAGGCAGTAGACTGTCAAACACAAAAGTGAAGAGCAGTTAAATGAGGTATTACTGTGCTATGTTACTTCGTTACTCAAATTGCTCAGGCTCCACTGGGAGATTTTTCAAGTTGACTCCTGTTTACCTTTGGTGTGCCTCCATTCTTCTGTTTGCACACTTCTTTACTGTTTGGCATTGCGAGATCCTCTAGACTCACTTTGTATTTTCCCTGGACTCGCTCTCAAATTGTCCATTTCACCAAGGAGCCTTAGTTTCTTTTATTGAAGAGTAGAATCAGAAACCAATAAAGGCTTCTCCAAAGAAGACATCCAGATGGCCACCAGGCACATGAAAAGATGCTCAACATCACTTGTCATCAGGGAAACACCAATCAACACTGCGATGAGATGTCGCCTCACACCTATTAGAATAGCTAAAATCAGGAAGACAAGAAAAACGAAAGTTGGCGAGGATGTGGAGAAAAAGGAGCCCTCCTGCATCACTGGTGGGGATGTAAATTGGAACAGCCACTGTGGAAGACAGTATGGGGGGGTTTCCTCAAAAAATTAAAAATGGAAACATCATATGATCCAGTAATTCCGCTACTGGGTATTTACCCAGGGAAAATGAAAACACTGACTTGAAAAAATATATACACCTCTCTGTTTATTGGAGCATTATTTACAATATCCAAAGACATGGAAGCAACCTAAATTTCAATCAATAGAGGAATGGATAAGAAAAATGTGGTGTGTGTGTGTGTGTGTGTGTGTGTGTATAATATATAGTACATATAAAAAAGGTATGCGTGTGTATATATATATATAATATGTATTATATATTTAAAAAGCCATAAAAAAGGATGAGATAGTGTCGTTTGAGACAACATGGATGGATCTAGAAGGTGTTATGCTAAGTGTAATAAATCAGATTAAGAAAGACAGATTAAGATTTAGATCAGATTGAGAAAGACAAATGCTATATGATTCCACTTGTAAACGGAATCTTAAAAATGAATAAACAAATGAAAAGCAGAATCAGGGGCGCCTGGGTGGTGCAGTCGTTAAGTGTCTGCCTTCAGCTTAGGGCGTGATCCCAGCATTCTGGAATCGAGCCCCACATCGGGCTTCTCCGCTGGGAGCCTGCTTCTTCCTCTCCCACTCCCCCTGCTTGTGTTACCTCTCTCTCTGGCTGTCTCTCTCTGTCAAATAAATAAAATCTTAAAAAAAAAGAAAAGCAGAATCAGAACTATAAATACAGAGAGCAAACTGGTGGTTAGCAGAGGAATGGGGAATGGGAGGTTGGGCAAAATGAATGAAGGGGAGAGAGAAATACAGGCCTCTGGTTATGGAATGAGTAAGCCATGAAAATAAAAAGGAGAACAAAAGGAATGCAGTCAATGATGTTATAACAACAATGTAATGAGACAGAGGGTCGTTATCCTTGTGGTGAACAAAAGCAGTAGATAGTGTATAAACTTGTCAAATCACTAAGTTGTACATCTGAAACTAATGTAATTAATGTCAACTATATTCAAATTAACAAATGTCCAAAAAAAAAGTAAATGGTTCAAGATAATTGGCTTCCATTTTGTTATAACTTGTATAAGCCACATGGCTACATTAACTTTAATAGAAAATTTGAGAAGGAAGGTATTTAACGAAAAGGAAGAAGAAGAAACCAAGATGGGGATGGTGGGTGAGCCACTGTATTTTGATCCAAATACTTCTGGTGTTATATTAATGTCTACTAAATGAAACAGAATTGAGTTGGTTAGGGAGGCCCTGTAGGGCAGAGCATAGGATCATAATATCAAGTCAGGGTCAAAGAAAAGAAAGAGCATTTATAGAGCTTGAGAATACTCCAAAGGGAACCCTGCTTCGGGGAGCGGTAGAAGAAATTGAGCATGTGTTTGTAGACAGCATGAAACTTGATGATTCTGCAGTCGTGCTCCCATTTAAATGATTCCTGGCTTGTTCTGTATGGCTTTAAGTCTTTCATTCTGTTACACTATCTACTGCTTTGCGACAAATTCCTCCAAAACTTACTGGTTCAAAGGGACAATTATTTTATTATCGTCCTTGGTTTCTGTGGGTTAATGATTTGGGGAAACACTCTGATGGATGGTTCTGGAGTCTTTAGTTCAGTTTTAGTCAATTGGTGGCTGTAGCTAGAGCAGTAGGTGTCTATAGCATCTGGGGACCAGCCAGATGTCTCTCTTCTGTCTCTCTTTGTATAATCTCAGGGCTTCTCCATGTGAAATAGTTTGGCTTCCTCACAGCATGGCAGGCTCTGAACTGGTCCACTGCTTACATGGTGACTGAGGGCTTCACGGCAGGCACTTCAGTGTGCAAGGCAGAGAGCCTCACCCTTTCTGACCTAGCTTTGGAATTTACTTCCACTCCGTTCTATTGGTGCTGAGTCCTAGACCACTCAGATTCAAGGAAAGGGGACATAGACCCACCTTTCAATGGGTGGAGAGCCAAAGTTAAATTTAATAAGAGTCTTTGGAAAGAGAGATATTGTTTTGGTCATCTTTGGGGAAAGAATCCTGCCACACAATCACCACAGCTATGCTTCCAAGATTTCTAGCACTTGAAAATGTGTCATAAGCCCACAAAAACAGCAATCTGCTGCCTTAAAACTGACAGGCCTTTCACTGGTGTTTTTCTGAATCTCTCTCCATCTATTTTCACACTCTCGTGACTTCTTAGAACTCCTTTGCCACCCACTATTCTTCATCTGCTTTCCTGGGGCATGTTTTCTGATTCTCCCCTGAGGGGCATGAAGATTTCCTTTAAAAACACTGTTTGCTCTCAGTGCACTGAAAGGAAACGTGTCAAGTAAAAGAAACATGTAGAGGAAAAAGACACAAGTGAATAATGGGAGACACAAATGGGAGTGAACAATGATGGGGAAACAGAGTCCGTGGCTCGGCGTGATGTGTGAGAGCATGCAGAGAAGGGACCGAAAAACTTGGACGAGTGGAAATTTTAAAGAATGGGGAGGACTGTAGCAGTGCTAAGAATTGTCACAGGCCTAGTATTTATGGAATAGTGAACTTAGAGATCGGGGATGGGGTCTGGGGACATCCTTAAACGATCAAAATTATATGCAAAATTACATATAATATGAGAGAAGAGGGTCCACAACACTTATCAGAACTGCAAAGGGGTATGGGGTCGAAGAAGCTTTAAAGTACACTGGTAATGTCAGAAGCTCATATGGGGAGGTCCTTAATCAAAGTCACCTGCTGATAGGAGCAGGGGAGCTCTGGCCACCTGAGGTGACTTGTCGAGGGCCAGGAACTAAATATCCTTGTTGATATTTGTCTCCTTTTGGTCACACTGTACCTCCCAGTCCCGTGAGGCACCATGCTTGCAAGTTTGTGCATCTGCTTTTATCTCGCTGTGCATTCATTCATTCTCCTGTTGTACTGACTTGTATCCCATATCTCCAACTTTGGCAGAAGCCATTGTGTACTCTAGCCCACAACTGGGCTCTTTCTCAGCATACCCGAACCTGACACACACACACACACACACACACACACACACACTATACACTACATAATACACACTCACACACCCCCTTCTCCCACACACGCACCTTTGTTCCTTTTGGTCATTAGAAATCATTTTTCATCTATAGCAACAAGATAAACTCGATACAAGACCTCCATGAGTGGAGAGGACACAGCAAAATCTGGAGGCTAAGAAATCTACAGTTCTGGGTGACAAAGGGACAGCGTTCAGGGGGCTCAGGGAACACCTGGTGAGGTAATTTCTAGAGCAAACCACTAGATGGAGTTCCTGCCTAAAGAACACAGTCGGATTCGGGACTCCAATCTGCGCATTTTCTCCTCTAGATGAAAATGTGAATTGGGGACACCAGGTGAAACCCCAATCTATCTAAAGGGCTCTGTAATCTTGTTTTGTTGTGAAACACGCTTTCTCTCAAACTGCTTTCTCCATTCTTCTCAGGAATCGCCCCGAATATGGGTCATTCCGTGCCACATGGTTTGTTAAGCTTAGACCACTACTGCAGTGTTCACTTTTCCAACGGTTCTTCCCCTCTGAGTGCCTGAACAGCCAGTTTTGTCTTTTTTTCCTCCATTTCATGAGCTTTAAATACTGCCTGTCCTGTGAAGAGCTCTTTGTTCCTTGAAAGGAAACCCTGCAAACACAGGTAATTCTCCCAGTATGGCTTTTACGAGCAAACAAGGCCGTAAATAAACTCAGACAAATCTGGAGCTAGCTAACTTCTCGTTCTGGGGGTTGAATTGACTTTTTCTGACTGATACCGATTACCCCATAGCTAAGGAACTTGGGACAGACTTTATTTTTATTAGAAGGATTACTAGAAGCAAGTGTGCATTTATTCTGCAAATAAAACTCAGTTAATTTAAACATACGACAGATCGATTTAATGAGCTATGAACTCACAAATATTTAACATTTTTGTCAACAAAAAGCTTCATGCTTGAGATTTATGAGTGAACTGACAATTCACAGGGTTTGTCTGTTTCCCTTTTGTGTGTAAAAAGCAACAATTTTGCACTTGACAAAGAATGATTTGTTTTCTAGCGAAACCAGATGGAGAATTAGGTTACACTGATGTTAGCCTTGGGAAATCTTGATACCAAGTAGCCTCTGAATCCCTCTTGGCTAGGCTGACCAAGGTCAAGGTGGCTGAAAGAAAATTGGGGGCTGAAGACGTTTCTTTCCAGTGTCTTTGATGTTCAGTTAGCCTCTCTTTACCTCTGCATTTCTTGCAGTCAGTAGCAGGGGCCATGCTTATCACTTCGCCTGCTTGCTTCTGCCCCTTGGTCAAGACTGGGAAGAGGGTAACATTATTTTACCGTCCCAAATGACTAGACCAGGTGATTCTTGCAGGATCTCCCAGGATAGCCTAAAGTACTCTGAGTATTTAAAACACAGGAAATTTAATACAGGTGATTGGTTATACAAGTGATTTATAGTAGAGCTGCAAAGATTAAGAGGGCAAGAAACCAATCCAGGATTAACAATAGCAAGAAGTCGTTACTACCTCTGGGCTTGAAGAGACAAAGGGAGAAGGAAGTATGTCCTGATTCAGGGGCTAGGATCACCAATCAGAGCTTGGAACCATAGAAACTCTGATAGCAGGAACTGGGGCCATGGGGAAGATGCATTCCCTCCCTGAGATGCCACCCTGGCAGAGTAACGGTTTGTGTGTGGGGGGAATACTCTGGCTTTCCCCTTCATTGGCTCTGCAGTCTTTCAACAAAGGCTTCCATTGTCCAAACTCACCAGAAGCCAACTGATGGGGATCTTAGGAAATACTTCCTACAGGGACCAGGCCCCTAGCTACAGACCAAAGCTGAGGAAGGGTAAATGGGTCCAGGAAAAGTACAACAGGCAAACATCCATACCAAGTAAGACCAATCCAACATTTTCTTTCCTTCTTCTTTTTTCGTTCTTTCTTTGTTTCTTTCTTTTCTTTCTTTTTCTTTCTTTCTTTCTTTCTTTCTTTCTTTCTTTCTTTCTTTCTTTCTTCACTTGAGAGGGAGAGAGAGCACAGAGGGAGATGGAGAAGCAGGCTCCCCACTGAGCAGGGAGCCTGATGCAGGGCTCGATCCCAGGACCCTGGGATCATGACCTGAGCCGAAGGCAGATGCTTAACTGACTGAGCCACCCAGGTTCCCCCAATCCAACATTTTCTTCCAGGAATGAGAATGGACTACAGAAACTAGTGTTAGTTGCTTTTGAGTACTATAGCTGGAAGGTCCTATAGAGCTAGATTGTGGTCTCCTGTTATGTTTATGTTTTTGCTAAAAGGGAGAAAATCAGTATGGAAAGAGTAAGAGAGAGGGGGAGAGGGGCCGAATGAGGGAGAAGGTAACAGAAAGGTGTATCTAAGAGGCTGAGGGAGAAGCAGAGCTGTTGGTGGTCTTAAAGTACTGGGAGATAAAAGTAGGAAATGAGGGCCTGCCAAAGGACTAAATAGTTCAAATAAAAGACAAAGCACAGGAGGAAGTAAATAATGCTGAGAGTATCTCTCTCGTAGGGTAGATTGTTTTGATGGGGCTTCTAATTTTAATTGGGTATGTTTATATTCTGTTCCAAAATGGAATGAAAACAAGAAGGCCTACAATTTTGTAGCATCTAAATCTGGCGACACATTTCAAAGAATTATACAATTTTTTTGATCACTTTCACCTTCTAATAAAATACTTATTAAATAAAAATATTTTAAATAAAATCAGAAAGAGAGTACCTTTGGGCACATTTGGGCTGAATTTTTATCCATTTAATCAAAAAAATATAGAAAAAAAATACTTTCTGTTTAGCAGATTTTGCTTTGTGTTTTCTAGGAAATTCAGCACCTGTTGTAGAGAAAGTATTTTTTAATTCAATATATAGTAGTCTACTGAGAAAAGTCAATTAAAGGTGTCAAGTTATTAACCATAAAATCTAATTTTGAAGTTTGCAGACAATTTTATGAAAAAATTAAAGGTAACATTACATAACCCAAAGCATTCAGTAGCATACCAGTGACATGGTATTAGACACAGGTATATGTTCCAAAAATATTCTGCTCAGTTTTCTAATGTTCATATTGTCAACTTAAGGAAGCTTTTAAAATTATTCAATGTTCACAGATATACATCATCTTAACTTTTTAAAATGAATTAAAAATAGTTTTAAAATGAATCTATTTTATAGATCCAGTAATATAATAAAAGCAGTTTGTTGGTCAGTAAATAAGTATTAAAATAAATAATCAGACGCACTTTTCCCAAGAAGGCCCCTGGAGCAGTCAAGTTCAGGGTGCTCTTTGTGGACTCTGAGCTCCCCAGCAGCACCTGTAAGGGGAGGACAGAGCCTTTCACCTCCTACTCCCCTTAAAAGTCCTTGTGGACATTTTACCTCCCCAGTAGGAGGGCTAAAGCCTCTAGTTCTCATTGAGACTCTCTATTGTACTTCATGTTCATTCTTCACCCTGACAGCAGACTGCTAGTAATTCTTCCTAACATTTCAGAAATTACCTGTAGAACAAATTGGTCAGTCCCTAGAGGAGAAAATTTTGTACTCTTTCTTGCTTGGATTACAGGTTATTCCTGCAGATGATATCCTTATGCTTTCCAATTATATGTTAGATAACCAGAACAAATTAAACAAACAAACAATAATAACTCCAAATAGGAAACAAAAAAGAATGTTGAAGCAATGAAAATTATAATAAAAACAGGCAGGATAAAACAATCAAATGAAATTAAACCATGATAAGACCCTAAAAGGAATGAAGACAAGAAAGCAGTATAAATAATAAAAACACAGAGTAGACCAAGGACAGTGAAAATACAGTAAAAGAGTGAAAATGAAAGGAACAAAAGATTCAATAAACAGATCAAACCAAAAAAGAGATGAAAGTAAGCTCAGCTTTTGATTTATAAAAACTAAATCAGTTGGAGATTGGATGAGGACTCGGCCGCATTCGTATTGCATGGTGCACTGGGTGTTATACGCAACTAATGAATCATCGAACTTTACATCAAAAACCAGGGATGTACTGTATGGTGACTAACATAATATAATAAAAAATATTATCATAAAAAAAATTTAAAAAATTAAAAAAAAAAGAGTTCTTTGTCTCACCCTGTCATGTGAAGATAATCTTGGCCTTACTGGCTAAGCCAGACCTGGAAATTCTAGAGCATTCTGGATAGAATGCTAGTGCAGAGGGCCTTCAGTGCTATGGGGCGAATTCTAGAATGCAACTTAAATCTGTGAAAAGAAACCTTCTCTGAAGCCTAACTGACTATTTAGATCACAGACCATGGTACAGTAGATGGTTCCTTAGAAGAACAATCTAGTCCAAAGTCTTTTGTATAGTTTCGCAAACTAGAGCCTATGTTGAAGAAAACAGTATAATTTCAGTGACGGGGGTGGATAGATGGAGGAGACATAGGGAACTTTTCTTGCCATTACCATCCGATTAGGAAGCCTGCCCAATTAAAGATCCTACCCTCAGCACCTTTTTAAATAATCCTTTTTCTTGCAACTGAAAATTTGGGAATTGACACAAGTTTGCTTGATATGCCTGATGATCCGTTAGCCCGCTTGAGATCCATTCCCTGGGCTGACTAGATTGGTTGTAGGGAGCTGAGCTGCACAGCTGAGATGTGTCCAAGAACAGTGGTTTCCCATCAAGGACACGGGAAGCCCTGCTGGCCTTGGGTGAGTCAAGGCTGATGCAGAGGAAGGGAGTGGAGGAGGATAGTCCTGCAGAACCTTTGGCTGGGTTTGGTGGAGCAGGTGGAGAAAGCTCTGAAAGGGGAAGAAAGTTGCAGAGTAAACCCTGATCCTGGGCCAGCCCCAGCCTGGCTCAGCAGTGCGGGTGGTGCCGGGATCTCTGCACAGCTGGGAAAGGGGCCCCAAGCACAGAGCTGGTGGTGGGTGAGGACATATATGGTAAGACCCAGATCTGTCTTGTGCCGGTTCTGGAGTGAGGGACTGTATTCATTTCCTATTACTGCTGCGACAAATCACTGCACACTGAGTGGCTGAAGACAACACAGATTTATGTTCTTACAGTTCTGGAGGTCAGAAGTATGCAATGAATCTTATGAGTCTAAAATGAAGGTGTTGGCAGGGTGAATTCCTTTTGGAGATTCTAGGGGAAAATATGTTTCTTGCCTTTTCTTGCTTCTAGGGACTGCCTGCATTTCTTGGTTTCTGGCTCCGTTCTCCATCTTCCAGCAAGGTTGTGTCTTCAAATCTCCCCCTAACTGGTCCCCCATCCCTTCTCCTTTTCTGTTTCCCATGAAGACTTCCTACTCTAACCATCCTACTTTGTTCTTATAAGGGCCTTGGTGATTACATTGGGCCTACTTTGGCAATCCAGAATAATCTCCTCATCTCAAAATCCTTAATATATCAGAGCTGGAAAACCCCCTTTGCCATTATTCAGCCTACCACAAGAGCTTCGTCTTGTCAGGAGATGGCACAGTGTCCTTGCAGAAACACCCACATTGAAGAAGCCTGTTCATCAGCTCCTGGTCCTCACCACTCTCCTGGTGGGAGCTGAAGGCAGACACTGCCTCAAGACTTCAGTAAATGATGTGTGATTGAGTCAGCTGCTTTAGGGCTAACGTGGGACTCCACTTTCTCTTGCAGTTCTCTGCAGCCTAGGCCTCTGTTTGCTTAGGAAGAACAGAGCTAAAGGTTGGCTGCAAAACTTTTTAGTACCAGACATGTTCATTGAGCAACTCAATACTTATACTCAGTACTTATTGGATACTGAACACTATGTTGGAGAACAGAACTAGTGAATAAGACCCATTGCTCTCAGATTTTATTGATTTTGCTTATTGTCTCCTCACATGCTAGAATCTAAGCTACATTAGAGCACAGATTTTGTATTATTTACTACTAAATGCTGATGCCAACTTTCCAGGGGTTTTGATGGTAAATTCTCAACAAATTTTTGCTGAATTAAGGAAAGATATGACTTTGACCTTAGTGAATGTATAATTCAATATAGTGGATAAGAGGTTGGCAATTTCTGGCCCTTGGGCCAAATCTCATCTACTACCTGTGTTTGTAAATAAAGTTTTATTAAAGCACTGCCATATCCATTTATTCAGATATTGTCTTCCGCTGTTTTGTGCTACAATGGTGGAGTTGAGTGGCTACAACCGACCGCACTGGTTGTGGTTTGGGGCTAAAGTATTTATCATCTGGCCCTCTACAAATCAAGTTTGCCATCGCCTAGGCTGACAGATAAATGGTAACTGCTTTGAGTATAAGATCTATGATTGGAAATATACTATAGGATGCCTCTGGTTATTCTTGGAGTGTCTCATGCTCCCAGGGTTGTGTCTTTAGAGAGGCCCTTTAGGGTATCAGTCGTCTGTCCACAGTGGTTGTCATGAAGAACCCATTGCTTCAGTCTTCATGGTCCCTGCAGTATTGCGGTTTCATCACCCATGAGAATCTTTCTTGAGATGGGAACTCTAGCATCTAAGGACCTAGATTCCCTAGATCAGCCATTCTGCCTTTCTGTCCAAGGTCTCTCCACCTTCCTGCTATAAGATGGGGGAGTAGGGCTTGGATCCCTACTATTCACAAACTTCTCCCTTCCCTGAAATGTCTTACGGTTGTTTGCTATGACCTCATTTCTTCTCTCTCTTTCCCTTATCTTCCAGAGAGTCTAACGTAATCTAATGTCTTCAAAAAGTTTAGATAATTACAAAAAACTTAAGCTTCTCATTTTTTCTCGTAAGAATTCCTAAGGCAAGAAATTGCAAAGTTTGGTTACTGGTTTGGAAAAGGTATTAGGTAGAAATGGTGATAACAAAAAAAATTGCTATTTTAGGAAATTATCCTGCCTTATTTTCATTGCTAAGCAGTTGTAGTATATCCTGAAGGCAATAAATTTTAAGAGAATCAAAAGAGAATGGTTTTAAGGAAGAGAGTGACAGGATGAGCAAAGGGGTTGATGCTCAGAATTTAACAAGTGGTGTAGGCAATAACCTGTCCAACCACTGTATGGCAAGATGGGTACATAGCGGCTGAGGATCAGCTGGATTTATGTGTTGGAAGTTGATCTAGATGTCAAGGGCAGAATAGATGGGAGGCATCCCTCTAAGATTAGAGGGAGGCTAGGGAGGAGAGTATTATAGTAGTATAGGAAACAGATGATGAGACCTCTACTTGGAGAGTTGCGATGGGAATGGAGGGGGAGTGTACAGCATCTAACTTGATTTTAGATGTGGAAGCAAAGCGATTAGGTGAGTGATAAATGCTGAGACTGAAGGAAAGAGAAAGGCATGGATTGCTCATAGGGCCTGGGTGAGGGGGTGGCTGATGGAGTTAGGAGATACGGTAGACAAGCAACTGTGAATGGAGGGGAAGATGTGAAATTAACTTGGCTGGGGGATCACACCTTCTGGCTTACCTCTGAAGCCCTTCTTTTGATTGCTTAGTGAATGACTTAGGCATCCTAGGAAAGACAAGACACCTTATGCTGGAATGGCAGACATCTCTGCATCAAGGGAACCATTTTGTTCTGTGCAAGCCCAGCCCAAGGGTCTAGGAAGGGGGACATAAATGTTTACTAAGTCATTTTTTTTTTTTTGGCCATCTTGCCAGCATTTCTGTATGTAGATTTTATTTTATTAAATATGGAGTCCTCCAGTCTGATCTCTTTCTTCTCTATTTTAGGTCCGGATAGTTCTTTGTAGCATTTAAGATCATGTGAAATCACACACACACACTCATTTCCATTCTGATTCTATTAGGAGTTATGTTTTCTTTATTTTTTTTCCCCTCAAAATAAGTTTTGCAAATCCCATAAAATACAACACATACTGGTTTCATTTACTGAGATTCTACAGAGAGTTTTCCTGATAGGACAATGCAGATAAGGCACATGGCAGAATTGATATTTGATCTATATTTTGTTCTAACCCCAAATATCATGAATAATCCCTTTCCCATAGAACAGGATCTGACAATAGTAAAATGGCCATTTTTAGGCTATCAAAGTATAATCTGCCATAGAAGCAGAGGGCAAAGTAATAAAAAGGGAATATTTAAAATTACTTTCTCCTCCCTCAGTTCCCCCACTTCCCCATCCTGTCCTTCTTTTCCTCCCTCTGTTCCTCCTCATCCTCATCTTCCTTATTCTCATGGGAGTAAGGACTGATGACCATACAGTAGCCTAAATACCCTTCTCAGCTTAGAGTTACCAAAACAGAAAATAAGGAGAGGTTAAGGGTTGCATTTATGATGGAAACTGTTCAGAACTTTTCCAAGTAAAATTTAGTTTTTCATTTAGTCCAAACTCTTTTTCACTTAAGTGGTTGGATCCAACTTAGGATCCCCTCAGAGAATAAAGTGAAATATTCAAAAGTAAAATCCTTCTGGTGAGTTAGCAATACTAGGGCCTGCTGTCTTTGTCTTTATTAGATCCATAGCCAGAGGATAGATGTGCTGAGCATGTAAATGTGTTTTTATAGACTGTTTATTTTTTATTTTTTTAATTAACAAACTAAATTTTTAAGAGCAGTTTTAGGTTCATAGAAAAATGGAGCTGAAAATACAAGAATTACTGTCGCTCCCTATACTTACACGTGACCAACGTCCTATACCACAAGTGGTACATTTCTTACAGTCCATGAAAAAAACATGGGCTCATCATCACCCAAAGACCCTAACAGTTTACATCAGAGTCCACTCCTGGTGTTGTACATTCTGTGGGTCTGACAAATGTATAACGACGTGTATCCACCACTGGAGTATCACACAGAGAACTTCCACTGCCCTGAAGGTCCTCTTCCAGAAACACCTTCACAGACTCACCCAGAAATATTAATTTACTAGTTGTCTGGACATCCCAAGCCCAGTCAAGTTGACGCATAAAATCAATGATCACAACAATACTTGCTTTAAACATTTATATGTATTTTAAAGACATTAAGAAAGGAAACTTATTTTTTAGTTTACTCTTTTTACAATTTTGAATACTTTTTGCTCATTCTTAAACACCTGTGTTTACTTATGCTACCAAGTCATTTCAGCCTGAAGAACTCCTTTTAGTATTTATTATGTGGATTCTCTGTCAATCTATTCTCTTAGTGTACATGAAAGTGGCTTTTTTCACTTTCATTCTTGAAGATATGTTCATTGGATATAGAGTTCTAGGTCGACAGTTTTCTTTTAGGAATTTAAAGATGTGGTTCTACTATTTTTTGGTCCCTATAATTCTTGTTAAGAAGTTCATGGTTATTTGAATCCTTGCGTCTCTTTATGTAATATGCTTATCTCTGGTTGCTTTCCATGTTTTCTCTTCATCTTTGGTTTTTGCAGTTTGATGATGATATGCCGAGAGGTGATTTTTATTCCTACTTTTCCATGTTTAGTGCTTGCTGCGGTTCTTTAACCTGTGCATCAGTATATATATCTATGCCGAGAGGTGATTTTTATTCCTACTTTTCCGTGTTTAGTGCTTGCTGCGGTTTTTTAACTTGTGCATCAGTATATATATCCTCTACTATATTTAGGAATTTTTCGGTATTCTTTCTTCAAATAGGTTTTTCTTTCCATTCTGTCTATTCTCCTTTTGGACTGAAATGACCCATATACTATCCATTTCCTTGTTCTTCACATTTGAATAATTTTGGATTGTGAATTCATGTGTCAGGACTCTGTATACTGTTTCAATGCTCCAAAGAGTGTTGATACTTTTGTTCTAGAAGGCAGCTAACTTGGTGAAACTCAAACTGGAAAGTCTGTCTTAACTGTGGTGGATGTTTAAATCTCATATTAATTTTTTTAGTTCTAGGTAAGTTGTTTGAACGTGCCCAGCACATAAAGTTCAGAGTTCTTATGCATAATTTGGGGCCCCTCCTTCTTCTCCCATCTGAGATTGCCTCTTCCCTTTCTCTGGTTTCTCTGGGCTCCATTATTCAGTTCGTCAAGTGAGCAGGATAGAGGGGTTTCTATCAGAGGGCTAGTCATCCTGAATCATGTTGTGACTTGTCCTGCAGCTTGTCCACAGGCCAAAGAAGAAAAAATTCATCCTATTCCAGTCTCTTCTCCCAAGCTCTGATATCCTTCCAAAATTTGCCTGTCTTGTTCACTCTGCAGAGACCTTGGGTAGTTTTTCTTTTTGACTCCTGCGTTTCCCCATGTTTACGGTCGTCTGTTAAGAGAACCATTTTGTTAGAGGCTTACTCTACCATAGAGAAATGTCTCTTCCCTCCATTTTGACTACATTATGTTTTTCATTTCTTTCTTCAAGGATTCACTAGATCCTGTAGCAGGTTCTGAGAGCACCAAGAGTCACAAGGATGGGAATTAAAATGCAGATTCTGGAGTAGAAAGACTGGATTTGTACAGGGACTCTCCACCTTAGTCACCCAATGAACTTGGCCAAGATATTTACCATCTGTTTCTTGACCTGTTAAGGAATAATGGAAAAATGTAGTGTGGAATGCTAAGCAGTGTCTTTCACATTGGAGGTACTCAGTAAATTCCGGTTTCTCTCACTTTGGGTAACTCCATCAATTAAAGGAGATTATGTACATCAGATCAATATAATGCAAAGTGAAATAACTTTTGATAGAGGGCTATACAGAGGAGCAATGAAGGACCATCTCCCACAGTATGAAAAGAAATGGGAGAACTTTCTTTTTTTTTTCTTTTTTTTTTTATTTTATTATTATATTATGTTAGTCACCATACAGTACATCCCCGGATTCTGATGCAAAGTTCGATGCTTTATTAGTTGCGTAATCCTAGTTCTTATGTTCCATAGATGAGAGAAACCATATGATAATTGTCTTTCTCTGCTTGACTTATTTCACTTAGCATTATCTCCTCCAGTCCCGTCCATGATGCAGCAAATGTTGAGAATTCGTTCTTTCCGATAGTTGAGTAATATTCCATTGTATATATGTACCACAGCTTCTTAATCCAGTCATCTGTTGAAGGGCATCTGAGAGAAACCATATGATAATTGTCTTTCTCTGCTTGACTTATTTCACTTAGCATTATCTCCTCCAGTCCCGTCCATGATGCAGCAAATGTTGAGAATTCGTTCTTTCCGATAGTTGAGTAATATTCCATTGTATATATGTACCACAGCTTCTTAATCCAGTCATCTGTTGAAGGGCATCTCAGCTCCTTCCACGATTTAGCTATTGTGGACAATGCAGCTATGAACATTGGGGTGCATATGGCCCTTCTCTTTACTACGTCTGTATCTTTGGGGTAAACACCCAGTAGTGCAATGGCTGGGTCATAGGGTAGTTCAATTTTTAACTTTTTAAGGGACCTCCACACTGTTTTCCAGAGTGGCTGTACCAACTTGCATTCCCACCAACAATGTAGGAGGGATCCCCTTTCTCCACATCCTCTCCAACAATTGTTGTTTCTTGCCTTGTCTATCTTTGCCATTCTAACTGGCGTAAGGTGGTATCTCAGTGTGGTTTTGATTTGAATTTCCCTGATGGCTAATGATTTTGAACATTTTTTCATGTGTCTGTTAGCCATTTGTATGTCTTCATTGGAAAAGTGTCTGTTCATATCTTCTGCCCATTTTATGATTTGTTTATTTGTTTCTCGTGTATTGAGTTTGAGAAGTTCTTTGTAGATCTTGGATACCAGTCCTTTATCTGTGGTGTCCTTTGCAAATATATTCTCCCATTCCGTGGGCTGTCTCTTAGTTTTTTTGACTGTTTCCTTGGCTGTGCAGAAGCTCTTTATCCTGATAAAGTCCCATAAGTTCATTTTATCTTTTATTTCTCTTGCCTTTGGAGATGTGTCGTGAAAAAGGTTGCTCTGGCCGATGTCATAGAAGTTGTTGCCTATGTTCTCCTCTAGAATTTTGATGGATTCCTGTCTCACATTGAGGTCTTTCATCCATTTGGAGTTTATTTTTGTGTATGGTGTGAGAGAGTGGTCAAGTTTCATTCTTTTGCATGTAGCTGTCCAATTTTCCCAGCACCATTTATTGAAGAGACTGTCTTTTTTCCACCGGATGTTTTTTCCTGCTTTATCAAAGATTAGTTGCCCAAAGAGCCGAGGGTCCATTTCTGGGTTCTCTATTCTGTTCCATTGGTCGATGTGTCTGTTTTTGTGCCAGTACCATGCTGTCTTTGTGATCACAGCTTTGTAGTACAGCTCGAAATCCGGCATTGTGATGCCCCCAGCTTTGTTTTTCCTTTTCAACAGTTCCTTGGAGATTCGGGGCCTTTTCTGGTTCCATACAAATTTAAGGACTATTTGTTCCAGTTCTTTGAAAAATGTCCTCGGTATTTTGATCGGGATAGCATTGAAAGTGTAGATTGCTCTGGGTAGTATGGACATTTTAACTATGTTAATTCTTCCAATCCATGAGCATGGAATATTTTTCCATCTTTTTATGTCTTCCTCAATATCTTTCAAAAGTGATCTATAGTTTCTAGCATANCAGTCAAAACTAGAGGCTCTGACGGCCAGGGTCACCGAGGCAGAGGAACGCGTTAGCGAATTGGAGGATGGGTTAGTAGAAGAAAAAACGAAAATAGAAGCTGGTCTTAAAAAAATCCACGCCCACGAATGTAGATTACGGGAGATTACTGACTCTATGAAACGATCCAATGTCAGAATCATCGGCATCCCTGAAGGGGTGGAGAAAAACAGAGGTCTAGAAGAGATATTTGAACAAATTGTAGCTGAAAACTTCCCTAATCTAGCAAGGGAAACAAGCATTCGTGTCCAAGAGGCAGAGAGGACCCCATCCAAGCTCAACCAGGACAAACCTACGCCACGGCATGTCATAGTGCAATTCGCAAATATTAGATCCAAGGATACAGTATTGAAAGCGGCCAGGGCAAAGAAATTTCTCACGTACCAAGGCAAAGGTATCAGGATTACGTCAGACCTGTCTACAGAGACCTGGAATGAGAGAAAGGCTTGGGGGGGCATTTTTAAAGCTCTTTCAGAGAAAAACATGCAGCCAAGGATCCTTTATCCAGCAAAGCTGTCATTCAGAATTGATGGAGAAATAAAGACGTTCCAAAATCGCCAATCATTAACCAATTTCGTAACCACGAAACCAGCCCTACAGGAGATATTAAGGGGGGCTCTATAAAGGTAAAAAGGCCCCAAGAGTGATACAGAGCAGCAAGTCACAACCGATACAAAGACTTTAAAGAGAAATGGCATCATTAAAATCATATCTGTCAATAATCTCTATCAATCTAAATGGCTTAAACTCTCCCATAAAACGCCACAGGGTTGCAGATTGGATAAAAAGACATGACCCATCCATTTGCTGTCTACAAGAGACTCATTTTGAACCCAAAGATGCATTCAGACTTAGAGTAAGGGGATGGAGTACCATCTTCCACGCAAATGGACCTCAAAAGAAAGCTGGAGTAGCAATTCTCATATCAGATAGACTGGATTTTAAACTAGAGGCCATAGAGAGAGATACAGAAGGGCACTATATTATTCTTAAAGGAAGTATTCAACAAGTGGATATGACAATTATTAATATATATGCCCCCAACAGGGGAGCAGCAAGATACACAAGCCAACTCTTAACCAAAATAAAGAGACATATAGATAAGAACACAGTAATAGTAGGGGACCTCAACACCCCACTATCAGAAATAGACAGAACACCCTGGCAAAAACTAAGCAAAGAATCAAAGGCTTTGAATGCCATACTCGACGAGTTGGACCTCATAGATATATATAGAACACTACACCCCAGAACCAAAGAATACTCATTCTATTCTAATGCCCATGGAACATTCTCAAGAATAGACCATGTCCTGGGACACAAAACAGGTCTCAACCAATACCAAAAGATTGAAATTATCCCATGCATATTCTCAGACCACAATGCTCTGAAATTGGAACTCAACCACAAGGGAAAACCTGGAAGAAACTCAAACACTTGGAGACTAAGACATCCTGCTCAAGAATGACTCGATAAACCAGGAAATCAAAAAACAATTTAAACAATTTATGGAGACCAACGAGAATGGGAGAACTTTCTGAAGCTGAGTTGTTATTTAAAAATTAATTTGTAGTTTTTCATGTTTCTCTGTAATGTCATTTGTTAAATATTTTGCAAATATTTTATTTCTGTCCGTCATCTGACTTTTGTCTTTATTTATGTTGATGTTTGTTGTATAGAAGTTTTATGTTTTTGTGAGGTCCAATCTTCCCCATTATGTTCTAGGTTTTATATCCTGTCTATGGAGTCTTCCCTACTCCCTGATTATAAAATACTTCTGATAGTTCTTATTATATGTTCATACTTTGTACATTCATTATAACTCCAAAATCTATTTGAAGGTGTGTGTGCGTGTATAGAGAGTGAGATCTTGCAATAGAGACGGTATGAATTTAATGCTTTCAAAATGATGGCCAATGATGTTCTAATATTGGAAAGAACATCTTTCCCTACTGACACAAAATGTCACTTTTATAATAAATAAAATTGTAGATATGTTTCTGAACTCTGTTATACCATGAAAGAGTCTTCTATTGTGCCAATATCATGGTTTCTGTTACTACAACATAGTTCTCTTTGACATCTGGTAGGGTAGAAGGCCCTTGTTCTTCTTCCTTTACTCTGTTTTTAATGTTTTTGCTATTCTTACACATTTTATCTTTAAAGTGCATTTTAGAATAGCCTGTCAGAGTTCATAAATGATCCAGTTGGAAGGGTGCCTGGGGTGGCTCAGTTGATAAGCATTTGCCTGCGGCTCAGGGCATGTTCCCGTGGTCCTGGGATCAGCCCTGAATCAGGCTCCCTGCTCAGTGAGGAGCCTGCTTCTCCCTCTCCCTCTGCCCCTCCCCCCTGCCCAGGCTCTCTCTCTCTCTTTCTCAAATAAATAAATAAAGTCTTTTTTTAAAAAAATGATCCAGTTGGAATTATGGTTCTAATTTCATTTTATTATGAATTGATTAACTGGAACAGAACTGAAATACTTATAACATTGAACTTTTACACCCAGGACCATCGTATCTCTACATTGTTTAGGTCTTTCAAAGTGTGTTAGTAAAGTTAACATCGTTTTTTATTTGAATCTTCCACATTTGTTGCTAGATTTATTCCTATATATTCCAAGTTTCCTTTTAAATTGCTTCCTCTCATTGGTATTGTCAATCTTGTTTTGGCAAGATTTTATTTATCTCAGAGAAACTGATTTGTTTGAGTCATATATGATTCTGTTATGCTGAATAATATGGTAACATTGATTCTAACTAGAAAAAAATTACTAGATTTAGAATCACAAAAAGTGTTATTGTGCCCCACTATTTATTATACATAAATCATGTAACATTTCTGTTGTTGTTCTCCATTCTCATCTGTAAAATGGGAGTAATAATTTTAACTTCATACAGGGTCATTATAAGTGTCCAATAAGATAGCATTTGGGTATGCTTTATATTAATGTAGGTAATCCGTAGAATTCTTACTTTTGCCAAAATCCTTGGATAAAAGGTGAGAGTCAAACTTTTATAAATTTAAGAAGCTCTGGGAGAGTCCTATAATGGAAACATACCTACATTCTAGAATATCCTGTAAATTAAAGAGAAATAAAAACTAGTCTGAGAACTTTTTCAAAAGCCCATTAGAGCGACTACATAGGTATTCTTTGAGTGCTCCAGGTTGTAGAATAGCTCTCCTTTATTAGACACCTTCTATGCTTGAATTACAGCACTCAGCACTTTACACACACTATTTAAATCTAAAAGGTAGGTATTATTACCTCCATTTTAAAGATTCTTTCCTTTCTCCTTTCAAACTTACTGAAAAATTGCAAGAATAATAAAAAGGATTTTTGTATAATCTTAACTCAGATTCTCTAAAAGTTACCATTATATATTTATATATATGTTTAATTTATTATATATGCCTTTTCATTCTTCCCCCTCCACATATTTAACCTATAATTTTTATAATTGTAATATTATTTCTCAAACTTTAGAGAAAGAACAAATTGAAGATGTAATGTCTATTGCTGTTTAATACTTGAAGAACCCTGTCCTACAAAATCACTGGACCACTCTTAAAAGCAAATACAAGCAATATAATACTACTATTCAAACCCAGAGCCCACTTAAATTCTGGCCCATTGTCTCAATAATGTCTTTGTAAACACATCCATTCCTTTTTCTCTAGGATCCAGAGAAATTGTTGCATTAAATTGTTGCATTAAATTGTCATATCTTTCTAGTTTCCTTCAATCAGGAAGAGTTTCTCATTTTTTTCTTTGTCATTCATGACTTTGACATTTTTGAGAAGTACAGTCAAGTTGCTTTGTAGAATGTTCTTCACTTTGGGTTATCTGACGTTTTCCCATGTTTTGATTAATTTATACACTTTTTTCCTTTGGCAAGAATAGCACGATGTTGTATTCTTCCTACAAGGAAGCAGATGGTGTCTATTTGAACCATCACTTTGGATAAAATCACTTTTATTACTTGGTTAAGGTGGCGTCTGCAAGATTTCTCTACATTAAAGTTCACTTGATGTATTTTGTACTTATTCATTAATGCATAATTATATTGGTAAGTAATTAATAAGTGTTTTATGGGCAGCTACTTTGAGACTATGTAAATATTCTGTTCCTCAACAAATTTTCACCTACTAGTTTCAATATTAATTGATGATTTTTATCAGAATCAGTTATTACTATCATGGCATTTTAATTCCATTATCTCTTCCACATGATTAAAGGGCATTCTACTGAAAGGTGGAGTTTTCCATTCACCTCCATCTATTTATTTATATTAGTATGGACTCTGGAATTATTCTTTATGCAATCTGTAGCCATAGTCATTTATTTGAGGCTCAAATTATCCCATATTTGGTCAGTGGAATCCCTTCAAGCTGGCTCTCATTTATTTATATAATTTCAGTTACATTGGGGCTTATTTTTGCCATCCTTTTTTATTTAAAAAATTTACTATATTGTGTTTTTAGATTAATCTCATCTCCCTAATGATGAATTTCCTGATCTTTTCTTAGTTGAACTCATCCTACTATTTGTCTTGTATATTTTAGCCTTTACTTCAACAGCTACATTTTTATGTTATTTTCCCTATTTTTTTAAATGACTTTTTATTATTGCTTCATATTACTATTATCTTTCCTTACCTCCTTAATGATACATTTTCATGTTTATTCTAAATTATCGGCCCCTCTGTGCTGGCTGGTCCTCTAGTGCCTGCCTTGCCTCTCTTTCACAGTGGTCATATCCTTAGGTGAATTGTTATTTTGTCTCGTGAGATCACATTGCCCTAAAGGTAACAATTACTCTGAAAATGAGTGTTAATTAAGGGCCAAGGCCAAGCCTTCATCTCTGTCCACCCCAGTGAGTTTGAGGAGGGAAGAACGAGGCCTTGCACCACTTTTAACTCTTATGAGAAAATAGCATGGTGAGGAGATGATGGCTACAGGTTGTAGTATTGCCAATCCTGGGAATTTTGGAGGTAGAGAGTAGGATCTGGGCAGTCGTATCCATTTTCGTTAATTCTTCACCTTGTTAAGGCCTTTGAGCTGACTCCTGTCGCTCTGGGCATCATCGATTTGGGTGCTAAAGGAACAGGCTGTGATTTCCCCAAGGTTACCAGGACTGAGGCAAGAAGAAAATTAAAAATATTTTCCCCAGTTGATCTCCTCCCTGCTTTCCAGACCATTTCCACCCCATGCAGCATTTACCCATTTCCTATACAACCCTGGTCAAGATAGTCATTTTCTCTCCAGAGCTTCTTGCGTTTTCTTGATGATTCTGGGAATCCATATTTCCCCACTGATGTCTGTGGTTTTATCAGGTCTGACATTTGGCAGGTAGCCAGCAGCAGCCCCTGCTGGTTTATACACCGACAAAAAACTTGCAAAAATTTATTCTGTATAGCTGAATGGCTATAATTTCTATTTTATAACTTTGGGTTTTCAATGCAGATTGTACATACAGTCTCCTAGGTTTATTTTTAGGCTTTTATTCTTAAAAAAAATTGAAGTCATTCGTCTATCTATAATTTGCTTTTTTACTTTTTTATTTTTTTAAAAGATTTTATTTATTTATTTGACACAGAGAGACAGCAAGAGAGGGAACACAAGCAAGGGGAGTATGAGAGGGAGAAGCAGGCTTCCCGCCAAGCAGGAAGCCCAATGCGGGGATCGATCCCAGGACCCTGGGATCATGACCTGAGCCAAAGGCAGACGCTTAATGGCTGAGCCACCGAGACGTCCCTATAATTTATTTTTGTGGATGGTTTAAGATTGGGATCTTGGTCAGTTTATTTTTCCAGAAAGATAGCCTGCTTTGTCATTATCAATAAATAATCCATCCTTTTACTTAGGAACTGAGTATTTGTTAATACTTAGGAACCATATTTGTTAATCTAATAAATTCTTTTACGTGGTAGGTTTTATTTCTGGATTCCCTATTACATTTCACTGGTCTGTTTAGCTATTTCAGTACCAGTAGCATAATGAATAGATTAAAGAGGCTTTGTTATTAATGTCTTGAACCACTAGTGGCTCAGCTGTAGTTCATCTCAGGACTCATTCTGTCACAAAGGATGAGACACATATCCAGAGTCACCAATGCTGGTTATGGCTCCCTATCTTAATTGGAATTGAATCACTTTTTGTATGTGCCAAAATATAGAGGGTAAAATTTGCCAGAAATCAGCATTCAGTGTAGGGGCTATCTGGTTTGGTTGGTTTATTAGATAAGTAAATCATACTCTTTTCTTTTTTTTTTTTAATACCACACTGTTTTTAAACATTAATTTAAAAGGCTATATAATTGGTAGTTGCTGCTAAAGGAAAGCAAATGGCATCTCAGTCTTCCTTAAGAGGTTTTCCACTTGGATCCTGACTCAATTTCTACAGCAGATAATGCCAATGGGAAACGGCTTGGTGGTGGTTTCAGATGTGGTCTTCAGACTTGAGATCAGGTCTTCCTTTGGTTCCTGGGAAAGAAGGTACATTATTCCTCACCACCAATACTTTCAGTTGTATCCAAGAAAAAATACAAGACTTTTTTTGTGGATTGTTAAATGTTAGCTTTCATCAGAGTTTCATTTGAATTTTTGTTGAATCCAATACTTCAAAGACATTGCCTAAAATTTGAAAGCAAATTGTATAGAGGAAAAATAGAAGCCACGAAATAAGTTTTCTTTAATGTGCATATTTATATTCATTGCATCTTTTTTTCCCATCTGGTCCTGCCCCACGACTGGTCCAAGAATTAGGTCTCTCTATGCATGACTTAACTCAAAACAACTAGGACTGCAATTTTGCCCCAGTGTATTAGAAAGGAAATGCTGTGATTTATGTCTTACAATGAAACCACGTATCTATATGCATTGCATCTTCTCTATCCTGGTTCCCCACCACAGCTGAAGAATTAGGTCTTTCTGTGTATGATTTAACTCAGAACAACTCTGGTGGTAAGATCTGTAATTTTACATAAATGTATTAAAAGGGAAACCTTGTGATTTATGCCTTTAAATATATAATGGATGCTATACAGCTGGGTCAGCACTCTGATACTTCTTGGAGAGAAATCATAGCAGTATTTGGGTTCATCAAGCATCATTGACAATGATTGTTTCCATATGGCTTCCTGGGAATGTAAAGCTTAGGCAGGACCACTGCTTACATCATACATAAATAAGCCAAAAGCACTCTTTTTGCAGTTGTTGTAAATGTTTTCTCATTATATTCATTTCAGCAATTTGAGAACATTTATAACCACCATTTTCCTGGGCACATCATAGGGTGACCATTGGAAATGCTACTTTCTCCAAAAATAAAAGGAAGGAAAACATTTCCTCTCTTCTACCAAATGTGAAATTTGAATTATTTTCAAAAGAAAAAAAAAAGGTGATATTTTGCTTGTTAATCAGCAACTATTCATTGAGTACCTCCCGGCTCCCAAGTATACTGTATATTATGAATATAACAATGTCCAGGGGGGAAAAAAGATCCCAGATAATTAATTATGCAGAAAACCCTTTGATTATGGTGATGGTAAGTACTTCCAAGGAAATGTTCAGTTTTTGAGGAGAGTTGGTGACCCCTAATAATATACAATAGGGTAAGGAGACCGTTTTTGGCTACTGTTGTACCAAAGGAAAAGAAGGGAAGTCTTGAGCAAGGAGAACGGAGTAAGTGCAGACAATGAATGGCTATTAAAGGTCCCAGAGGCCTTTTCGATCAGGACTGCTTCTTTGGGATCATGTGATTAGAACACTGTTTCTAAAAGTATGGTCTGTGGGCCACCTACAGCCCTATCCCTGGGATGCCTGTTAAATGTTGAGATTTGTAGACCCAGCCTGCTGGAACCAAATGGAGCTGTATCAGGAGTCAGCATTTTAAATGGGCTTCCAGCTTTGCCTGCACTCCATAATTTGAACACTTTTGCACTGATTTAGAATCTCGTGTTTATTAAACCCTCAAATGACCTTTGTACCCTTTCACTTTTGTCTCTGAATCATTTCTGGGATTACTTCACAGGGTCAGACATTTAGAAATGCAAGTAGCCAACCTAACTCCACATTAAATTGAAATACTCATAGTGTAGAAAAGTGGAAAGAGAACTGAACTAGAAATCCAAACTTGTGTTTGAATTGTCCGTATAACAATATATGAACAATAACACATGTTGTTATATATGGTCATGGAAAGTAATTTCTCCTCTCCATTCTGTTTGCTTGTTCATAAAATGATCAGCATTTTCCAAACTTTGGTCAATGTGCTACCACCTTCGAAATAGTACCACCTACAGTATTAGCAATACTTTTCTTTTAATAGTTACTTCAGGTTCATTTTTACAAAGCTTTATACCATTACCATAAATGGAAACCAATCATCACTTACTATAATTAGAAAGTCATAACTATAAAATATATAACAATTAAAAAATTTTAAAATCTATCCCTGAAGCTCTAAAACAAATGTACCTACTGTTAATGATATTGTCATGATACTTTGGGAAACAGTGAATTAAATACTATTTAAGATTAGTTTCTGCTTTATAAATCTAAGTGTTTATTAGACTATCATGCAAATGGTTATTTCATTATTTCTGGGAGAAAAGAAGTCTAAATTTATAAGGCAATTTCTGAAAAATCAACCATCAGTGACTATCAGGCAAAAATTCTATAATAGAAGCTGAGAAAAAAATGACGTTTTTTCCTCAAAAGAAATGGCATTTAATGTTACTCAAATATTTAATTAAACAATTATATCAAGTACACAGTATTTAAGCAAGAATTACATCTGCTAATTCCATCTGTTTCTTTTTTCACATCATTAAAACTAGGATGGAATTATAAAAAATATTACACTTTTTGCAGAAATGAAATTCCAAATCTGTTCACAGTATACTTATTGTACATCATTTTTTCCTCAGCTTTATTGAGATATAATTGACATATAACATTGTATAAATTTAAGATATACAATGTTTGATTTGTTGCATTTATATATTGTAATGTGATTACTACCATAGTGTTAACTAACACTTCTATAATGTCACATAATTACCATTTCTTTTTGTGGTTAGAATATTTAAGATAGACTCTGCTAGCAAATTTTATGTATACAGTATTATTATCTATAACATACAGTGTTTGTCTTTCTTTTCTGACTTATTTCACTTAGCATAATGCCCTCAAGGTCCATTCATGCTGTCACAAATAGAAGTATTTCCTTCTTTCTCTGGCTAAATAATATTCTGTTGTATATATACAAATAATACATATACATATATACACATATATGTATATACATATATATTATATAAATGCAATGGAATATTATATGTTTTATAGTTTTTATACATTATTATATATTATTATATATATAATATATATCATCTTTTCTGTTCATCCATTGATATACACTTATGTTGTTTCCATGCTTTGGCTATTATAAATAATGCTGCAATGAACATGGGAGTGCAGATGTGTCTTTGATATCCTACTTTTATTTTCTTTGCATATATATCCAGAAGTGAAATTATTGAATCATATAGTATTTCTATTTTTAATTTTTTGAGGAACCTCCACACCGTTTTCCAGAGTGGCTGCACCAGTTTGCATTTCCACCAACAGTAGACAAGGGTTCCCTTTTCTTAATGTCCTTGACAACACTTATCTCTTGTCTTTTGGATGATAGCTATTCTAAGATGTTAGGTTATATCTCATTGTGGTTTGATTGCATTTCCCTGATAATTAATGATGAGCATCTTTTTTGTACCTGTCAACCATTTTTGTATATCTTCTTTTGAAAAATTTCTGTGTAGTTCCTCTGCCCATTTTTCAAACGGATTGTTGTTGGTGGTGGTTATTGAGTTGTACGAGTTCTTCATCTATTTTGGATACGAACCCCTTATATGAATCAGAGCTTCTAAATACATTAAGCAGATACTAAAAGCTCTGAAACAAGAAATAGAAAATAATACAATAATAGTAGGGGACTTCAATACCCTACTTCTAGCAGTAGATAGGTCATCCAGATAGAAAAGCAAATCAATTCAAGTTGTAGCTGTCCCACAGTCCTTGGATATTCTGTTCTTTTTTTTTTTTTTCAGTTTTTTTTTCTTTTTGCTTTTCAGTTTTGGAAATTTCTATTTTCATATCCTGAAGCTCAGATATTCTTTCTTTAGCTGGGTCTACTCCCCTTATGAGCCCATCAAAGATATTCTTCATTTCTGTTATAGTGTTTTTGATCTCTAGTGTTTCTTTTCAATTATTTCTTAGAATTTCTACCTCCCTGCTTATACTATCCATCTGTTATTGTGTGTCATATACTTTTCTATTAAAGATCTTAGCATATTAATAAGTTTTTTGGGGGGTTTTTTGTTTTTGTTTTTGTTTTTAGAATTACTGGTCTGATAATGCCAACATGCCGGCCATATCTGACTCTGGTTCTGAGACTTGTTCAGTCTCTTCAAACTCTGTTTTTTTATCTTTTAGTAAGCCTTGTAATTTTTTGTTGAAAGCTGGACATGATATATGAGGTAAAAGGATTGGCAGTAAATAGTCCTTTAATAAGGTAGTGATAAGATGTAGGGGAGAGGGGAAGTGCTCTGTAATCCTATGATTAGGTCTTAGTCTTTTGATGAGTCTGTGCTTGTTGACTGTGAACTTCAGTGCTTCTCAGTTTGTTCCCTTCTTTAGGTGGCTCAGGGTGGCTGAAGGAGTCTAGAGTTGTATATTTTATATCTTCCAGGTAGGTTAAGCTCCGATATAGTCTGACATGTTTTTTTCTCTTAGACTTGTCCGTATTGAGCCTTCAGCAATTTGCCAGTTATAATTCAGGTCTTCCTACCCTGGCACTGGTTCCTGTGGAAGTTTCTACTCTGGTACATTGTGATTCTCTGTATTTGCCTTCTGTCTGTACAATTTTCAGGGCAGTGATTCCCCCTATAACCTCACTTGAATGACAAATCTAAGAAGAGTTGTTGATTTTTTCAGTTTGTTCAGCTTTTTTACTTGCTGTGAGGATGGAGCAAGGACTGGAAAATGGAAGCTCCCTATCAGATTGTTTTAAATTGGTGAATGGACTGATTCTGGGAAAGAGTGGGAAAAAGTGGGAAAGCTTTTGAGGCTAAAATTTGGTATATGCATAGATAAAATGTGTTACACAGTAGAGAGGGAGAAAGAAATGGGGTCCTGCCTGACACAAAAAATTAAGACTTTTTTGGGTGACTGAGATCCTGAGGATGGGACTTGATTTCGTTGAAGATGTAAAATAAGGAACTCTGAGAAACAACTGACCTAGTACCCCTCACTTATTCTATAAACATTTAGGCACTGGAGAGACACAAATGAAAATATCTCTGCCTAAAGGGTTCACAGTATATTGGACTCTGCTTGTTGCCTACCTGGCTTCTAGACTCATGGCCTTCCTTTATTTCTTCAAGGGCACTATGCTGTCTTCCATGCCAGAGTCCTTACTCTGCTTGCTCTCACAGGCATGCTCTCCCTGCCTGCCTCCCCCTTCCCCTAGACAAATCTCTCCTATCCAGCACAGACACTAGTGGTTGTCCACATGCCATCTAGCCTTCATGTTCATCCCAGCTTTTTAGTTATTCACTCCGTCACACAACCATGTGCGCCAGAGATAGAAACCACCTCCCCAGCCCAAGGGCAGGTCCTGGCTTGTTTCAGTTTGTCACGGAAATCCCATTTCCTTCTGTCAGTAGTTAGTTTAGGAGAGTGTATTTGACCTAATTCTGGTTGAGAAGGCATGAGGAGAAGCCTGTCTGAGGGGTTCTGGGAAGGGTTTCTATGCTTCTAAGAAGGTGACGTATGAAAAGTCTGTTTCTTTCTTTTTCATTCTGCAGTCATGTCTGAATGTGAGACCTGGGACTTCTGTAGCCATTTTACCAGCATTACCAGAGGGTGAAGCACACACTTGAAGGAAGACAGAGCCAAAATGGCTACACAGAGGTGGGAATGGGGATACACATATGGGGAAGCTTCTGGACTTCATGTTTTATGAGATAAAAAAACTTCCTTATTTGGGGGCCTGTTTGGCTCAGTCGGTGAAGCATCTGACTCTTGATTTTGGCTCAGTCAGGACCTCAGGGTCATGGGATTGAGCCCCATGTTGGGCTCTGTGCTCAGTGGGGTGTCTACTTGAGATTCTCTCTCTCCCTTTGTCCCTCTCTCTGCTTGCTCTCTCTCTCTAAATAAATAAGTAAATAAAATAAAATCTTTAAAAAAATTTCCTTATTGTTAGATTTAGAGTTTCTGTTAATTGAGGCCAAAGTATCATCATTGTATATCATTCTTCATCAAACAGCTCAAAAGCTGCTTCCTTAGGGAAGCCTTCTCTGAGTCCCACTTTCTTCTTATTTGTCCTATCTTCTTATTTTATACTGCTGTAGCTTCTTGGACTTTCCACCTATAGCATTTGCCATAATTCAAAATTACTTATTTCTGTGATTATTTGATCAATGCTTGATATTACCACTAGACCATTAGCTCTAAGAGAGCCCTTATGTCTGTCTTGTTCATCACAGTATTACCAGTGCACTAAATAGTGTCTGGTACATAGTACATGCTCATGAATATTGCTAGAATGAATGGACGAATGTACAAACCTGTATGTAAGGCTCAGTGGAAGCCAGAGGAAAGGGTGCTTAAGCCATACTAGAAGAATAAGGAAAGGTCTCACAGGAGAGGTGAAATGTAACCTAAATTTTGAAGGAGGAGGAAGAATTTTCTAGGCTTAAAAGACAGTAGGGAAGAGTATTCCAGGCAGCTGTGCAGAGACAGAAAGGTATGCTACATGTCATTAAGTCCAACCAAATCACATTTTCATTGCAAGAGATTTCAGTTCAGATGTGTCCTCAAAACCATATTTAACATAAAGGGGTACTTTTGTTTATAAAATGTTTCCTGTTTCCTAGTTTAAGTTCCTGAACCGTGAAATTACCCTCAGTGTCACTCAGTTTCTCCCTGGAATTCCTTCTTTTGCATAAATTCCCTGTACCAATAGTCACTTGCTCACCTTTTAGTGGTTAGCTTGAGGGAGAAATAGAGACCAGTGACATGTCATTCTTGTGACCTGTGGAGTTATTCTGATTAACCTGCCAAGCAGCTAATATTCTCCAAGTCAAATCAGAGCAATGGAACAGACAGTAAGAATCCCCACTGCCAAATATGGGTAAATTCCAATCCAAGTTACCTCAGATCTATTATGAGTTTGGGGGAAAGTCAAATCTTTAGGCCATTATATCCAGGAAACCCAATCATCTTTAGTCAGCACCAGCTGCTGTAGCCCATAATATGTCATGTCCTATATAACACTTCAGAAATTGTTGCAACTGCATCCAATCCTTCTGTCCCTCCTTTCCAGGGCAGAAATAGTTTCTGACAGAGAAGGAAACAGCCAGGCCGTGGGGTGCTGGCTTGGAATGCTGTCTTCTAGCAACAAAATATGATATGTAAGAGGTCTAGCTGAGTTTGAATATAAGCCATTGCTGATTCTTTATGTTCAAAGTGTAACTGATTCCACAAACTAGGCCAATATCATTAGCTTATCATCCTACCATGAGGCTTGTGACCTTGGTCACAATCACTAAATGTCTCCAGGAAAACAAGTGATGATTTCATCCACCATCTATATACTTTCCAAATGGAGTGCTCTATTCCAGGTGTCTGTCCCAAGCTGTGTGTGCATATATGTCTAGCTGCCAGGTAGACTAACTCGGGGGCAATTCAAATTCAGTCTGTTTGAAAGTGGATTTGTTTTCTTTCCACAAGCTTGTTTCTGCTGTTGTGGTTTCTCTCCTTGTACTTGGAATCACTGTTAGTCTATCTTTCCCAAGTAGAAGCCCATGTTAAAAAACATCTTAAACATCTCCCTCCTTCCATGGGTCCTCAAGTCCTCTAGATTTGGCTTCTAAATATCTCTCCTCTTCTTGTCCCTCTCCCAAGCATTCTCATTCAATCCTTCCTAATTTCTCATCCAAATTCTTTCAGTAAGTGGATTCACAACCTCGTGAGTGGATTTATGGCCTCTGGTCTTGCTCATTTACAATTCTGTCCACAATGTAGCCAAATGCATCTTTAAATAATGAATATCTGATCAAGGCACTTTAATGCTTAAAAACTTTTAAATGGTTCCTCATTGCTTTCAAGATAAAAATATTGGCTCTTTAGTGCAACATACATTTTGACATTTCATGACTTGGCCCCATCTATGTCTCCAGCTTCATATATCTCTTTTTACCCTAATCTACCCTCTTCCTCTACAACCTCTGTTATTATAACTAATAATTGTTAACATCTGTTGAGTACTTACTTTCAGCTAGAAACTATGCTAAATGCTTTACATCAATATTTTTCAAACTTTCTGATGAGGCATATCACCTGGGATCTTTGAGAAAAAATACAGTTCCTGTTCCTTATCCCAGACCCACTGAATTGTAATCTTCAGGGAATGAGTCTAGGAAGTTGTATTAAAACATGCACATTCATAGAACTAGAACAAATTCTAAGATTTGTATGGAGTCACAAAAGACCCTGAAGAGCCAAAGCAATCTTGAAAAAGAAAAGCAAAGCTGGAGGCATCACAATTCCAGACTTCAAGTTGTATTACAAAGCTGTAGTAACCAAAAAAGTGTGGTACTAGCATAAAAATAGACACATAGATCAGTGGAACAGAATCGAAAGCCCAGATATAAGCCCACAAGTATATGGTCAATTAATCTTTGACAAAGCAAGAAAGAATATGCAATGGGAAAAAGTCTCTTCAACAAATGAAGTTGGAAAAACTGGACAGCAACATAGAAAGAAAGAAAGAAAGAAAGAAAAAAGAAAGAAAAAGAAAGAAAGAAAGAAAGAAAGAAGAAAGAAAGAAAGAAAGAAAGAAAGAAAAAGAAAGAAAGAAAGAAAAAGAAAGAAAAGAAGGAAACTGGGCCACTTTCTTACACCATACACAAAAATAAGTTCAGAATGGATTAAAGATCTAAATGTGAGACCTGGAATCATAAAACTCCTAGAAGAGAACACAGGCAGTAACTTCTTTGACATCAGCCATAACAACTGCTTTCTAGATATATCTCCCCAGTCAAGAGAAACAAAAGCAAAAATAAACTATTGGGACTTCATCAAAATAAAAAGCTTCTGCACAGAGAAGGAAACAATCCAAAAAAACTAAAGCACAACCTACAGAATGGGAGAAGATATTTGCAAATGACATACCTGATAACGAGCTAATATCCAGAATCTGTGAAAAACTTCTAAAACTCAACACCCAAAAACCAAATAATCCAATTAAAAGATGGGCAGAAGACAGGAGTAGACATTTTTCCAAAGAAGACATCCAGATGGCCAGCAGACACATGAAAAGATGCTCAACATCACTCATCATCAGGCGAATATAAATCAACACCATAATGAGATGTCACCTCACACCTGCCAGAATGGCTAAAATTAATAACACAAGAAATAACAAGTGTTGGCAAGAATGTAGAGAAAAAGGAGCTGTTACACACTGTTGGTGGGAATGTAAATGGTACAGCCACTGTGGAAAACAATATGGAGGTTTCTCAAAAAGTTAAAAATAGAATTACCCCATGATCTAACAATCGCACTAGTGGGTATTTACCCAAAGAATACAAAAACACTAATTTAAAGGTATACATGCACCCCTATGTTTATAGCAGCATGATTTACAATAGCCAAGATATGGAAGCAGTCCAAATATACAAAGAAGATGTGGTATAGATCTACAATGGAATACTCTTCAGCCATAAAAAACTGAAATCTTGCCATTTACAACGACATGGGTGGAGCTAGAGAGTATAATGCTAGGTGAAATAAGTCAGTCAGAGAAAGACAAATACCATATGATTTCACTCATATGTGGAATTTAAGAAAACAAATGGGCAAAGGAAAAAGAGAGAGAGGGACAAATCAAGAAACAGGCTCTTAATTATAGAGAACAAACTGATGGAATGTTAACTGGAATTAAAAAAAGACTTAAAAAGGCAAAAAAAGATGTGCACACGTGCACACACACACACAACTTTAAAAACTTTAAAAAACTTAAAAACAACACACACAAATCAATGTGTGACTCATTATTTGAGAAGTTTGGGAAAATATTGCTTTACATGAACTTGCATTTAATCCTCATGAATATTTAATGAGATAAGAACTGTTACTAGTCTCATTTATAGATAGAAAAACTGAGGCTTCAGGGAACATGTTATATGTTCAAATACACAGTTAACTGTCAGCATTATAGTTTGAACCTAGGCACACAGTCCCAGAATTTACACCACTGCTAGTCCACGATTTTTCACTTTAAGTCAACACATGCACTCTGTTCACACTCAGTTCTCTGTGCCTCTTCTACCCTTTGACTTGGACAGTCATGTTCCCTTCTTTGCCTCAAAAACTACTATTGACACCCATTCAACTCAGACTGAAGCTTTGATCAATCTTCCCAGTCTGGCTTGGTTTCCTTCCTATGAACCATTCTGTTAACATAACATATCGTCATCTATATCCTTATCTGTTCCTCTACCAGACTATAAGCAGGCACATCTCAAGTCCTTCTGTGTCCTTAGTCTAGCGGAGTGCGTGACATATACCAGCTATAGGATAAATATCTGCTGAATGAATAAAAGTATAAGTCACTTTAGCCTGGCAAGTGCCTAGGGTTTAGATGCTGTAAATGGATGAAGCTAGGGTCACTCCAGAAAATTATTTTTAGGTATTGAATGCTGCCTCTTAGAATCAGGCCATGTCTCTATTGAACTCACCTGTTCAGTAGGGGTGCCTTACGAGAGAGGGGATGAGAACCCAACCCATCCCTTTTGAAGTTCAAAGACATTAATCATACATGATATATTACTGTAACCTTGATCAAAGCCAGATGATAGGAAAGGACAAGGCAGTGTTGTTGGGGAAAGGGGAGTCTGGGCTGGCAATGTGGACTCAATACCAGAGTTTAGAGAATCAGAGGGGTGTGCTGACATGGGCTCGCAGCACCTGTGATCTAGCCTTCCGGTGCTGTGGACACACGAGTGTGAAGTAGAAGGAACACATGGTTGGAAGTTGAGTTTTCACTTGGTCTTAAGGCAACAGGTAGAGCTCCACAGCAGTGAGTCATTAACACTTAAAAAATTAGAGGGCTGTTAAGGTCCCCAAAGTTATCAACTAAAAATCTATATTGCCAGGATTTCAGCAAATGATAATTTGCTTTCAGCAGGGTTGGGGAAGGGACTGGGTTCACCAGGAATGGGACTTCTATGGCTGGCAGTGACATCTGTGTTCCACCACTGGGGGCAAGGAATGGCCATAGAGGAAGGCAAGATCAGCAGGTGAAGTGGTCCTGAGGTTAGCAGACATTGTGTCTGTATATGAGGGTTGAGTGCACCTTGGTTGTACCTTTCCTAGTTATTAGTTGAAGGCAAGGAATGAGAACTGATTCACAGACAGGTGTAAGCTATTCTGGCAATACTTAGGAGTGTTTACTTAGGGCAAGAGAAACTTAGGGAGACTAGGTTTTTTCTTAATTTGACATGTTTGAGTTTGGTGTCATGATTCAGCTGTTAAAGAAAATGTTGAGATCACATGTTCTTGAGGTCTGAAAATTTGGATAATAGAAACCTATAATGCTAAGTGAAATAAGTCAAGCAGGGAAAGACAATTATCATATGGTTTCTCTCATCTATGGAACATAAGAACTAGGAAGATCGGTAGGAGAAGAAGGGGATAAAGAAAGGGGGGGCAATCAGAAGGGGGAATGAAGCATGAGAGACTATGGACTCTGAAAAACAAACTGAGGGCTTCAGAGGGGAGAGGGGTGGGGGAATGGGATAGGCTGGTGATGGGTAGTAAGGAGGGCACGTATTGCATGGTGCACTGGGTGTTATATGCAAGTAATGAATCATTGAACTTTACGTCAAAAACTAGGGATGTACTGTATGGTGACTAACATAATATAATAAAAAATCATTTTTAAAAAGTGAATAAAACAGATCTTTGAAAATATGAAGACTTTTTCCAGTCATGCTAAGGACAGTCACATGCAGTCATGAAAACTGAGACTCTACAGAGAACAGAGGAGAAACATGTTTTATTTGAGACAAGTTTTATTTGAAACACAAGCTTTATTTGAAACAAAAGCTTTATTTAAAAAAGGCTTTGTTTGAAAAAGTTTTATTTGATACAAAACTATTTGTAGGCATTCTGGAGACTCTCCTATACAGGCAAAAGAAATTAGATCATACATGCAATAGAGCAGAAGAAATGCTTTATTTGGAAAGAACACTGCTAAAACATCTAAAAAGTTGGCATTATATGTGATTACAAAGAAAAGAAAACCCATTCAAGAAAGGTGACATATTCAATGTGAAAGAAATTAATATGTAAATGACATGGACCATGGTCTGTGAAGACAACCTTGCCATATCTTATAATTGGAATCTTACTGAAATTACAGACAGGTGATTCAGTTTCTATTCTGGATACTCTGCCTTAAGATACGAAGCCTTGACATCACTACATCCCAGTCAGCATAAGCTCCTTCCAGATGGCGAGATATCTCTGTTCCTGCTTCATAGCTACGTCGGCCATGAAGTAAACGCCAGTTATCAAAAGTAATCACATCACCTAGACAAAAGATTTTTTTCAACATAAATAATCATGAATTTAAATGACATGCAGACCTAGAAAATGTAAAATACAAAATAACATTGCTACTTTGTTCACATCGAGAAACAGTATGTGTGTTTGTCTCGTTTTTTTGTTTGTTTCAAGTTTTTATCTAAATTCTAGGTAGTTAACATATAGTGTAATATTTGTTGCAGGAGTAGAATTTAGTGATCCATCACTTCCATAGTGTTCATCACAACCAAGTGCCCCCTTAACACCCGTCACCCGTTTAGCCCACCCCTCCTACCCACTTCCACTCCATCAGTTTGTTCTCTGAAGAGTCTGTTTTATGGTTTGCTTCCCTCTCTCTTTCTCCCTCCCCCATATTCATCTGTTTTGTTTCTTAAATTCCACAGATGAGTGAAATCATCTGGTATTTGTCCTTCTCTGACTGAAAACTGTGCGTTTACTTTTTCACAGAACTTAGGCCATTGGACGCAAACTGCTTTAGACATTTTGACATTTAAAGTACAGGCATCTGTAGACACTTTTATAATTTCTACTTAAAATATTATCTTTGTGTAAAACTTTGAATTGTTCTTCCTGGTTGTTATTTAGAAATGTTTATTTACTTACTTAGAAAGGTTTATTTCCAGTTTAACAGCTTCAAATAATTATAAGGATAATGACTTGGTTTGTCTTCTATGTTTCCAGTATTTTGTGTGCATGATTTCCAAGCCTCATAAAAATCCCAAAAAGAGTGTGAGCTCTTCTTTTTGTGTGAGAAAACCGAGGCTCCAGGAAGTTGAGGGATTTGCCTGAAGCTACACTACCATTAAACAGTGGAGATTGGATTCCAACTTCTATTTTTTTTTTTTGGTATTTTTCTCTCCTGGTATTTCAATTTTATATGTTACTGCTCTTAAAATCAGCCTGTGGAGCCTGCATATCAGTGGATTTATAGAGGTTTCTAGTATTACTTTATCATGTCAAAGATCAATTCAAAAAATAGAAGTTAAAAGTACCTTCCACTTGGCCAGGTCAACAGTAGAGAGAAATTCTGTTTTTACTATAGATATGGAAAGCCTCAAGTTTGAGTCACTTCACTGAGTAGAGACGGTCAAGAACAAACACAATGCTTTCTGTTCCTTTATTTCAAGTAGCTGGACTACAAATACCGCTTATTTCAGGTAGCACTCTCTCTGCCAGACCAGATAAGCTAAACGAGTACACACGACTCATGTACTTCATGAGTGAGAATCATGGGGATACTTTCACTTGTTTACTGGGATAGAAGAATTAAGTCGAAGCCTCAGTTCATATTGACTGGCTATCAGCACAGAAAATATAAATCATCCGTCTTGACCTCAGACATGAGGTTTCATTTGGCTTAGAGCTTGTCTTTCACATACTTTTTCTTTAGGTTGGAGGTTATTAAATTTCGGTGTGCTTAAAGATTACCTAGGAGTTTGTTAAGAATGAGTATTTTTAAGTCTGGAGAGGTGGCAGAGCAGGGACAGGGGCTGCTGACAAAGATTCTGTTATAAGGGTTTCACGCGCCGATCTGAGAAAAACTGCTCGCGATAATGCTCTACGTGGTTAAGGTTAAAGAACATCCATGTTTTCAGTTGTTTAAGAAAATGTGTTCACTGACCTGGATTCATCTTGAAAGTAAACTTGGATTCCTTACAGTTCATGAGGTCAACAAACTCCCTCAGAGCAGCATAAAAAGGCTGGACACTTTCAACAGCTACATCAAATGCCGTGTCTCTGGTTGCATTATTGAAGTTGATGCGAACCACTTGGCCTTTATCATCTAATCTGTTTTTTAAAGAGAAAAAAAGTTAAAAAGCCATGAAGTATTTATTTACATTTCTGAGGGTCAATTTGTCTTGGAAGATGTGTCTGAAATACAGTATTAAAGAATCCAAAGACATGTACAAAAGGTATTAAGGCTATCTGTGGTATGATGTATTCATTTGTTTTTTATTCATTCATTTAGCAGTTTTTAAAAGATTTTAAATCCAGTGTAGTAGCCTACAGTGTTACGCTAAGCTTCATGTGTATCATATAGGGATATGGCAATCGCTACGTCATCCAGTGCTCATCAAGAGAAGAGTGCTCTTAATCCCCTTTGCCTATTTCGCCCATTTCCCAACCCCCCTCCCCCCGGCAGCCAACAATCTGTTCTCTGTAGCTAAGAGTCTGTTTCTTGGTTTATCTTTTTTTCTTCGGCTTGTTCTTAAATTCTACATTGTGTAATTACTGCATTGTGGGGTAATTCTATTTTTAACTTTATGAGGAAGCTCCGTAATGTTTTTCACAGTGGCTGCACCAGTTTGCATTCCCACCAACAGTGCACGAGGGTGCCTTTTTCTCCACATCCTCGTCAACACTTGCTGTTTCTTGTGTGTTTGATTTTAGCCAGTCTGACAGGTGTGAGGTGATAGCTCACTGTGGTGTTAATTTGCATTTCCCTGATGACGAGTGACGTTGAGTATCTTTTCATGTTGGCCATCCATTTAGCAGGTATTTTTTGAAACCTTACTATGTAAGTGCCAGAATGATTCAAATTAATTTAAAATAAATGTTACTGAAAGATTCCAGTTAATTTTTTTTTATATTTTGGGAAATGAATTCATTCTTTATTCTTTAAAATAGTAGCTTTTATGTATTAAATATTTTTAATGTTACAAATTCATGGTCAACCACTTTATTAGGGTTTTAAGTATAATTTTTTTGAAGCATGATTGGGAAGTATGATCTATTTTCTGAAAGTGTGAAATTCACTGTTCTAATTCAACCCTTAGTTTACAGGTAGGGAAACCAAGACATAGAGAAAAGAAGAATCTAGCCTGGGATATGTTCTTTGTATCTATCTGTACTATGTATCTTAGTATATAGGCTTCTAGAAAACCAATACTCTGTCTCATTTAATATTGTATTCTCAGCACTTAACATTGAGCCTGCACATCATAGGCCATTAGTAAATATTCATTGCATATGTGACTCTCTATACTTTTTTCAGTACCCTGGGAGAATACCAAGGTCTTTTTAGTACTTTTGAGATAGTATATTGTGATCTCTCTACCCTTCCTTAGAATATGCATCATAATCATGACAATGTAAGGTAATATTACTTTCGATGTAAAAAAAATACCATTATTTTTGAATTTAAGCTATGCTTGTTATAACTAGCACAACACTAGCACTGTTTCCACACAGAAGCAAAAGGAAGATATATTTTTAAGCTTATCGGGAAGGTAAACTTCGGTCGGTCCTAAAGCATCTACCAACTCTATCCTTTCTTTAGATAGAAGAAAGGAAGGATGGATAAAAACTGAAGGTGAGCAAGGATGGTGGCAAAGTGCCTAGAGTTGTTCCTGAGCCAGCCCAGGAGGTAGTACTATGAGCCTACAGCTGACGGGGATCCAGACCTGATGGGTCAAACCAAAGAGACTGCTGCATGTACCCAGGGACCTGGTGACGCTGATTTGGAGTCTAGATCATACTTAGCTGACCAATCACACAGAGTAAATCATTATCAACAAGTCAGGGTATAGGAAGAAAACATGATTGCCGGTGGCATATACATTGTGGCCCTCTGGGTCCCTGTGCTTTGTGACTCAGATTAATATTCAATTTTCTGGGCCAAAATTAATTGTAGCAGTAAACTCTAAGAACTGGTCATTAGCCACAACTCTGCTTTTTATAGTGACAGAAAACTACCTATTGAAACCACACCGGGGAAGGAAAGTGAAAAAAGGAACAGGTTTTCAATAAGGCTCTTGGACTCTTAAAACCAGAATTTACATATATTGATTAAAAAGCAAATACGACTGAATAGGCAAGGAGTGCCCTCCCTCCTTCCCCCATCCTTTCCAAATAGATGAAGAATTCTCTGTGGCCTGCAGGTTGCGGCTTTCTGAACAAAGAGTCAAGGAAAAGGTCAATCATCGGAAGAGACTGTGGGCCTCCACAAAGGTCTGAGGGGCACAAAGGGCAGTGACTGACCTTTCAATTGCCCTGTTAGAATTTAAACTGTGGGTTTCAGACCCTTTCACAGTTTCTAAGGCTATTTTGTCTTTTAATCTTAAGATTCTAGCCTCATTGCTCCTGATTCCCTTTCCCTCCACTCTCCCTATGCTATTTTCTGTACATTTAATGATGACACCCTTTGTGCCATCCACTGTGTTACAGACAAGGTTGTCATGACTTTAAAACTTCTTGGGGTCTTCTACACGAGTCACTCAGGCGATCTGTTTCTTTTTTTCATTGACGTCGTAATTCTTGGATGGAAATGGTTATGCTAGTAATGAGTGCTCTCTTTTGGAGTCCATGTGTGTATCCTCACATATCAATGAAAGGAATTTTGTGACTCATCAATTTAAGGAAAATCAGAATTGTGTACCCCATGAACCATTGTATTACACTTTCATTTCCAAAAAGTTCACATATGTAGGTAATACTAATCAATATTTTCTCTTTGTGTGAGAGAGAGAGAGCGAGAAGAGAGATCAAGAGAGAGACAGTCTCCTTTTGCCTGATGTTTACTTTCTGAGAAAACAAGGGACAAATTCATTATTTAGCATTTTCAGCAATGACATGAGGGGAAAAGAAAGAAAATTTAGTTTTGAGGTCTAGAGAAGACATTATTTTAAGGATTGAACAATGTTAGAGGAGCTGATTGGTTGATATCTTGAAGATCAACCTAAAATGCAAAACTGAGTCTCATTAAGCATTTTGTGTGCAGCCACAGAATGAAATGGAGGTCCCAATGCAGGGTTACATGCTAAGGAATGGGTAAAAATCCTCCAAAGATGAAGAGTAACTGGTTACATACTAGCAATACATAAGGGGCAAACATTTAAACACAAACCAGCATCCCAATGACTGCAAATCAGCAAAAGCAAAATGTCATCAGTGATGCCAACAAAAGAACCCAGTGAAAGGACTGTAGAATCAGTTCCTGCAATCAGAGTTGGAGACATGACTGCTCCTCGTTAGTTACAATAGTCTGTCTCATTGAGAGATGGGACTACTTGAATTTGTTGTGAGTATGTCACTGTGGTGTTGCCCACATCACATTTTACTGGAATCTGCAGGAAAAATTTATTTCACACTTTAGAAGTGTCTTGAATCTTGCAAATTGATTATGTTGCCTCCTTGCTTTGGTCTGTAGAAACTCAGAGCTGAAACTGAAATCTATCACTAGCAGTTGTGTTGGACTTTATAGTCCAATAACTTTTAGCTGCTAAAAGTTATTCTACTCTTTCAGAGCCAGGCAGGGGAAGTCTATCTATTGTCTCTATAATTCCCACTTCGATTGTATGTGGTAGGCATTATATTACTCCCTTTGTACTGGCAAAGAGACCGTAGCTTAGCAAGCCTGAGTCACTAGACCGTGATTGCTCCACTAACCAGGCAAAGAGTAGGAGCAGTATGCATGGGATTGAACTTGTAACCATGAGGATGCACTGCTGTAGCTCAATCTCACCATTATTATTTCTCCTAGTTTCTTTTTCTGTTTATTTTTCATTATACTGCATTGTACCCTAATTCTGCCAGCAGCCTCTAAGATCTTTTTGTACTAGATAGGACATAAACATCTCAAAGGAGTTAAAAATTTAAGCATGAGGAATATTAAATTAACCCAAACACACAGACAACCAAATCCCTCAATTAGTTGAAAACCCTATTCGTTTCACCCCCTGTTGTTTAAAAATACATTTTTAAGTGGATTAACATTAATCACTTGCTATTCTCTAGGGATATCCCTGAGACCTTTACACTTGACAATGGCCAAATTCTGGAATTCTACTACAAAAAAAAAAAGCAAAGACAAATTATGATTCGGATGATGAACATTCAATTAATCTCACTCAATAACGAAGGGTTTATTTGTTCTGCCTCCACTCACCAGCCTTGCAGAATCTGCAATTATATTCTGCCACAACAAAATTATGCAATCTGTCATGGATTTTTAAGGTAATTTTTGAATAGTTAAAACCATCATGTTAAAACTAGGAATCCAAGAGTTATTTCTTCTCTTTTCCACTGTGGCCACTGACTATCAGAGAACATGATTCTGAGCTAGAATTTATTTTTGATGGCTCTCTTTCTCTCACACTCTTCATCCCATCTGCCAGGAAAATACGCTGTTTCAACCTGCAAAACACATCCTTAAGCAGTTCTCCACACTGCCTCTCCCACCACGTGGGCTACTCATGTTCAAGTTACCTTCACCTCTGGCCTACTGTCCTGCAGTGGCTTCCTGACTGATCTTCCTGCTTCTGTCCTTCCTTTCTTCACTATTTTCAGCACAACAGCCACGGTGACCCATTTAAAATGTAAATACATTTTATTTATTTATTTTTTAAATAATAATTTTTATTATGTTATGTTAGTCACCATACAGTATATCCTTAGTTTTTGATGTAGTGTTCCATGATTCATTATTTGTGTATAACACCCAGTGCACCATGCAATATGTGCCCTCCTTACTACCCATCACCGGTCTATCCCAGTCCCATACCCCCCTCCCCTCTGAAGCCCTCAGTTTGTTTTTCGTAGGACAAGGAAGGGAAGAATGAAGGGGGGTGGGTAAACAGAAGGGGGAATGAACCATGAGAGACAATGGACTCTGGGAAATAAAATGTAAATAAATGTATATAAATATAAATGTCTCTCTTCTGCTTGAAATCTCTCAGCAGCTCCCTATTTCACTGAGAGTGAAAGGCAATATGGTTTTAAACAATGGATAACAAGGCTTGACATGAACTTACTTCCTTCTGACCTCCTCTCTTAAAACTCTGCTCCACACCAGCCTCCTTGCTGTCCTTTGAACACCAGCTGTGTTCTTAGAGGCTTCTTAGGACATTTGCTTTAGCTGCTTCTGGAAACGACTCCTCTTCTGGGAGTCCTTCACTCCTTTAAGTTTTTGCTCAAATACCACCCACTCAGGAAAGCTTTTCCTCACCACACATAAATAGTGCAAGTTCCATCTTCCCTAAGTCTTTTTTCTACAGATTCCCCTTATTCTGCCCTACTTCTCCTTTTTTCTTAAACACTTAAAAAATGTTTTAACAGGGGCGCCTGGGTGGCGCAGTCGTTAAGCGTCTGCCTTCAGCTCAGGGTGTGATCCTGGCGTTATGGGATCGAGCCCCACATCGGGCTCCTCTGCTGTGAGCCTGCTTCTTCCTCTCCCACTCCCCCTGCTTGTGTTCCCTCTCTCACTGGCTGTCTCTATCTCTGTCAAATAAATAAATAAAATCTTTAAAAAAAAATGTTTTAACAGTCACTGTAATTTACTCATTTGTTTAAAAATCTCGAATTTCCTCTTCCCCCATTAGATTTAAGCTACGTGAGGGCAGGAATCTTTGTTTTGTCTATGGATATATCCCAACCAGCAAGAAGAGTGGCTGCTCTCAATAAAAACTTGTTGAATGAATAAATGAAGGCCATACGATTATATAAGAAAGATGAGTTTGTATATTAGGTATTTGATTATTTGTTAAGTGAGTTAATTCTCATATTATCTGGCTGTTTCTACTAAAAGAAGAACACAGACTCAACTCTAAAATTGGAAACACCCCTATGACCCAACAATTGTACTACTGGGATACCCAAAGGATACAAAAATAGGGATTTAAAGGGGTACATGTACCCCGAAGTTTATAGCAACATTATCAGCAATAGCCAAACTATAGAGAGAGCCCAAATGTCCATCAACTGTTGAATGGATAAAGAAGACATGGGAGGGATGCCTGGGTGGCTCAGTCTGTTAAGTGTCTGCCTACAGCTCAGGCCATGATCTCAGGGTCCTAGTATCAAGCCCCATATCAGGCTCTCTGCTCAGCTGGGAGTCTGCTTCACCCTCCAACTCTCCCTCTGTGCCCTCCCTTTCTCTCTCTCTCTCTCTCTCTCAAATAAAGAAATTAAAATCTTAAAAAAGAAGAAGAAGATATGGGAAATATACACAATGGAATATTACTCAACCATCAAAAAGAATGGAATCTTGCTATTTGCAATGATGTGGATAGAGCTAAAGTGTATTATGCTGAGTGAAATAAGTCAGTCTGAGAAAGACAAATACCATATGATCTCACTTATAGGTGGAATTTAAGAAAGAAAATAGATGAACATATGAGAAGGAGGGCATAAGGGAGAGAGGGAAATAAGCCATAAGAGATTCTTAATGATAGAGAATAAACTGAGGGTTGATGGAGGGTGGTGGGTGGGTGATGGGCTAGATGGGTGATGGGTATTAGGGCAGGCACTTTTTGTGATGAGCACTGGGTGCTGTATGTAAGTGATGAATTACTGAATTCTACTCCAGAAACCAATATTGTGCTGTATGTTAACTAAGTAAAATAAATAAATAAATAAATAAATAAATAAATAAATAAATAAAATTGGAAACACTCCAAAATTCATGAACTGTGGTCTGATTAAATAAATCATGTCCAAGAAAGACAAGGTAAGATAATTCTCAAATAAAAGGATAGATTTGTGGCCTTCATAGATACTTGGGGAAATTATGGCAAAATAACGTTAAATGAAAAAATAATAAAATGTTCTATGTAGGGAAATACGATTTTTGTTGGCATCAATTTAGGCAGACATTCCTGTTTCATTCTCAGCCCATGTGGTTCAAATGAGATTGACTTTGCCTCAGAGATGAACATGTAATCCAGGAATGGCCAATCAGAATTCTCTGACTTCCTGGCCATGGTGATTGCTTCAAGGATAGACTTAAATACCAATCTGGCAGTGAGTCAATTAGTTTTGTTATAACTATTGGGAAATAAGGGCTTTCTGTGTATGTGATTACCAGCTCTGAGGACAATGAAAATGCAGAGCTTCTATTGACATCTTTGAAAAGGAGGCCAACACAGAGGATGGCAAAGCTAAGAGATGAAGAAAAAAAATTATCAACATCAGATGACATTTTTATCTATCAGATCTACCTAATTTGAGTTAGATTCTTTTCCCTTCTGGCTGAAAGGATTCTGACTACTGCAATCACACTGATTATAATTGTGTAGAACCTGTATGTAAGAAAAATCAAGCATATATAAAGTCTTAGTTATTTCTCTTATACTAATTAGGAAGAGAGAGTTCAGGGAATTTGATAATGATTTTTTTTATGGTGAACACTTTTTTTTCTTTTTCCTTCTAAAATTGGATTAAACTGTTAATAAAAAGTAAGCTCTGGAGTTAATCGGAGCTTTCTTCTGTTTAAGCTTTAGGTTTAGGGTAATGAGGAGTTGCGGTCAGGTATTTAATTGCTATGGGAAATGTATAAATAGTACTTACTCTATAATCTTGTGTTTGGATTGTACAGAGAAATCACAGTAATCCACTCCAATGTCTGTAAAGTCCACAAAAGTGGAGGACAAAATCTGGAATGCTCGAGGATTTTTTTCCTTGAGCTTTCGGCATACATTAAACCCATCTACAATTTCTGAATCACCCCCAGTGACTGTTTGTTTTATGCAGTGCAGAAACTGAACCTGTAAAAAGAAATAGAGAAATGTGTTTTAAAATGGTAAACATTTACATCTTTTGACACTGTTAAAGATTCAGAAAGTTATGAATGCAATAAAGTCAACAAACCCCCTAATTCTCTTTTGTGTCAGCAGGGAAAAGGATTGGAGAGAAAAAGTTGCTTTTAACTAATATTCTATAGTTCAAACCTTGTTTCAGGGTGAGACATGAACACAGGCATGATAATGTTCATTAGTAAACCAAAGGCACAGATCATAATAGCTGCAGGGAGTGAACACTTCATGCTGGAGCTTTTACTCACTTCATTTTGGCTTTATAGGGGATTTAAACTGGGCAAAGGAGGATGGATAAGACTTTGGATATGCAGAGCAGATTGGAGAGAGCAAATCAAATGCAGTGATAATGGATGTGCAAAAATGCACACCTTATTAGGTATCAAACACTTTGGTCGCAATAGAGGTTCACGACTAAAAGGAAGAGATCCAGTTGAAAAGGTCATTGAAGTCCTCATCGTGGAGTCTTGAATGTCAGATGAAGAATATTGGACTTTCTCTTGTGCATAGAGGGGAACTGTTAAAGGGTTTTACATTACGGATGTAATGTAGCCAAGACTGAGTTGAAGAATATTAGTCCAGTGGTGTTACATAGGATACATTTTTTTTTTTTAGGGGGGGAATTAGTGAGACAGGAACTACTTGAGAGTTAAATAAGACAGTTCAGGTATAAGGATAAGAAGGGAATGGAGGTTGGGTGGGGCTATGAGGATGGTTATCCATCAAGAAACATTGGGAATAAGACACCGAAAGGTTAGTTATTTTTACTAAGATTTAGGGAGAAATGTTCAACATTGTTTCATTTTGAAAAGCAAAAAACAGTAAAATTTAGAAATACATTTTTTGGATGGAGTTTCTATGACTTCGTTAGTTAGCATGAGTGAGTGGTTTTGAATACCTAAGTTTAGACCCAGACTTTTTTGCTTAAAGAAATGAACACTATTCAGCTGTGAAAACTTTATTCTCAGTTAAACAAAAATAAGAAAAGAGGCAAATATGATCAAACATCCAGAATAGGGGGAATATGAGTGGGAAAAATATCCATTTGGCTTGGTTATTTCTATAAATGGTCTAGAACAGTGCTGTCCATTCGAAATTTGGCAGTGACAGAAATGTTATTCTATGCTGCCCAATACGTAGACATTAGTCCCACATGGCTATTGTGCATTTGAAATGTGGTCAATGGGACCGAAGAGCTGCATTTTAAATTTTATTTATACATAATTAATTTAATTTAAAATTTAAATGACCATATATGGCTAGTGACTACTGTATTGGATAATGCAGACCTAGAACACAAATCTTGCCTTCTTCCCCAAACTGCACACATTTTTTCAATATTTTAAATCTTATACATACTTGTTCTCAAACTATGATTGTACATTTATCAATTCCTCACAACAGTCCTTAGAGTTTGGTGCTTTCATATCCATTTTATGGCTGAAGAACCTGAGACTCAGAAGCGAAATCGTTGGTTAGCTAGTACGAACTCAGCCACACATGGTAAAACTGACATTCAAACCTTTGTCTATTTGCCTAAAAATCATCATGCAGCGAGTTCCTTTTCTATAAAACGGGGAAATCCCTTTACGGGACTCTTAATAGTTTAGTATCATGCGGTGTGTGTATATATGTGCTTTGTAAACTCTAATTCCCATTTCAGGTTGATTTTCTGGTGTTAGGAGAGAACTGGTCTACATTAAAAATCGTTCCAACCTTAAACTGATGCCAGTTTCTTAAGCTCGAAGAAATGTGCATAAGCTGACCAAGTCATTGTAGAAAACCGTCTCATCGCCAGGGCGATGAAGGATGAAGTGGCATGATTAACAAGAGGATGAAATGGAAACCTCAACCTCAAGTCTACCAAAAGAAGGCAAAATAATCGTATAACTCTGAGAGAATCAGTGTTCTTTAAATCCTCCCAGATTTTGCCATAATGAAGTCACAGAATATTTCAATATAAATCTTTAAAAAAGATCGATTCATGTCTTTTATATATATGGCAAGGCCAAGTAATAATCTTCTTTTATATATTTTAATGCAATCTTATGAAAGAAAAAAGATGATGGTGCCAGACAACACTTCCCTCACCTAATTCAAACAGTACGTATGCTCCTGATGTGTATAAAACCAAATTCTGTTTCATGTAATTCATTTAGAACCAAAAATATTTTCTTTCTAGATGTTATTTTTTGGCAGCATGGGACTTTTGGCCCAAAGACAGTGAGCAAAGGAACATCTGTGTTTCTTTAAAGATGTGTCGCCTTATCCCTGCCCCACATGATCCAAATTGATGAAATTCAACTCTCAACAGGTAACTCATTATTCAGATCATCTGTACTGACAAGAAAAGTGACTTATTCTATTTGTTATTAAAAAAAAAAGCTCAAACTTTGGTACAAAGACCCCTGAATGATTCAACGGGGTCTTGAATGATGGTCAAGATGGAAACTTGACCAATAGCACAAACAGCTGCCTACATACTAATTATTCTCTTACTACAATCTAGACATTTTAGGAATCATCTTTCACTTAAAAAGCTTCTATCGGGTCATTTATCTTTGAATGTTTCATTCACTGATGGAGACAGGTACAGCTTTGTGGTGTTTCGTTGCCTCTTTATAGCATATCTATGAAGTCTCTCTTATATGAAAGGTGCTGGCCTAAGTCTTGAGATCGAGAGAAGCGGACGATTCAGTTCCTGTATTTAAAGAGTTCGTAATATCTGACAATGTCTATGCTCATCACGTTATATAAATTATGGTAATTAGAAAGTCCAACTCAAGACCACCATGGTATGGGAAAAAAAAAAAAAACTAGACAGAGGCCTGGGTTCAGTTTTAAGTGTCCTATTAGTCACATGTCATTCAGCAAAAGCATTTAATGTTTAATGTTGCTGTGCGTCATTTTGTCATCTAACATAGAAAGACATGATCAGTCGTCTACCTTACAGGAATGTTAAGAGGGACCAGACAACGTAATCTATGTAGCAATATTTTGAAAAAGTATAAAATGCTATAAAAATGTCAAGCATTATATTATTTCAAGAATTTTTACAAAGCCATGTAATCACTTTTCCTTAGGCTTTCAATTCTAACCTGGAAACAAAACCTAAACTCATAAAAAAATAGCAGATAATTACAATATTAAATTAGAATCTTTAGTTTTCTAGTCTAATTTTTAAAAAAGATTTTATTTATTTATTTGTCAGAGAGAGAGAGAGAGCACAAGCAGGGGGAGCGGCAGGCAGAGGGAGAAGCAGGCTCCAAGGAGCCCAATGCGGGACTTGATCCTGGGATCTGGAGATCATGACCTGAGCCAAAGGCAGACAATTAACTGACTGAGCCACCAAGGGGTCCCTTCTAGTCTAATTTTTAAAATTTTATTTCGTCCAACTTCTCCAACCTATCTTTGGTAGATGAATTGAGCTGATTAGTTTAGCTTTTAACTCCCAACATTTTAGAGACTCTCTGGGGCACGTTTAGAACAAATCACATTGTGTGTCCTCTGTGGCCCCTCATCTCCACCCAAAAGTGACTATAGGAGTCATTTTACTATCATCATTTTGTTAAAAAAAAAATCATGCGGTGTTTTACAGTCAAGAAAATAATTTAAAATGTGTGAAGTTCATACTGGCAAGGAAAATGGTTAACAATGAGGGTGCAGAGAAAACTTGTTCAGTCAACGTGATGGAAAAAAAGACTAATTTTGATTTTGGCCCACTTTGCCTTCATTAAGAATTGCCCCAAATGTCCACTTCTCCTTACTTTTGAAGATACAGATTTCTGTGTGGTTATTGCATTTAATCCCATTTAGCTATAAAAATAGGAAGAGGAGATAATGCTAAGTGATATAAGTCAAGCAGAGAAAGACAATTATCATATGGTTTCACTCATTTATGGAACATAAGAAATAGGAAGATCGGTAGGACAAGAAAGGGAAGAATGAAGGGGGGATAAACAGAAGGGGGAATGAACCATGAGAGACTATGGACTTGGAAACAAACTGAGGGCTTCAGAGGGAAGGGGGGGTGGGGAAATGGGATAGGCTGGTGATGGGTATTAAGGAGGGCACGTATTGCATGGTGCACTGGGTGTTATGCACAAGTAATGAATTATGGAACATTACATCAAAAACTAGCAATGTACTGTATGGTGACTAACATAACAAAATATTATTATAAAAAAATAGGAAGAAAATATCTTTTCAAAGGCAGTGTCCTGACCATTTATTTCTTGGTTTAGCAAAATGATGCTTTTGTAAATATGTTGCTGGTTTAGTAAAAGGGCAATTTTATAAAAATGTAATGGCGGAGTGTCTTTCCGGAAATTGTCCTGGAGGGTTTGTAGCTCCATGCTGAACGTGTCTCCCTGAGGAGGAATCCGATAGGTGGGAGAGTAGATGGTTTCCAAAAATAACCATGGTTATTTTGCTCTTTGCATTCCCACCTCTTGAAGCTGGGCTAACCTATTATGACTTCTTTAGACCAATGAAAGATGGCAGAAGTGACATTGTGCTGATTACTAATGTTTGTCTCAAGAGGCCCTTTACATAAAGGCTTGCTCCCTGAAAATTCATATAAGCCTGCGCTAGCCTCCTGGAGGATGACAGATCAAGTGGAGCAGAGACAAGCCACCTTAGGTTGTCCACCCACGTCAACCAGTTCCTAGTGAGCCCAACAGCAGAACTGCCCAGCTGAACACAGCCCAAGCTGTAAAAACATATGCTAAGTAAATGGCTATTCTTCTATTTATTTTTTTAAAAAGATTTTATTTATTTAGTTAAGAAAGAGAGAGAGAGCACAAGCAGGGTCAGTGGCAGAGGGAAGAGCAGGCTCCCCGCTGAGCAGGGATCCCGATGTGAAGCTCGATCCCAGGACCCCAAGATCATGACCTGAGCCAAGGGCAGAAGCTTAACCGACTGAGCCACCTGGGCACCCCAATAGTATTTTTTTAAGCCACTGAGTTATGAAGTGGTTTTTATGCAGTGATAGCTAACTGATATGAATGGTGGCCATGGAACTTTATGGGAAAACCCTACATTGTGTTCTCTGGTTTCATTTTCTCTTTTAACTCTCTTGGGAATGGTAAATATGCAAAAGGACCGCAAGATGTCCTGGTATCGTGAAATTTGTCCAGGCAAAGCAAAAAGTGCCAATAGTTATTTCCAAAAGGAAACAAAGAAATATTTTTTTAAAAAATACACCAAAATCTTCTATCCCTTGGAAATGTCAGGCTATTCAGGATTTAGGCACAGAGATTTTGTGTTTGGATTTTGCTTGAAGATCTATGGAGGACAAATTAGCTAGTGAAACAAATAGTCTGTTAGACTCAAAATATAGGAGGATATTTGTCCTTGGCCTGCCTTGTGGAAAATATGTTGAGGCTCACCTTACCCCAGGTGGATGATGGAGGGCTGGATAATCAGTGTGAAAGCTTAGCTTCCCGGTTGTGTAAGCCACATTGTTTGCGTCAATTTTGTCTTGCACTTGCCAAGTATGTCTGTAAAATACAAGAAACATATGTTTAAACGGGCTGTCAGTAAGCCAGAGGAAATGTGTTAGAATGAACTGGATACATGGGGGAAATGGAAACTTTTCATTTTATGAAATAATTACCATAATGATGTGAGCCAGGAAGAGAGCCTGACCTTTCCTTGTCCAAAGTTACCATTTGAGAGTATGCACCTCCTCCTTTCTTGTATCTTCTCCAGAGAAAAGTACATTTACACATTAGTCTATCCCACAGAGTTTAGAAAGAGGTATGTGTGGGATTGTAGGTTATGTTTTTTAATAGCTTAGTGCATTTAAAATCATTTATTGAAGTGAAATTCACATAACATAAAATGAACCATTTAGTGGACAGTTCAGAGGCCCTTAAGACTTTCACAATGTTGGTAAGCATCATCTCTACCTACCTAGGTACAAAACATTTCCATCACTCCACACAGAAACCTCTTACCCATGAAGCATTTTCTTCCCATTCTGCCCTCCTCCCAGTCCCTGGCAAACACCAATATGCATTCTAAGGATTTATCTATTTGGGATATTTAATATAAGTGGAATCATATGTGTGACCTCTTGTGTCTGGCTTGTTCTACTTAACAGAAGATTTCTGAGATTCCCCCATGATGGTCCATGTATCATTACTTCATTCCTTTTTATGGTTGAATAATATTTTCTGTACAGATATGCCACAATTCGTTTATTGACTCATCAACTGATGGACATTTGTACTATTCCTACTCCTTGGTTGTTGTGACTAGTGCTGGCATAAGCATGTCTGTGCATTTACCTATTTGAGCCCCTGTTTTCAATTCTTTTGGGTAATGCCTAGGAGTGGAATAATGGAATTATATCATAATGCTATCTTTAACTTTTGAGGAGCTGCAAAACTGTTTTCCATAGTGGTTGGACCACTTACATTCCCACCAGCAATATGTGAGGCTTCCAATTTCTTCACATCCTCATCAACACTTGTTATTTTCTGGGTTTTGTTGTTGTTGCTGCTGTTGTTGGTTTTAACCATCCTAGTGGGTGTGAGGTGGTATCTCATAGTTTTGATGCATATTTTCCCAGTGGTTAATGATGTTGGGCATCTTTTCATATGCCTGTTGGCCATCTGTATATTTACTTTGGACAAATGTCAATTCAAGTCCTTTGCCCATTTTTAAATTGAGTGGTTTGTCCTTTTGTAATTTCTATGAGCACTTTAGATAGTCTGGATGCTAGACCCTTATATGATTTGCAACTATGTTTTGCCCTTTCTGTAGGTTGTCTTTTCATTATCTTAGTAATGATCTTTGATGCTCAAAAATTTTAAATTTTGATGAAGTTCTATTCATCTATTTGTGTTGTTGTTTGTGCTTTTAGTGTTATATCTGAGAATCCATTGCCCAATCCAAGGTCATGAAGATTTACCCCTATGTTTTCTCCAGAGAATCTTATGGTTCTATATGTAGGTCCTTGATCCATTTGAGCTCATTTTTATATAATGTGTGAGGGGTCCAACTTCATTCTTTTTGCGTGTGCATATATAGTTGTCCCAGCATGGTTTGTTGAAGGGACTGCTCTTTCCCCATTGAAAGGTTTGGGCACCCTTGTTAAAAATCAGTTAGCCATAGATGCATGGGCTTACTTCTGGACCCTCAGTTCTATTCCAGTAGTCTGCATGTCTTTATCCCAGCACCACAATATTTTGATTACTATAGATTTGTAATGTTTTGAAATAAGGAAGTATGAGTCCTCCAAGTTTGTTCTTGTTTTTTTTTTTTTTTAATTGTTTTGGCTACTCAGAGACCCTTGTAATTTCATATGAATTTGAGCATTGCTTTTCCACTTCCACAAGAAAGCCATTGGAATTTTGGTAAGCATTGCATTGAATCTGTAGACTTCTTTGGGTAGGAATCACATCTTAACAATATTATGTCTTCCAATCCATGAATGCAGAATGTCCTTCCATTTATTAGGTCTTCTTTAATTTCCTTCAGCAATGTTTTATAGTTTTTGTTTTATAAGTGTTCACCTTCTTGGTTAAATTTATTCCTAGGTATTTTATTCTTATGGATGCTATTGTAAATGGAATTTTTTTTTTGAATTTCTTTTTCAGATTGTTCGTTGCTAGTGTATATAAACACAACTCATTTCTGTGTATTGCTCTTGTATCCTGCAAATTTGATGAATTCATTTATTAGCTCTAATAGCTTTTTTGTGTGCATTCTGTGGAGTTTTCTATATATAGGATCATGTTATCTATGAATAAAGATAGACTTACTTCTACCTTTCTCATTTGGATGCCTTTATTTCTATATCTTGCCCAACTGCCCTGGCCAGAACTTCTAGTACAATGTTGAATAGCAGTGGTGAAAACCAGCACTCTTGTCTTGTTCTTGATCTTAGAGGGAACTTAATGAATATTTATTTTATTTTATTTGAACTTAATGAATTTTTAATTATACTCTTGTAACTATTACTCAGATCAGGAAATATAACTTTAAGGTTATATGTCCCTTCCTAGCCACAATCTCATCTCTCTCCAGAAGATCTGGAAGAAAAGGAGAAACATGAATTTCTGGGAGATGTATTTTAGGGGGAGGAATCTGAGGTGAAACGTAGGGTTTCTTCCCCATTCTCTGGAATTGAGGATGAAACTAACTATTTGGCTCTGTTTTTGTTTTGTTTTGTATTTCATCTAAATGTTAAATGGAGGGGCCCCCAGGTGGCTCAGTCAGTTAAGCGTCTGCTTTCAGCTCAGGTCATGATCTCAGGATCCTGGGATTGAGTCCCACTTCAGGCTCCCTGGTCAGTGGGGAGCCTGCTTCTCCCTCTGCCACTGCCCCACCCTTCCACTCATGCTTGCTCGCTCTCTCTCTCAAATAAATAAAATCTTTTTAAAAAATTAAAAAAAAATAAATTTAAAATGAAAAGCCTGGTAAATCTTTCACCAAAATTTAAAGAATCATCTCTATGTGGCCATAAGTCGGAAAGAGACCCAGTGAAAGAAGACTATATATAGCCTGCTGCAACTCATTTCAAATATGAGTCAGACAATCCATTATACTATAGTGACTGCAGCCAGGAAATACATGTTCTCTATGGACCTCATGCCACTCTGTGAACCAGACCTAATGAAGATTCTGCCTGTTGTCACCATGAGCATTCCAACAATAATCAACATGAAGGAAAGCATTTAAGGATACAAAAAAAGTAATTTCATCAAGTTGTAGAATCTATAATATCTTCTAAGAAGATGATGCTTTTGACACTGTGGACAGGAAATGCCTATATTTAGAGTTTCTTTTCAAGAGTGATGATGGTTTTGCATTGATTCACCCACATTCCCTTTCCTGGTTCCTCCTATGATCAGGGGTAAATTCACTGAATTTTCATGCAGCCAAGAGCTGGCTGAGATTCAAGGTGCATGTTTTAGCCAGGGGACAGATCTTTCCTTCGTTTGACATTAACTGGCTTCTACAGGGATGGGGCCTGTGACTTGGCATCACTGGAGCAGTTCTCCAGCCCTCTGTGCTAACTGGCAGGGGAAAATAAGCATTTTTCAGCCCTAAAGTGTCTTAGGCACGGTGTGGGATATGTAGCCTAAAAGTCTACGCTCGCACATAATGACAAATCCCAGGAAAGGGGCTTGCCAATTCCAGTCATAAAACATTCTCATCATAGTCATAGCATAAGTCTGGAAAAATCCTAGAAATGTCATTTGGTCTACCTTTCTACCTCCTTATAGAAATGAATCATGCCAAGAAGACTGCCGCTGATTGTTTATCCGTATCCTTCTCAAATCCAAAGGAAAACACAGCAGAAATAAATGCAAATGGGATCCATTGGCCTGTGGAGAAACTGTTTTTTAAAAGCCCACTTGTGGGGCCTGAGTGGGATGAAGGTGTATTTATAGGCATCTTTCATTAGAGGCAGATTCTAATGCTCCTCCCAGTAAAGCAACTCAAGCAGACCATCAGGAACTGTCATGACCAAAGCAGAGTTGCAGGACCCAGGTTTTCCTAAGACTAAAGGGGCAGGCTCAGCATAACATCTTAGCCAATTGCTATAGACGTGCCTGGTATTGTGCTGGGACAGGCAATTGAAACTGTGCTCATAATCCTGTTTTTGCCAGAGATCCTATTTTAAACAAATCTAGGTGTTTCCACTGAGCTACTCGTGTCATTCTCAAAATCGGATAAACCAAAACACAGACTCTTAACTCTAGAGAAGAAACTGATGGTTACCATCGGGAGGTGGGTGGGAGGATGGGTGAAATAGGGCGTGGGGATTGAGGGTACACTTATCACGATGCACACTGAGTGATATATAGAATTTTTAAATCACTATATTGTGCACCTGAGACTAATATGATGCTACATGTTAACTATACTGGAATTAAAATTAAAAGAAATTTCTTTTCTATTTTCCATTTAAGGATTTTGTCAGAAGCTCCACCTGTACATCAAAATCATGATTTTTAGAGATGATTTTGTGGTCTTGGTTTGAATACTTATTCACTAGATCCATCTCAGTCTGGATGCCAGTCATAGATATTCATGATATTTCAGGAAATTAATAGTGTTCTGGGACAAATCTGAATCCTTTAGTGTTTATGGAATGCTTAAATATTGTTTTTGCTAGATTTGTTCTTTATACCCTTGGTGATAGATTTTATAATCTTTTGGTTAGTGGCTCACACCTGGAAAATCATGCTGGATTTATTTTTAATCTTGTTCTTTTTTGAAGTACGACTTATATGAAAAGATGTTCTACAACTGCAACCTGGATTTCTTATCACCAACAGCTACGATCTCTAACGTAGCCTGCTACAAGCTGCTGTCATCAGGTAACAGAAGAATGCCTTCTTTTGACTATCATTACTTGTCCTGTTGGATCTAAAACATAATGCTCATGTGTCATTTTTATTTTTTAAGTTTTAACGTAGACAGTTATCTTCTAGGGGCACCTGGGTGGCTCAGTTGGTTAAGTGTCCAACTCTTGATTTTGGCTCAGGTCATGATCTCAGGCTCCACACTGAGTGGAGAGTCTGAGGTTCTCTCTCTCCCTCTCCCTCTATCTTTCCCCTCCCCTGCTCTTTCACGCACATACATGTGAGCACATGCTCTCTTTATCTCAAATAAATAAATCTATAAACAAATCTTAAAGAAGATTATATCCTAGCTAAAATCAACAGAAACCTTTATAATCATTCAAAGGAATATTACACTGTGTATCATTTCTTTTTTTTCTATTTATTTTTTCGAAGATTTTATTTATTTATTTGAGAGAGAGAGAGAGAGCACAAGAGTGGGGGAGGGAGAAGCAGACTCCCCACTGAGCAAGGAGCCCGATACGGGTTTCAATCCTGGGACCCTGGGATCACAACTTGAGACGAAGGCAGACACTTAACTGACTGAACCCCCAGGTGCCCCTATCATTTTTAACTGTAGTTGTAACACATCCACATATAACTTCCCAGATGCAGTCACCCGTCTGAGCTTCAGATATTTATTTTTCCATTATCACCTGTTAGATACACACAGTGGGCCAGGAACTAAGGATGAAGGTGTGAACAGAGCAGACATGGTACTTGGACCTCATGGAACGTACAGTCTATGGGAAAGAAAAATCAGTGTGACTTATCTTCCAAAGCTAAAGTACAGGTGTTATGAGAATAAAGAAGTGAAGATTAGGTTAAGACCTGAAGATCGAGTAGGATTTACCTAGAAGAGTAAAGGTCATTGTGGGAGAAGAAATAGCATGTGAGAAGGCCTGGTGGAGGGAGAGAACATGACCTCTCAAGGGAAGTGAGAGAAGTCCAATATGGGCTGGAGTGGGGATGGTTTGCTCTATGGCTGTTCCTGGCTTTGCTTCAAATTTCTGCTTCCCTTCTTTTCTGTAAAGTCTTACCTAAAAGAATCTCATTACATTAGGGAACTGAGTTGAAACATACTCTTTATCTTATAGCATTTAACCCACTGCCAAAAATATTTGTTGAATGAAGACATGGACTGTAAAACAGTAAATTGTGTTATTTTCCCACTTGTCTGGCTATCAACTTTAATCTTTGCCAAAGCTATATGTTTTAGGTGTATTAAATTATGAATAATTTGGCCACTGATCATTTCTTTTGTCTGATTTCTAGGGAAAGTGTTACAGTTGTTTGTAAACAATACTTGGCAAAATTGCTAGAGTTGTGTTTTAAAAAGCCATTATCTTGGAGGGGCGCCTGGGTGGCACAGCGGTTAAGCGTCTGCCTTCGGCTCGGGGCGTGATCCCGTCATTATGGGATCGAGCCCCATATCAGGCTCCTACGCTATGAGCCTGCTTCTTCCTCTCCCACTCCCCCTGCTTGTGCTCCCTCTCTCACTGGCTGTCTCTATCTCTGTTGAATAAATAAATAAAATCTTTAAAAAAAAGCCATTATCTTTTCAGTTCTACTTATATTATGGACATTCATTTACATTGAATTTATTACTGAAAATGAAAAACTCCATACCATTCTTGGTGAGAATTAATATCCCCACTATAAACTAGAAAAACAAAAGTAACCTGTCTGATATCTAGCATTGCTCTGACTCAATCCATTAAACTCGTATGGAAATCTCCATGAAGCATAGACACAAAGTAAACAAGGAGGGTCCTGGGGTGATGATGGTGACATAGTTCTTAATCTCTCTTAATTTTCTTCGTAGGACATCTAGTGTGCAAACCCCAAAACTCAGGGCAACATCCACATCAAAATTAGGTGACGAGATATATCCGGAAAGCCCAAAATACGAGTAGGAATAGAGACAGACTTTCCAAAGTCACAATATGCGGTATCAGAAACGGTGCAGAGGAGGAAGCAGAGGGAAGCAACTAGGTACTGGACGGATCTGAAAAACTCCCAGATCACGAATGGACAGTTACTGGTGCCTGCAGGAGGACACCAAACAACGGTATGTTCACATTCCAACATAGCTGCCTATGAGAGGTCCATGGTAAGGGACTGGATTAGTCTGGGCCTTGGGAACTCACTTAACAGACAAAACCCTCATCCATGATGAAGCTTCCTTCTGAGAAAAAGACCCCAAACTGAGCAGTCCAGGGACAGTAAGGACAAAGGAAAAATAAGTTCCAGATAAAAGTAAAGGAGAGAAACCAGGAGGTCTTAGAAATTTATCAGCCATTGTTTGGAAATACAGCTTAAAACTATAACAAAGGTTCTGAATCATATTTCCTTTTCATAATTAAGAAAAAAATCACATAAAAATTAGAAACATCACGTGATTAAAGTTTAGTTTCCTGAAGTTATTTTAAGACAAAAAGAGAATGAATAACAAAATAACATACCTATAGATAATACATGCCAGAAGGATATCCCCTCAAAGATAAAAAATATTCTAGCTTTTCTATTTCTAACTTCTATTTTTTCTGTTTATACCTACTAACACTCCATTTCTGAGTGCCTAACTCTGATATAAGTTATTCTCTCATATAGTGTATCATTTCATTCATGTCTTCCAGACTCAGGAATGGAGTGTTATACTCAGAAAGGAAAAATTTTAAAAATCATTAAAAATGAAGACTAAGCTAGAAGGGATGCAATATGGAATAAGCACAGCAGATGCCACCTTTATATACACACAATAGTCCTCAGAAGAAGAAATCCAAAGTAAAGAGAACAAATATTAAGAACTATAATTCAAAAAAAAAATTCTTGAAATTAAAAAAAAAAAAGGTTTGAAACATTGAAAGACCAAACCATATGCTCCCTGAGAAAGTTGCCCCAGAACAACCAACAGCAAGATAGCCTGTAAAATTGCTGGTCTTTAAAAAGAAAAATCTTTTGGGCATCCAAGTAAAAATATCAAATTACTTATAAGGGAAAGAAAATTAGATTACCAATAAAACTGTAGTGACATATTAAAGATGATGTAAGCCAAGAATTTTATATTTAGCCAAACTGATTTTCAAGTATAAAGATCTTAAATTGCTGTCAACATGCAAGAATTTAGAGAATATTGTTCTCATGGGGCCTTCCTGAGGAATTTACAAGAGAATAGCATTCAGACAACCAAAATGAATACAGATACTTTCACACAGCACTGGTGCTAAGTAGTAAATTTTACTTACTAACAGAATTAGTAATAGGAGAGAAAAAAAAGATATAAAAAATCTAAAAAATTGGGAAACCAAACTACTGACAAGGGATGCACATTTTGGTAATAATATTCTAAATCAGGAAAACAAGATAGTGAATACCATAAAATGCAGAAGAGCTGTTACATTTGGGGAAAAAAGAGAGGTTTGTGATTGCTTGGCATATGTGGATCGGTTCCAGAGTGACTGGCAATGTTCTATTTCTCGACCTGGCTGGTATTTCAAGAGCATGGGCCTTACAAAAATTCATTTAGGTATATATCTGTCTTATGTAATATTTCTGTGTCTAGATTGTATTTTACCTCTTATTCACTACTTCTTGTAGTGGTTTCTTAAATTTATTTTGAAAGGTTAAAAATACTCCCAATAATAAAAAATAAAGATAAGTAGTGATAGAAAGATGACAACCGCCTCTAAAGACATAAAGAAAAAAGTTATAGCAATTTCCTCCAAAATTCTAAAGTCTTTCATTATGAAAAACTAAGAATGCAGTGCATTGCAGAAAAAAAAAAGCTTATGAGAATTCCACATTAAGCATATTTAATATTTTGGAGGTGGTAGGTCAAATTGTGCTTAATTTATTTCAACAGAACAGGAGCTAGATGCTGGTTTAGATTTTTGATGTGAAAGATTAAAATATAAGCCTCATTTTCTCTTGTCACAAGTTATCTGAGTCCTTGTCAACTGTCACTTTCCCTTTGCATAAACAGTTGGCTATAATCTGAATTTAATAGATGGGATGGGAATGAATATTCTGGTGCTGTTGTTATGTCTTAGTTTGAGAAATTTCTATATAACCCTGTTAAAGGGTTCCCTTGCATCTGAGCTATGAATGTGAGTGGAAGCCACATTTGCTAGTTAATAACTCTTACAGCATTAGGAACTATAGAGGGAGTGCTAGATAAACCGCCATAGAAGTACAGTGCCAAGGAAAGACTGCAGGCTGTTGAAACAAGTAAACCTGGGTTTGAAGCCTGATTCTTCTGCCTCGGTTTCCTTATCTCTAAAATGGGAATAATGGCCCTTATTGGAATTGTGAAGATTTAAGATAATGACCATAAAGCATGGAGTTCAATACTTAGCACATAAAAAGTGCTTAACAGAAAATTATTTTGTCCCATCCCAATACTAGTTACCTGTCCTAGATGCTCGGAGGAAACCCAAGGAGGCAAGGGGGAGTCAGGTCTTGTGGAGAAGCAAGTGGTTTACTAGGGTCTCATAATTTCCTCAAGTGATTTCTAGGGGAGCATGAGACACAGAAATTATTTTTCCTTTCATTCATGAGATGACCTCAAACTCAAGTGGTTTTGCTGGTAGCAACCTTACTTACTGCAAAAGCAAGTATTACAAAGGGAACTGTCTTTTGGCTGATAACATGAGCTGGGGTTCACAATGGCCGAAAGAACACAGCCTGTTACTCTGCTTGGGAACCCCTCATATTCACAAGAACACACATTTTAAAGGTTCTCTCCCCCCTTCTCAAACACTAGGGTCAGTACTAAATCTAAAACAACTCATTAAGAAATCCCATTGTGAATTTTTTACAAAGTAGGATGGAATTACAATTAGATTCAGAACTCAGACAGGTTTTCTTTGTTTTCTTCCCAAGTCTAAATTGCTTTTAGGTTGGTTTTTCATAACTCAGAGCCATTTTTATTCAAGAAGGGCTATGTGGTTTTCTTAAGCATTTTCTTGGCTAGAAATTTCACTAAAATGGGTAAACTTGTTTTTTCTTTCCCTGTTGAGTCCCCACACTTCACAAATGTTTTCTGGTAACATGTATATCAAACAAGTAGCTGTTTCAAAGTCAGTTTTGGAGGCAGTGCTAATGATAGAAGCAATTTCTAAGGGGAAGAAGCCAAGGAATAATAATATTTTTCACTCATATACCCTCAATCTCTAATACAACCGAATGTGTGAAATGCTGCTGGGCTGGCTTACAGAAATGCTAGCAGAAATCCAGTGAATGCTGGAAAGGATATATTCTTGTATTCCCCAGAGGCCATTTCAATATTGTTAATTCTTAACTGGCCTGGCTGGTGTATTTGACAAACAGCCCACTAGAAACATTTTTGGTTCGACATGATTTTATTCGTCTGATGAAGCCTGCATGCAAGGCGCTCATGCAGATGTGAAACCGGGCAGCAGTAGTAGCCTCTTACATTTTCCAGCAAACTTTCATCTAAAGGTTTCAAAGGGCATGCCAGGCATTAAAAGATTCCTGTAAGAAGAGAGAAGCAAGTCCTCAGTAGAGGAGAATCAGAGAGCTGCAGGAAATTACATGAAAAGCTTAGATCACCTTCTCACCTACATAGCCAGTGGTGGAGCCTTGATTCAACTGTGTTTCTCTCTTGGTCCTTTGGGCAGCTCTCCGGGCAGTAATGTTATGCAGATGCTCTGGGCCGTCGGGTTCCCAACTCTCCCCCAGTTTTTAGGAGTGAAGCGTTCCAAAGTCTTTATTTAAACTTTTCCACTACAATTTGTAACCTTGTAAGCTTTATTCAGTAATTGTACAGCTTCTATGCTTGTCTCCACGAGATAAAATTTGACTACTACCAAGATCCATTGAGTTCCTTTTACCCCTTTTCCTCATTGTCACTATTTTATTCCTGATGTTGGTGTTTCAGAAAAACGTATTTTTCATTTTCACCTCATTATTCTTATTAGTCTAATCCCTGCTATAAGTGTTAATGCAACTTGCTTATGCCAGCAAATAAAACATTCTTAGAAAGAAGAAAATCTGAAACTTCTGGACTGTATTCTGGAAAGAAGGCAGTCTTGCTAGCTAAGGTTGAAATTTGTATTTTCTTCTGCTTGACTTTCTGATGCAGATGGGTCACTCAGAGTTGCTCACAAGGTTAATTTTCTAACTAAGGGCTTACAAATGTTGACAATGCTAAGAAAGAATTTCGATGTCTTGACCAAATGAAGTCCTTAATATCTTAGCATACTTTCCCTTTTATTAAAATTCCCTGAGTGCTCACTCTGTGTCAGGCACTGAGCTAGTACTGATTAGGCCACCATTTCAGCCTACAAGGAGCTCAATATGACAGTGATGATGGCAATGAGATATGCAGGCCTTATTTTCAGAGATTATCCTGTTACAAGCTGAACAGCAGGTTAATACACAATACTGGTGGTAAATACTTTAAAAAATTGACACTGAATCTCTTCCTTCTCTCTGTCACATGCATGTACACACACACACCATTACATGAACTTACGTAAATAACAAAACCCTGACCTGGCCAATTTATTTAGTTGTCCAACCATTTGGCGAAGGAATATTTCCAGAGCATGATTTTACCCTTTTAGGGAAGTACACCTGACCTTCTCAATGTTTTCTTATCAGAATTATGGTTTCAAAAGCCCACATCCAGTGGTGCTGGTAGTGATCTCACAGAGCAGAGGCTGGGAGAGGGTTTTCTTTCCTAGAGCTACAGAGGCTACCAGATCAAGGGAGTGTGTCGCAGAGGTGGTGGTCTGGAGGGAGGGGGGAAATGTTAGTATGTCAAGTGAGAAGAGTAAGAAAGGCCAAAAAGTAGCCAAAAAGAGAGGAGGACTTGGAACAGGATATGCTGTCTATAGGCAGAATAAAGGCCAGGAGAAGGAAAAGCAAGGGAAAGGAGTTAAGTAGGATGGAAGGGAAGCAATCTTGGACAAACAATTGAAAGAGTGATAGTGCTGTAGTTGTCCCTTACCAGCTGTCTCTGGTGGGATGGCCAGGAAAGGGGAAGAATAGCATAAAATAAAAGTGGCTTTCACCTGAATTGAATTAGCATGGGGATGGGAAAAGGGGCTGTGTGACTTTATGAAGTCTTAATTAAATATATATTTATTCATGCCAACCCTACTTACACGATGGTAGCCTGTGTAAATTTTAAGGAGTCTGGCTTCATTTTCTCAAGGGGCCATATGTTTGCCCATCTTTACTGTTCTTTCGCCATGCTGGCAGAACATCACCCTCCACTGCCTTTTAACTGCTGTTGGTATGGAACGTTTCCTCATTTCTAATGCCAAAAGTCCAGGGTTACCTTTCAGTCTGTTTCTTGATTTTATGGGGTTTTTATTAGTTCTGATTATTTAGATGAAGTCAACTCAAGTATTTATATTTGTCCATATACAACAGTCAGATAGGATACTTTTCCGTAAAGTAGAAACCCAAATCTAGGTCAGAACAAAGTGCCTAACACACTGATGGGTAAAACAATAATATTGCCAATCAAGACATTCAGTATGATTGAGAGTGACTGTACTTCCTTTCAAATTTATTCTGCTGGTTGCATTCTTGAAAATATTCTAACTTGGTATAATCATTGAGGATAGCAGTGTATAGAAACAGTATAGTTTACAATGACTATTTCTCATTGGGTTAGATTGTGTCATAAATTCAAATAATTTCTTCAATTAAGAAATTATCATCAAAACTACAATGAGATATCACCTCACACCTGTCAGAATGGCATCAAAAGCATGAGAAACAACAAGTGTTGGCGAGGATGTGGAGAAAAGGAAGCCTCATGCCCTATTGGTGGGAATGCAAACTGATGCAGCCCCTGTGAAAAACAGTATGGAAATTCTTCAAAAAATTAAAAATAGAACTAACATACAATCTGGTAATTCCACTAGTAGGTATTTACCCAAAGAAAACAGAAACACTAATTTGAAAAGATATGTGCACCCCTAGGTTTATTATAGCATTATTTATAATAGCCAACATACGGAAGCAGCCCAAGTGTCCATCCACAGATGAATGGATAAAGAAGATGTGGTGTATATACAATGGACTACTACTCAGACATAAAAAAAGAGTGAGATCTTGCCATTTGCAACAACACGGATGAATCTAGAAGGTAAAATGCTGAGGAAAATAAGTCAGTCAGAAAAAGATATACACCATATCACATGTGGAATTTAAGAAACAAAACACACGAATAAAGAAAAAAAAGACAAAGAAACAGACTTTTAAATATAGAGAACAAATCAGTGGCTGCCAGAGGGAGGCAAGTGGGGAATGCATGAAACAAATAAAGGGGATCAAGAGTACACTTATTGTGAGGAGCACTGATAATGTATAGAATTGCTCGATCATTACATTGTACACCCGAAATGAGCATAACTATATTAATTAGACATAAAATTTAAAAAAATAAATAAAAATTTAAAAAAGAAATTATCCAAAAGATATTTTTATTGATTTTTGGGAAGAAGTTCAGGGACATGAGATGAGGCTTTTAGCCCCACTCTGTAAAAACTATATTGATCCAAATTTAAGGTCTAAGTCCTTCTGAAAATGTTATCTTATTACATACTGTTCTACATATATATATATATATCGGACAAAATTAACAACGAGAGCTTTATCAAATCTTATTCTTTTCTCCCAGGAAAGCTTTCATCATCAAGGCAGTAAGGTTGCTGAGCATTTCACAGAGTTGCATGAAAAAAATATTGTCTAGATGATGCACTGACAAAATAATGATAAGCATCTGAAAAAATATAGACATGGAAATGACATATACTTTTGTCCTCAAAGTTATTACCGTTTTGATTTAGTAAATTAACATAATTTTATGATTATGAAATGTTCTAACAATTTTTACATTCACCTGTTGCTTTATGGTTTTTTGAAAACATCTAGGTGTGCATCTATCATTAAACAGTTATTCCTTACCTACTATATGCTAAGACTGCAAAGTGCTAGAATCTACTGTTTTTATTTATCCGACCAACACTTTAACAATTGAGATGACAGCCAAGAACCAAAAATAGATATTATAATTCTCACTTTGGACCCATGCATTCAAATTCTCCAAACTAGTAATCCTATTTGAATGGAAAAGTGCTAGGTGGATATTTGTTTCTCAAGGGAAGCATGTGTAAAGTAGCACCACGCTATTATTATTTTTGGCATTTAAGCAAGAGTAGAAGCCAGGCTCCTTGAAAAATCTACATGGAGCACAAAGTTAGCCTTTAGCCTTTAGCAGGAAGAGTCCTGCTTTCCTTTCTCTATGCTTCTATTTCTGGCAATCCCTCTTCTCCATTATTTATTGCCTTTATTTATTCATTGCATTCGCTCCCTCATCTGCCAACTTTTTTTCAAACAAGAGTTTTAAGGCTCTTTGCCAGTGGAGAAACAAAGCTATGAAAGAAAGGGACCGCACTGAAGGCAGGGGCTGATTCTGTTATAAAGATAAGTCGTGTCCAGGCATTACCACAGCGCAAAGAATAACGTGAGAACTGCCACTTTGGTGTACATAACTGTGAGAGCTGAAAGGATGTAAAGCACCCAAATTCTACACCAACTGAGATCTGCCTTCTCTTTCTCTTTTTTTAAGATTTTATTTATTTGACAGAGACAGCCAGCGAGGGAGGGAACACAAGCAGGGGGAGTGGGAGAGGAAGAAGCAGGCTCATAGCAGAGGAGCCTGATGTGGGGCTCGATCCCATAACGCCGGGATCATGCCCTGAGCCAAAGGCAGACGCTTAACGACTGCGCCACCCAGGCGCCCCGAGATCTGCCTTCTCTTGAAGTAACCTCCTCTCAAGCAGAGTTTGTAACCTTAACTACACCCAAGAATCATCTGCAGAGGTTTTAAAAGTCCTGATACTCATGTCAAATCCAAATCCTGTTTGAAAAATTTCCAGCGAATGGACCCAGATGTCAGCGTTTTTAAAATTAACTATTCCAATGTGTAACCTCAGTTGAGAACTATTGCTCTGAATATCCCTTCTTCCTTTGAATCTCATGTTACAGAAATTTTAATATCACGTTGCACATTACTGTGGGAAGGGGCAGAAAAGGGAAATCACTTCAGGAAAACATTCACTTTTCTCATTCTCTTAACAAAAAACAAATAAGCAAACAAATAAAAAGAAAGCAACAACAGCAAAACTGTCCTCTACTGTAAGTTCTTGAGGTAAAGAATTAAAAATGAAAATTAAAAAAAGAAAACCCAAAACAAAATACCCACAGAGATCTTGGTAATCAGTTGTGGAAGTAGCAGTAAGGCATGTGGTGTAGTTTGAGCGATTCAGGGAAGAAATGGGATCCTCTGCATGGAAGATGAGATTGAGTAGGTTAAACCTATCTGGTTAGATGCAAAGGTCTTGGACAAAGGAAATGCAACAGGAGTAGGAGGTCTGATTTGTTTTGGGCAACAAACCTGAAGTTTTTATTCCAATAAATTTTACAAGATTAGATCAATTAGATCAGTGGTCAAATTATCAAGCCATTTTAGGAATTATAACAACAAAACAAAACAAAATGCAAGTCATAAATCAGGACTAAGAATCTGACCCTAACTGTGATGGGTGGGGGTGAGCATTAGGAAGAGCCCTATAACAAAGAGCCCCCCAAATTTGGCTGCTGTTGTGAAATTGTGAAATGTGTTGCATTGATACAAAAAGTCTGTTGTCAGCAAATAAAAGCTAAGTAAAAGAATATAGAAGAGATTTATTTTAAAGTATTCTGTTTACTTCTGGTGCCTAAAAGCGTCCCTTCTATGTTCTTCCTTAATATCATTGATAGTGAGGTGGATTGGAAAGCCCGTGGATAAAACAGACCCGGATTCCAATTCTGGTTCCTTTTCTACTACCTGTGAACACTTGGGTTATAGTTTAATTCTCCGGACTTCAGATTCCTCATCAGTTAACTGGGGGAAATTATCTATTTCAGAAAATTGTGAACATTAAACAAATAATTAGATCGAGGCTGTTAATAATTTCAAGACTTTTTCCAACTCTTTGTTTTGTCTGTTGTTACTGATATAATCTCTAAAAAGCTTAAAATTTTTTTAAAGATTTATTTATTTATTTGAGAGAGAGAGAGTGCTTGTGTGCACGCATGGGGGGGGGGAAGGGCAGAGGGATAGAGAGAATCTCAAGCAGACTCCCATAATCCTGAGATCATCACCTTAGTCAAAATCCAGAGTTGGCTGCTTGACCAACTGAATCACCCGGGAGCCCCAAAATAGCTTAAATTCTTGCAGATGAAGGGGAGATAAAAATTATGTAGGACACAGTGTGCTAATGGTAGCAGTAAGTTCTTGGGGTGGGGGTGGGGGCCGGGTCATCTAAGCCTATACACAATGGAGTCTTCTGCCATGAATAAACTTGACCAAATCACTGAGAGCAAGAGATTAGTTATTTTTGATCCTCTGTTTATCTACAGACAGAGTCTGACTCTAGATTAAGGGTGGCAAACTCAAGGACAGGCAGGGCCCTTGCAGGTCTTGGGGGGGGCTCCATTTGTGCAACTGGAGCATGAGAACGTGCTCTCTTCAAGGGGCAGCCTCCACTTACATCAAGCAGGTTCCTGGCACGCAGGGATTTAGTCTCAGTTGTTGCCAGATTTGTTTTTCAAGAAAAGTCAGATCCATATTTAATGTAAAATCTCCCAGTTTTTAAGAGTTGACAACTAATTCTATTTTCTTTCAACATCCTGTGGGCCAACCAAAACATATCTGAATACAGCCTGTGTGCTACCAGTTTTGCAACTTTTGGATTTTAAAGGTACTTTTCATTCCCAAAGTCTTCTGCTCCGTGAGCCCAAGAATAATTGTATACATCCCGCATGAAGGGTTCACCCTACAGATTAAAAATACAGTCATACCCCCCCCACTTCCAAATAAGTGTTTCCTGTTGTTACTGTTTCATTATCCATAATGAATATTAACTCCCAGGCAATTCTTAGGCAAACAGCTTCTTGTTCCAAAGTTAAAATCAGATATATTTCCTGTTACTTGCCAAAGTGCATAGATCTAATTTTCTGCATGTTAGTTTTATCTTTTTTAGCACATCTCGTGGCTGGTTTCGGTTCCCCAGGACCCTACTTTATTTTGTGCCAAGTCTTGGGCGGTAAAACTTTAATGAACTTCAGCATTTATAAAAGCCTCGGAGAAACACAGTCTTCTATCCTACCTGCTACGAGCTGAATGGTGCTCTCCCCAAAATCAAATGACGAAGCCCTAACCACCAATGTGACTGTATTTGGAGATGGAAACTTTAAGAAGGTGATTAAGGTTAAATGAAGTCGTAAGGGTGGGGCCCTTCTCCAACAGGACTAGTGTCCTTATAAGAAGAGGAGAGACACCAGCAGTGCAGGTACAGAGAGGAAAGGCCATGTGAGAACTCAGTTAGAGAGTGGCCATCTTCAAGTCAGGAAGAGAGCTTTCACTGGAAACCAAACAAGCAGCCACCTTCATCTTGTACTTCTGGCTTTCAGAAGTCTGAGGAAATGAATTTCTGTTGTTTAAGCCACCTACTCTATGGTATTCTGTTATGGCCGCCCTAGCAAATTAACACACACCCTCTATAACTAGGCTGTCTTTGATGTCTGATGCCTTTGGGCTTTTAGGATCCTTTAAAATCCCAGTTATTCTCGGAGAAATTCCACTTTTAGGCACGTCTTCCCATCCGACTTCCTGCTCAGGGCAAAATGGAAATTTTCTATTTCCAATCAAAAGAGTCTCTCTGCTGGGAAATATATCAAACTTTATATATAATGGCCGAATACAAACTCTTTGGTGACTCACCCATAAAATGTGAGATAAAGGAAACCAATCCTTTTCCCAAGTTTTAAAATTTGTCCTCGTTTGTCAGATGCTCCTGTAAGTCGTACTATGCCTATTTTCTTGAGGCTGGAGAGCCACTTGTAAGCGTGTTCATCATTTTTTAAAACATCTTCAAAATCCAGTGTAGGTAGCTGGAGCTCTGCGCCCCAGTACTGACGTTCTGTGAATAAGAAAAAGAAGAAATCAGATGGATTACATTGTTTTTATATAAAATGAGAACCTCAGAGAAGGGACTAGTTCATTGAAGTTGACCTTTGATTTGTCATGGGAATTACGAAATTGCAGTCTTTCGAATTGATCTTCATTCAATCTTCCCTGGGTCCATGACAGTCTGCCAGATACCTACCACTGAGTGACCCATGACAGGTATTCACTAGACCTCATTGGTTGAGACAGTGTTTAGGTTGTGGATAGCTCTTGATCTGTACATCCTTAGGGCTTCTTTGCCTGGACTCTACTTAGAAACGTCTCCACTGAGACACTGTGTGTTTAAATGGCCATGTTACATTGCTTAACTCCAAACAGATGATAAAATCTGAATGAGGGACTTAGAACAGCATATGCACATTCCTTGAGGTGAAAGGAGTGTTTGCCTTGGTCGGTACAGCTCCTTCTTCCTCTTATTTCACCTGATAAGAAGCTTTCTCTGAGGTCAAATCATTCTTTGGAGTCAACAAAAACTGTCCATGGGGGAAGGAAAGATGAAAGGTGTGGTCCTGGGATGCATAAAAAAATGCATTTTGCATAGATCCTTTGATGACAACACCACAGTCGATGAAGTCAAATGCCTTCGTTAGCTTTCTGATTGCTCCTGATCAAAAGCTCATGAAAAATGTTTACTTGAAGAAACAGAAAGGAAATCAAACGGAAAAAATAATTTGCTTTGCAAACCAGGCTCTCCCAAAGGAGGCAGAACACAGAGATGTCATTTTGCCAAGGGAAATAATTCCGATATTAACAACTGCATTCAGGAAAGACCTAACTTGAGCTGATCAATTTGATTTCTTCAGTTTTCGAAGAAAGAATCTGCCATAGGAAGGCAAACCTTCCCAACAAGTGACAGAATGAGATCTCACACCTCAATGTCATCCTGAGCAATGCCTCACTTCTCAAACTGGGGAATATATGTCATGTTATGGAAAATAGCCCCAAGCCCCCACTTAAAGAATGAAGCCTGGATCAATGTTCCTGTGTAGTTGTTGTAGACTGGAAATCATTCTCTCCTCTTTGATGTCAACCTGGCTGTTTCTGCAGAAACGGGGATTTCTTAGGAGTCAGATAGTAGTGTTAGCAGTGAAAAAGTGCCTGCAGGTACAGGAGGCCACCTCCGGCTCTCCCACCAGCTTGTTAGCCACCAGCTAAACAGCCGTATGCAGCTGGTACTGTATGAAACAGGATATGAATAGGGTAAAGAACACGGAGGCCGAGGGCCTGGGTTTGAATCATTGTCCTGCATCTTACCAGCTAGTTTCTTGGTGTCTTTTCTGAGCTTCCATCTCTTAATTTATAAAATAGCCATAATTAAATTCACCATGCAGGTCATTTGTTGACCATGCAAAGAGCCTGGAATAGTGCCTGGTGCATAGCAGACGACCACTATTCTGACCACATATAATAATAGCCAATATTTGCTGAGTGCTTTCTAGATGTCAGGCACAGTGCAAGGTGCTTTCCATATGTTATTTCTCTTAATGTCCACAGAAAAATACACAATAGATGCTTTCGACATTCCCTAGTTATAGAGAAGGGAACAGAGATCCAAATCATGCAGAGCTAATGATTTGCAGAGCAACTGATTCCAAAGTCTATAATTTTGACAATGATGCATAAAATAAACAAGTGATGCCTTGAAATACTGTTGTCACATGTATTTTTATGCCCTGTGTCTGAATGTCCGTTGCTTATTCTGTCCCTTACAAAAGAAATCTACTAGATAAAAAGGAAAACAAAGCAAGTTACACTTAGGACCACTTTGTCTGAACTTGCTCAAGCTGGGGTGTTCAAAGATAAACCTTGAATATAACACTGTGTGTTAATTATACTGGAACTTAAAAAACCACTACACTTGATCTTAACCAAAAGGCCAAGAAACAATGGAATTAAAAAAAAAAAAAAGATAAACCTTGGCTTCTAGTCAGGATTTTAAATGCAGAAAAACATGATGGGTAGGTTTCATTGTACAACAACATTGCTGCCCACCTTTTGTGAAATGAACCAAGGCTTAAAAATCAGCTAGCTTCTCTTCTTTAATTTATGCCAGTGTATTTCAGGGGTCTAAGCCAGTTTGCTTTTACTTAAGGCCACTATCACTTTCCAGAGAGTGTCAGTGACCATGTGTCAAGGAAATAGAATACACAGATATTGAAAAAACATTTTCCAAGATGTAAATGTTTTAAAAAGTTTGAGTTCATATTTTGACTACTTTGTGGTTTCAAGGAGGGTCTCCTTAGGGCACACACTACATACATCTATATACATTTATAGCACGTTTTAAAGAGTTTTTGTTTTAACATGAGTCATTTTCCCATTATAGAATAACACACGCATGCACACACATGTGCACACACACTATTTTTTGTTTTATAGACACAGAATGAGTTGGGCTCTTTCAATAAATATGTTACTTTTTACATGTATAAAATTAACCATATTCATGCTGATACTCCAATATAAAGCAAGGACGGCTCTCAGCACTATACACAGTATAGTCTCCACTATGAGTAATTTCAGATTTACAGGATTTTACTATCAGAGGGTGGTTACAATGCCTTTTAAGTTCGCAAAGTTCACTATTTTCCAACTCTAGTCTGGCAAGGACTTTACAAAAATCAGCAACCAACAGCCACAGTTCATTCTAGAAACTGTGTCTTAATATGAGCCATTCATACACTCAGTTATGTTACAAGTGACTTTCCGAGATAGCACTGTGACTACCCAGTTTCTAAATTAATCATAGCATCCACAATAAAAAATACTCTAATTTGCAGGGAGAAATAAACTATGTTTCCGTAAATCCACCAGTAAAATCATTTCATGATATCTGCACAGAACCTTTAACATTGAAAAAGTAATTTAAAAACACCTTCCCAGTCTCCCCACAACCACAGAACAGAACTACCACGGACTCAAGAGAAAACACGTTTGACTAGGGTAAATCATTTGTCAGGTGAATATATTAAAAGCAAATTTAAATTTCACACTTGGGTCTGGATACATAAACAGTATGGAAAATGACGGAATGTTTAAGGCATGAACCACCCTTTCTAATTTAACTTATGGCCTACTAATAAATACTTCCTTGAACATGTGCTTCACACATCGTAAAATTTATGAACACACTACATGCTGGCTTTCAAGGAACCATTTATACAAGGTTTCCTTTTCGGGGTTAGGCATCACATTCCTGGATCCTGAGTTGTATTTCAAAAAAGGGAAAGACACAAAGAAGCTCTTTGGTTAAAGATTCCTGAGTGTAGCATGTGGGTTGCAATGTGTTATTTTGGGTTTAGAACCTTCTGTCCACCTGCACTGAACTGTGCTCTTGGCTCTGAAATAGCAAGTCTGACGTGCTGAGGATCAGCCAATCACTTACTATCTTTTCCTGTGAATACTTTGCAGGGGCCCAGCCAAAACCAAAATCTGACCCTTGTAGAGGCAGCGTACCAGGGTGGAAAAAAGGCTTTGAGTCTCTTCCCTGGGGATCCTGGCTCTTTGGAAATTCTTTTACTTTTTGTCTAGTGAACTCGACGTGGCTCAAGAATCTGATCACTTGTTCTCGCTAGACTGAGATCTTCCAGAAGCTGACCTGTGATGAGGATCTGAATGTAAGCAATGTATTAAGGAGGTATCCCTGGAAGAACTCAGAGGAGGTAGGGAAGAAAGACAGGGAAGGAAGCCTCTGGAAATATTTTAATGAATGGTTAAATGAACTGCTGGGCCTTACGGCAATACTGCAGACTATACTTCAGAGTTGTCCCACCCAGGGGTACGGAAGCTGGGGTGCACAGGCCACCCACGCCTACCCCTCATTGGCTACTTCTCTAGGCACTTCTGGAGACCTTCTCTGTGTGTTAGCCAAGGCAGAGAAACCTCTCCAGCCCTAGTGGCAGTCTACGCTAAAAAGTGGTGTCATGCATGGGAAGAGTACCGCGGGGCTGTGGTGGGGCACAGCCAGCCTCTGCAATGCCCTCCTTTGGGTCTGTAAGAACGAGCTAGATTGCTGTCTTCTGTGGTCCCCAGCGCTGAAACACACCTTAGTCTCCGCGCTTGCCACATTGTGCCCAAGTGATCTTGCACATATTCAACATGTACTTGTGGAAAGCCTTGCTATTCGAAAGAGAGCACATTAGTGAATAAAAATGATGGGGTCGCACATCTATTTTGTGAAAGGAAAAGTGAATAAGCAAGGAAGCAAACAAATGAATACATAAGAACGAACATTGTAGCCAGTGCTACAGAGGTAACAAATGGGGTGCGTTGGCAAACGATTATTGGGAGTGGGATGGGGAACCTATTTAGACATGATAGTTAATAATGGTCTAGCTAGGGGCGCCTGGGTGGCACAGCGGTTAAGCGTCTGCCTTCGGCTCAGGGCGTGATCCCCACGTTGTGGGATCGAGTCCCACATCAGGCTCCTCTGCTATGAGCCTGCTTCTCCCTCTCCCACTCCCCCTGCTTGCATTCCCTCTCTCGCTGGCTGTCTCTATCTCTGTCAAATAAATAAATAAAATCTTAAAAAATAATAATAATTTGTTAAAAAAAAAAAAAGAATGGTCTAGCTAAAGAGAGGTTACTTAAGCCAGAGGCCATGGAGTGGGAGAGGGCAGTCATACAAGAGGCAGGGAGAAGAGTGTCTTGGTGGGAGAGACAGTAGGAAGAGGGGGAATCTCTCATCTTGGTGGGGGAACTCAAAGTCTCTAGGGCTACAACCCAGGCAAAGAGGAGGGTAGCAGATGAAGAGAAAGCAAGGGTCTGTCAGGCAGGATTTATCTCCCTTTCTTCCACTAGACTACAAGTTCCTTGCAAGGGATGGAGATCATGTCAAGTATCTTTAATTCCTCACCTCTACTGCCCCCTTCTCCCCCCACCCTTCAGCATAGAGCCCAAAGCTGGCACGCAGTAGATTTCCAGAAAACTAACATGTTCTGTGTCTTAAACAAATCTTCACTTATTTTCTAATGGAGACTAGAGACTGGAGGCAACCCCCGAAAGAAGAGATTGCGTCTGAACACTCTTTAGTATTTTAAAAGATGGAGAAATCTATAAAACCTTTTCCCTAGGTGATAAACCCACCAAACTCAAAAAGTCTCCCCGAGGATGTATAAAACACACTTCTGCACGAGTTTATGTTGCTTGAAAGGAGAGAAATACATTTTTGTTTTGGACTATTAGGTACTTGGTATATTCTACATGCTTAGCCCCAGGACAACAGCGACCTTCTCGTTGGAGAATCCAAGAACACATGATAAAACAAGGCAGGTACACTAAAAGGCAGGGTGTGATGAGTTCTTGAAAACTGAGAGCTAACATTTATGGAGCACTTAGGATTCTAGGCACTCTTCTGAGCACCTGATACGGATTAATTCATGTAATCCTCACAGCAACCCCATAACAAAGATCCTAGTATTGTTCTCATTTTATAGATGAGGAGATACAGACATAAGGATCTTAGATAATTTGTGCAGAATCACACAGCTCATGCTCATCAGAGCTGGGAAACCACACAAATAATTTGATTATAGTTTTCAGAAAACAGCATATGTCGAAGGAAAACAATCATGTAAGGCGTCAGAAAGGGAGACGATTATCTCAGACTTCCTTAGAGTTTCAGGGCAAATAGAAAATTCAGTTTTACCTTCTGTTCTTGCTGTGGCTATCCCCTATGACATCCATGTAAAGGTTATGGAAAACCCTCTTGGTCACTTTCAATTATGTACACTGCACACATCTTCCTATGGAGCGGCCCTTATTGGTTCCAGAAAGCTCCAGTTGTCACAAGCTTCCTCCTTATTCTAAGGTATACTTTACCTCTGTCACTTTTCTTTCAGGCTCTAATTCTGTGCTCCATAATCCCACAGAATATGACAGTCTTAGAAATGCATATAAGCACAGCAACTGTACTGTTTTTGGTTCTAAGTCCAAATAGCCTTTTTATTCCCCATATTTTTCATGTCTTATGGCTTCCAAGCCCTGCCCTAGGCTCTCTGCTCTCCGTTGTATGATGTGTTCAAGTCTGCTGACACTCTCCAACAGGAATGGTGTCTTGAACCAGACATAATACTATAGATGTGGTCTGGCCCATGCCTGCATGGTGGGCTCACCGCCACATTTTCATTCATGCAACTCAAATCTCATTAATCTTTTTTGGCTGTCTTAACTCTGTTGACTAAGATTAACTTTTCAGTCAATGAAAATGTGTAAAAATTGTCTATCAGCCACGTCTTCATTTCTGAAGCTAGTTCACTGAGAATGTGTGAAGCATGTGTAGAGATGGGGATACAGGTCCAATTTGATAGGGACATCGTGTCAAAGTTAATAACTCAAGGTGTGAAGGTGACAGATCTGGATTCAAACCTGAATTCTGATACTTCCCATCTGCAAGAACGTCAGAAAGTGATACACTCTCTCAGTTCAGTTACTTCATCGGGAAAATACAGGATGAAAATGACTTCCAGGGTTGTTATGAAATTTAAATGATACGCTATCTGTAAGCAATTTAACAGAGCGTACCTGATTAAATCTGCACAGGAACCAGAGCAGCTGAACATGACTGAAGGAAAACACACCATGATGACTGATCTTACTGCATGTCTACTAACATCTGCTCAATTCTGTCTTACGAGCTGACCACGTCTGGTGTTCTCTATCCTCAAACCTTCCACTTCCCCCTCCTACTTATGCTCAGCTGACAGCTTTGCTTCTTATTTCAGTGGAAAAATAGGAGGACTCAGAAGAGAACTTCTATACATTCCCTCCACCACATTCACCAACCTGCCTGTGTCCATGTCCTTCCTTATGGCCCTTGACGTGTTGTAGATATACTTGTCAATAAATATATAGATAGATAGATAGATCTATATCTATCTATATATATTATACATAGTGTATGCATATATATAATTTATATTTAAATGTATTGATCCCTTTCTCTAACAGAATGTAAATTCTCTATAAGTAGTCTTTCTCTGTTTTGTTCACCACTGCATGCCCAACACTTAGAACAGTGCCTGTTCTAGAACATAGAGGACACTTACATATTTGCTGAATAAATTCATAGTGCATGGTAGGTACTCAGTTAATGACACCTTTACTAATATTAGTATTTCCCTGGATTAGTTATTCCCCAACTTGTAGTGGGGAAGACAGTCAAACACACAATCACCATTCAGTGCAATGATTTCAGTGACACAGAGAGAGAAGCCCACACAAATCACAGCAACCACATAGAAGAGATGAGAGAGAGAGAATAGTATTTAATAGAACAAACACTCTTCAGTCACATCTTGGCTCTGCTATGTATTGTCTCTTTGATTTTGGACTATCTACTTAATTTCTATCATGTGCAAAACAGTTAAAATGCTGCTTTTGTGAGGTTTTTGCTAGGATTAAATAGAGCGATAAATATTAGGTGCTGAGCTCAGTGCCTGACATAGAGCAATGCTTTAAAAAGCCCTACATCAAAAACTAATGATGTACTATATGTTGGCTAACTGAACATAATAAAAAACTGGAAGAAGAGAGATTGGTGAAGGAGTAGGAGAAGAGCTGTAGAGGAAGAAGAGGGCATGTGATGTTGGTAGTTCAGAGGTTGGTGGTGGAGGTAGTGAGATGTGATGGACTCTAGATGATTTTGATTGTTATCAAAGTAACAACGATTTTCTTGATACATTGGACATATAGTAAAAGAGATAAGAGGAGTCAAGGATGATCCTGCTGCCAGAGAGATGGAGTTGTATCAACTAAGATGGGAAAGAATGGAGCAGAATTCTCTAGAATCATCTGTTCCCATCAGGGGGCTCTCTTTCCTCTGGTTTCCTCTTTTTTTTTTTTTTCCTCCCAGTAAATCACTTTATAAATCCCCTTTCTGTTGTCCATCATATATTTCCCTTGATCAATTTATTCTAGAAACTTCTATTATGCTCTATTGACATTAGAGCTTAGAGACTCTGTGCTTCCTTCTTGCATGAGCACATTGTTCTCTTTAGATACCTTGCCTTTAATTTTGTTGTTGGGGTTATCTGCTTCTATATGATCGTGAGATTATAGCTAGTTTGGGTCAGGGATGTTTTTCATTGAAGTATTTGGCTTGTACATGGAAAATATGTCTGCTGATGGCTGGTATTCTCATCTATAGTAATCCTTAGCTAATAGATAATGCAGCCATTTCCCCCCAAGTTTGCTGATCACCCCAGCCTCAGCGAACATTTCTACATCCCTGATTGGAATTAGGTTCATAGTTGACCAGTCCTTTCACTGACTTCCTTAAATTTATTTAAATGAAACTATCTGCCAGGTAGATGAAATTTTGGCCCGGGTGTCAATGTCTGAGCGATTAAAATCCTTTTCATGGCAACAATTTCCCCTCCAAGCCACTCTCATGTTTTTAGTCAGGTATAGAACATGATGGGGAGCTTGGGTGGCTCAGTCGTTAAGCCTCTGCCTTTGGCTCAGAGCCTGATCCCAGAGTCCTGGGATCGAGCCCCTGCTTCTTCCTCTCCCACTCCCCCTTCTTGTGTTCCCTCTCTCGATGGCTGTCTCTCTATCTGTCAAATAAATAAATAAAATCTTAAAAAAAGGAATAGAACATGATTATTCTCCACATAAGGGGAACTCAACATAGGATATTGTCATGTCACTGTTGTTTATTTCTCCCTCTGTCCTTACCCAAATACTCTTTGCTATGCCTCTGCTCCTATGCTCATCTATGTTCATGGCTGTCTAAATTGGAGGGAAAAGGGAGCAAGTACTTACATTGTATCATTTACACTCCACATTCCAAAACTGAGAGGCATTGCCTTTTTTCACATATGGAAAAAGTGAGGCTCAGATCATTTCTGAAACTAAGTCAAGTTCACAGAGCAGAGAGTCAAAGCCAGCTCTGCTGACTCCAAAGCCTGCTCTCATTCCATAACACAATGTTGTTTCACAGGTGAAGAGCTTTCTTGACATACCACACTTCACTTTCTCTCCTAACACATTCTAACAAAATTCTTATTGAAAAATATGTGTGCTTCCATTGTTATGTTACAGCCTTGCACTTCAGTATTACCAATGAAATGAGGTCTATTTTCTGGGCTTTCTTTCTTACCTGTAGTTTGNTTAAGCCTCTGCCTTTGGCTCAGAGCCTGATCCCAGAGTCCTGGGATCGAGCCCCTGCTTCTTCCTCTCCCACTCCCCCTTCTTGTGTTCCCTCTCTCGATGGCTGTCTCTCTATCTGTCAAATAAATAAATAAAATCTTAAAAAAAGGAATAGAACATGATTATTCTCCACATAAGGGGAACTCAACATAGGATATTGTCATGTCACTGTTGTTTATTTCTCCCTCTGTCCTTACCCAAATACTCTTTGCTATGCCTCTGCTCCTATGCTCATCTATGTTCATGGCTGTCTAAATTGGAGGAAAAAGGGAGCAAGTACTTACATTGTATCATTTACACTCCACATTCCAAAACTGAGAGGCATTGCCTTTTTTCACATATGGAAAAAGTGAGGCTCAGATCATTTCTGAAACTAAGTCAAGTTCACAGAGCAGAGAGTCAAAGCCAGCTCTGCTGACTCCAAAGCCTGCTCTCATTCCATAACACAATGTTGTTTCACAGGTGAAGAGCTTTCTTGACATACCACACTTCACTTTCTCTCCTAACACATTCTAACAAAATTCTTATTGAAAAATATGTGTGCTTCCATTGTTATGTTACAGCCTTGCACTTCAGTATTACCAATGAAATGAGGTCTATTTTCTGGGCTTTCTTTCTTACCTGTAGTTTGTAATTTGGCTTAGGGATAATACAAATATAGGGTGGATTGTTGGCAAAGGGCTTCACTGGGATATGAGGTGGGCCTTGCAGAATGGATAAGTGAAGTCTGGCCAGACAGAAAGAATGGAATTAGTGATCCAGGAAACAAGCAGAGTTTGGACAAAATCTACATGTTCGTGGAGGGGGCACCAGACTGTGGGATGACTGGAAAGCTCTAGTGAAGACTTCGGACTTTATCATGCTGCAGTGAGACAGCGGAGCAAGGGGGCAGAGAGATGAAGGTGGGCATGAAGAAGATTACCTGCAGGCTTGTGCAAGGCAAGTGTGAACAGAGGCCATGTTATTTCATAATCTAGATATGAGATGATAAAAAGCTACAACTAAGTTGCTGGCTAGAGGGACAACCCATACAATCGTTTCTCCCTACAACATGTTGAGTATCAGTCTTCTCTGGACAAGCAGGCCATGTGCATAGAAGCCTGACAGCCAGTGGGAGTAAAGGAGAAAGAATTTCACTAATAAAATTCTGCATTTTTAATTTTAATTTTTTTGTAAACTGATATACTCTCAGAGCTGTTCTTTAGTTATTTATAGTGCTTTCAAGGGAGTCGTGTAAAGATGAAGTGAGTTTATATGCAAAGTGCGACAGTGCTTTTATCCCAACCTAGCACTACTTAAAGGTAATTAGGTGCTATCTCTATCATACAGATAAAGATTTTGGGGTATAGGAAAGCAAGTTGCTCAAAATCGCAGACCTAACAAGGCCTAGATTCAAGAACACTCTGATTTTAGCCCCGTATTTCTCTTTTGATTAAGAGCAAAGTTGCAGATTGAGAAAAATCATAAAATTTTGAGAAAAATAATAAAGTTGAATGATAAGAAATAATAATAGTAAATAGCAATAATAATAATAACAAAGTTAGTTTGAATGGAGTAGAGCTTAAGAATTATTTTTTTAAATTTACTAAGTTAGAAATTAGGCAAATCAACAGAATGTATAAATAGCGACATCATTTGTTTTAACTTTTTTCTCCCTAAAGGGATAGAAACATTGAAAAAAAATTAATCAAATTTTTTCCATGGGCACATTTCAAAGTTTGGGATTGGAATTTCAATGAAGAAATTTAATGAAACTATCTATTATCCCAAAACTAAAGTGTATTTCAATGGTTTGCCATCTTGAAGAAGAAAAGTTGAGTCAGAGTTGAGAAGTAACAGTTAATCAGTTGTCCTCTTTTTGGGAGGGGGGGGGACTGGTGAATCTCCTGATAGGCAGGCACTAGCCACGATGACAGGTTAAATATATAACTTATGTGTAGGTTTGGTAAAAATGAAGCCAGCATATAAAGTAATCCAATTTTACTTCTGGAAATTGCCACCAATTCGAATTTGCTAAATTTATAAATTCAAAATTTGCAGTCCAACTGCCATATGCTATAAAATTCATTCCTGGGCTGTAAGAGAAAGCAAGCCTAGTTTGTGAGAAACTGAAGCTTTTCACTCATTGAAGAAAGCCTACTCTACTTTTATTCTCTTTGGGAAAAAAAAAGGAAAGGAAAGAAATAAATTTACTTTAGTGTAATAACAGAAAATTACTTTTCCAAGAGTAAAAAACAGTATATTTTCCTTAATTTTGGATGTGGTAAGTATACTGAGAAAATATGAAAAGGAAACATCCTGCAATAATTCTTCCTTAAGATACATTTGCTTTAGGTTCTCAAAAATATCCTCAGACTTTTTTGAGACTTTTAAAGACACTTGTTTTTCAGGGTCCTACTTGGCATTAACATTGGATGATGCAATGATACTTTGTTTTACGAAGTTATTAAGTAATTAAGTAATCTTCTTAATTAAAATGATTTCACTTTTTTAATTAAAAATGATTTTTTAAAAAGAATGTAATTAATGTTTCTTATTTAAGAATTCTTAAAAGTAATAAAAGAATATACAGGCTTTTTTTTTTCTCCTGTCCTGTATCCAGTTGTAAAATAGACTTCTCTTTAATATTTATCTCTGAGAATGTGGTTATGTGTTTTCGTGCTGGAAGTAGGGATGGAGCTAAAAAAGGGTGAAAGGGAGAGGATTTTACCTAAAGTTTAGAAGTGAACCCCAAACAGCAGATGGCTGGCTGTGGGAACAACCTCGGATTAGTGGCATCTGCTGCATAGAGGGCACTGCAGGGCCCTTCCCAAGCTGTGAGTTTCCCACCTCGGCTCACCGACAGGACAAGGGAGGCTCCATCCCATGTAGGGACGTTAGACTCTTTAGATATTATGCCCAACTCTGTCAAGTACAATGCAGACATTGAGCGGGCTAATAAATGACAGGTAATTCAGAAAAAAAAATAGGACACATTGGAAGACATCAATATGACACAGAGGAAAAGTGAAGCAAAACATACCTTCATAAACTCACAGACATTGACGATACCTGTATTCATTTCATCAACACCCCAAAGACATTTCTCTGAAACTCAGTAGGTCCATTTCAGCTAGGATAGGCAAAACAGAACAGACGCTTGCTTCTTAAACATACTGAGGACTTTGAGCTAGTCTCCCACCTGTGCATCACAGTGTGAGCCTGGATAATAGCAGGGAGACTAGGTCTTTCTTGGGTAGGGAATACATTTGGGTACATGACATGGTGGCTTGATAGTTCTGATGGAGTGGGCTGTTTTTGCTTTTTTTTTTTAAGATTTATTTATCTATGGGAGAGAGAGAGAGAGAGCACATGAGCCAGGGAAGGGGCAGAGGGAGAATCTCCAGCAGACTCCCCACTGAGTGAGGAGCCCCACACGGGGCTCAATCCCACAACCCCAAGACTGTGACCTGAGCCTGAAATCAAGAGATGGACACCCAACCGACTTAGCCACCCAGGCACCCCCGATGCAGCTGTTTTCACAGGGCTGTTCCAAAACCATAAGGACCCGGCAGCCCTGATCCAGCTGGGGCATTCTGATGCAGCCGGAAAAAAACAAGCTCCCAGCCCTTTTTATAATTACCAAGTAATATATGAAGCAAATACCCTCACTCCATCCCTGACTTGCACTGCAGACTCCCACCTCTGGGGGTTCAAGAGTGGGTGAGGTGTGGAGCAAGGCTTAGGGACAGGGGTGAATTATCAGTTGGAGTTAGATATACTTATTGTGTTCATTACTTGCTAATTTAAAAAATAGTGATTTTTGCTTTTTTGACAGATCTCTGTAAAAATAGCCTCTGCATCAGACCAACTCTGTTCTTTGTGCCATAATAAAAATCTTCATTTTTAAGGAAATTTATGGCCTTCTGCAAAAAATGGGGAGTTCTGCTTTTTTTTTTTTTTCCTGCTCTGTGAGAGGCACAGAGATCTTAGAGGACCCTGACAGTTACTTGAGAGTTTTGATTCCCTCTTGTGGCATGTTCCTCTTTAAACAAAAGAGGGGCATCTAGCTATGGACTGATGGGTGGTCATCCAATTAAATAGGGGGGTGAAGATTTGCTCTGCTATAACGAATTGAGGGGAAATGTTCTTTTCTGACTACACAATGTATTCAATCGCTGGACTGCTGAGAAAAGTGAGTAGACTGCTTCCATGGAAAAAAAGATTTTCTTCAAATTATAATCTTTTAAACCTCAATTTGAAATAAAAAAATATTATTAAAGTCAGAGAACAGTATACAAATATTTTAGTACCAATTCAACGAGATAAGAAAATGAGCATTCATTCTGACACTGAATGTTAATAAAAAGAACAAATATTTAGGTTCCTATTTATAAGATCACACTATATATGGATTTTTCCCCATTTTAGTCCTATCAAGGACTTTTGGAATTTTGCATCCCAAAGTTAAGCACAAAAATGAGTGTAAAATCATTTCAATTTGACATGGAAGCTAAAACACAATTACATTAATACAAATCTTCATATTTCCAACGTTTTATTAAAGTTTTCAATTTTCATTCGTATGTTTGGAAACATTTACATGCTAGGAATCAACAGTCAGTTTTTAAATTGGTGGAGAATAGAGAAAAGGCCAGCAACAAGGCCAGATAGATATTGACCTATCCTACAGGTCAGTTTGTGTTTCCCTTGAATACAAATTCTTCCCCATCGTCTCTGTACTTCCTAGTTTATGTTCTCAATGCCTCTTGTAGGACTATTTCTAGGCCATGCTATGGTCACCCCATTCCCTGTTCCACTCCCCATGCTAGCCCATCCAATACAGATGACCATGACCAAGAATTTCCAGCACAGATCCGATTGCTTCACTCTCTTTTGGAAGATAAATACAAACCAAGAACTAAAGGGACCTACTGGGGGAGGGGAGAATGCAACCAGAGAAAGAGGAAGTTAAGAAGATATTCACAAGCTTATAAGCATTTGAGAAATTACCTGCATCTTGTCAAAATCAGAACGATGTAACTCTGAATATGGAAAATGCATTCGAAAGAAAATGAAGCAAACTTCTTAAACTTATAAAGATACTTAACTCATTTCCCTGGCCTTATTAGGAAGAGAATCAGCCTGGAAAACGAATGGAAGGGAACACACCTGAGCTCTATGTTGAGAAAATGTCCTTGCTGCAAGATTTTGGACTCAGCACCTTAGTAGGGCATGAAGCCTCTTCATGGTTTGGCCCCCTCCTTCTTCTCTGTTGCCTTAATGATTTTAACTTCACTGATATTAAACAAGCTGCAGTTTCCAAGCCTACCCTTCTGTTTACACATCCATGATTTTCTTCATGCCCTTTCTCTGTCGAGAATTTCCTCATTGTCTTTGCCTGACAAACTGATTCTTCAAAATCCAGTTCACGCATCACCGGGCTTCTGAGGATTATTTTCTTGTCTCTTCAGATTCCTTCCTTTATGTTATAATTAACCTTCTCTGTATGCTTTCATGCACTTAAAATAAAATATTATGCTTATTTGTTTACAGGGCTTGGGTCTCCCTCTTACACATGATAAATCCTTGAGGACAGAATCTGTGTCTTTTTTTAACTTGCTATTTCCTTACAGTTTCCGGCACATAATGGATCCCCAATATATGTGCAACTGAATAGAAATTTATGAGGGAATGACAATTACCCATGTCTTTCCTTCCAGCTGGGGCAGTCCACTGACAAGAGTGTTTTTCTGGCCGACCATCACGCATTTTTTTATTTTTGAGTTCAACAGCTTGTGCCAAGGAAAGATCAAGAAAAAGTGGTCTGCATCTTGACGCCAGATTTTTAAAATCTTCCCTCACTCTAAGGAAAGAGCAGAAGAGGCAACATGGCCACTGAGGACAAAAAACAAAATCCTTTCACAAATGTAACTGAGTTTGTTTGCATGTTCTGGAGTTTAAATCTTTGAAAATATGCGGTGGCAGGACAATAAGGTGTCAAATTGTACAGGCAAAAAGCCATAGAAGCAATATTCCAAAAATGGCCCGTTGCTTTCTCCTTTACCCCACCAACTGCACAGCTTGAGAATATATTTTAAAAATCTGATCTTGTTTTAAACCATTAAAGTATTTTCCAGTGTCTAAATAGCAGCCAGTTCTCCTTATATTATTCATGACTGCAGTCTGTCAGTGTGACTGGTTTTTTCCACTACTTAACTGAGTGTAGTATCATTTCCATTTTGCTACTGCCTGATAGTACTGAGAAACGTAAGCTATAAAACAGCATTCGTCAAGAAATATTAATGGAGAAGGGTGGCTGTATCTTTTTACAGTGCTTAAAAGCTTAAGCTGTAATAATAAAAAGTTGGCTTTTATTCCCTGAAATAATCGAAAGAAGAACTTGAAGGAAATGAAAGCAAAATCCAACAGGATTACAAAATTAGGGCAGAGTTAAGGAAAAATATTTTGAGTACCAGAGAAGTCTAAAATAAATAAAAAATAATAATACATTCGTGAAGCAGCTATTTGACCCAGATAATTTCTACTCAGTTATGTAATTAGAGACTACTTGGAGAATCTAACAATACCCTCTCTGGGGAAAGGCAGGATAAACATCTTTCCCTGGATGCCCATCTGGATTCCACCAGCTAGCTAGATAAAGAAGAAAGTGGATTCCTGGCAGTTTAGACAGAAAGCACTAGAGCAAAACTATGTCAGTTGTCAGAATGATGAGACCAAGAATATAGAGGAACCCAGTTCTTGACAACCCCAGCCTGTGCCTGAACAGGAAGGGGACAATATCATGCCCTATTGATAACCACAGGACAAGGCGGAACTGTGTGGTTCAAGCTAATTAATTAGTAATATCTCCACACCCAGGAAACTAGCATTTAAACCACTTACTATACATGTTTGAGAATTTCAGGCCTGAAAGGAGTAGGTGAGGTCTCTATCTTGGTGTGTGACCCAGAATTCTCAGAAGAGGTGTTAAAAAATTCAACAAGCCTGGTCCAATATATCTGGTTAACAGTGAAAAAGAAAGTTCAGGGAGACTTGCCTTGTTAGTGTGTTTGTAGAAGTCAAAATTCTGGTAAATACTTAAGAATCATGAGATTTTTAGAATTTGCCTTTGACCCACATAGTCTTATGTTACAAATGTTCAAATTACACAGAGAGTAAATAATTAACTTTTTACCTGTATTAAGTATTTCTTTTATTCTGTCTCTCAGCTCAAGAATAAAATCTTTTCCCACCAAATCCAGCTACTACAGATTTTCTGAACATTTTTGCGTCACAGATTTCCTTGAGACCTATTAACCTCTCCCCACACAAACTTGCACACATGCACTCACACGCACGCTCCCATGCTCACTCAATACCCTGTATACCTTTGCATGGGATTCGGGGATCACATAATTTTGCCTGTGGATACCAGGTTAGGAATTCCCGCATTGCTGATTTTGTGTTGTTGTGGCTTTAGATAAAATTAAGAAGTCCACCTCATTCACCCTACTCCTTTGCAGTGGTGACTTAGGGAGTATCTGCTGTGTCCAGAATCGTGGTAGATGACAAGGATACAAATTTGCTGCACTCTTTCTTTTCCAGGCTCTTTAGAACCTCTAGACCTCCTCTTTATTTCCTTTCATCTCTACCCAAACGATCTGTGTTGGTAAATCATTAAACATTGTGCATAAATTACAATAACGTTTCAACCAAACACAAGAGTTTGAATTTACTTCCGCGCAAATTTCTTACCATACAAGTTTTAAAAGGCGGTAAGGTTACCTGGCAAAAATAATTCTCTTTGCAGTTTTTCTCTGGCCTGCTGTGAAAAGCATCTTTTCTTCAGCCAGTCAGCTTCAAATTCACTGTAATGCTCATTTGGCCACGTGATACAAACCTTGTAACACAGAAAGCAAATATCATATGTATATAGGTATCATGGACGTGTATGTCATGCTTCTATGTACTTTCATTCACTATTGCTCTGGTTTTGAATGTCAGTTTAAGATATTCAGGGGATCCAATTCTCCCTGAGTCTTTTATTTTTTTATTTTATCTTATTTTCATTTAAGCATAGAATACACTTTGGGAAAACAAGAAAACTGAAAGCCAAAGGGATACATCTGCAGTCTGAGGTCCCTTAAATACCACACAAGAAATAAAAGCTGACTAGATCCGAAGTTCTTTTCTCGTTCTGTGTCCTTTAAACCTGTTGTTTCCAAACTTTCTGTGATGACTTAACGGCAGGTATCCCTGAATTTAGCCTTCCTTCCAGAAGTATCAGAAGCAGGCATGACGATGCCGAGCCAGGCCATCATCACAAGAAGTAGCAAGGACACAGCACTCGGCGTGTGTCCTGTGTCACGAGTACAGCAGACATAACTTGTCTAGTTGTCATACAGCCCAAGAAAGAAGGTGCTACCAGTATTCACATTCTTCAAGTGAGGGACGTAAGTAAATAACAATTCTAAGGTCACCCAGCTCACAAGCAGTGAATCCTGGGAGTAAAGTCCTTGAGTCCAGATGAAGACAAGAAGCAGGGAGAGCCATGACCTAGCTGGTCACACTTGCTCCTCTGAGAACTATCCCAGTGAATTTGGAAGGGAAAAACACAGGCTGGTGGCCCCATCCAGTTTGTGGTTTTGAGAGCTATGTTTTCAGGAATCCTAGAAGCCTTGCATTCGACTCACTCATTTGACTAAAAATACAATAATCAATACACCTTTCTGAGTGCTCACCGCATGCCAGACAACATCTCAAAACTTATTACCTATAGTATCTCACTCAGTCCTCACATCATTTCTACGGACAAGTTCTGTTAGTATCCCTATTTTACAGGTGTGTAAACTGAGGCCCAGAAGCATTCTTTTTATTATGAAATCGTCTGATTGTGTCTTCAAGGCTGTCACACACTGAAGGAATAACGAGCAATACGGCAATAGTTCTTCAAAATAGTAGTAATAACAATAACAATAACAGAAGCTTCCACACACTGAGTGAGCATGCTAACTTTGCACCAAGCACTACACACACAGGGTTCTAGATGTAGGCGTGCATACGATCAAATGAAAAATAATTCATCATTTAAGTTATCGGAGACTAACCCCTTCATTTAACGTGGGGGAGAAAGGAGAGGTCATTTAGAGCGGATTACCTTTTTTCTGTCAAACGTCAAGCCTTTAATACCTATGTTCACGTCAAGAGCTTCCATGAGAAGTTTCCGTGCTTTTGCAGAATGCAGGTAGCAGTCGGGGCACTGGCAATTGTCTCTCAGCCATACGGCTGGGTAGAGAGACTCTCCACCCTCATTCCAGGAGATCTGCATCAAATGAGCCCCATCCAGCACGGCAGCCTTCTCGATGGCACAGGTCATGTTTCTGGTCCTTGCAGGGAAATCTTGTCAGCTCCCTGCTATGACAAATCCTGGTTAAAAGGAATCTCGGGCAGATCAAGTCTGAACTTGACTTCTAAGAGTGTGAACAATGCAAGTGGACTCTGGCTCCTGCTAGTTGCTCGGCTGCCAGAGTTTGAGGTTTGCCTATCAGCGCTGGGACCTTTGTTCTGGTGAGAGCATTTCATATGCTGTAAACAGAAGCGCAGTGACTAAAAGTAAATAAGATAAACATGCTGAATCAGGATCCAGATGAAAAGAATTCTTTGTTTTTTTCCAGAAATTTTAGATAATGAGTTCAGAACCAATGACACAGGTTTTGTAATTATGTTTGCATACAAGGTCTGAAAATTTTTTAAGGCAGAAAAATACTCCACAAATAGAAAGAATCACTAATGATATCTGTGGTATTTTAACTGACATTCAGTTGCACATGCCTTTTGGAAAAAAAAATGTTTTTATGACACTAAATTAGTCAACATGTTCTACTGAGGGAAATTCTAATGCAATTTATTTATTTTTAGAGGTACTATAATCCAGTACATTGTGCTACTTCTGTTCCATCATTTACTTTTTTACTTATACAATTCATTTTCTTCTTTTTTAAAGATTTTATTTATTTATGTGACAGCCAGCAAGAGAGGGAACACAGGCAGGCGGAGTGGGAGAGGAAGAAGCAGGCTCCCAGCGGAGGAGCCCAATGTGGGACTCGATCCTAGAACGCTGGGATCACGCCCTGGGCCAAAGGCAGACGCTTAACGACTGCACTATCCAGGCGCCCCATACAGTTCATTTTCTAAATGCAGTATAGAAGTCCCCAGGCTCTGCAAGCTCCCCATTCTTGTCTTGCTTGATCTGTTCACTGGGATTTTCTAATAGAGTGTGCCTCGATATTGTGGTTCGTTTAATCTAAACCTTTACTGAGTATTTTTACGAAGCTTCACCTTAGTGAGGAATACGTGAATTCTTTTTGTTAAGAAACACACCAAATTTTGAGGGCGTGAAGTATTTAGAGGAAAGGAAATCAAGTGAAAAGAGAGGCACAAGGTATTAGAGACTGAGCCCTTCAGTGTTCATTATGATTCCAGCAATGACTACATATGGGGCTTTCTAAAATTGTGTCCATGCTCTAAATCTCACTTTCTTCATATATAATTTTCCAGGGCTCTAAACTTACATGAAGAAGTAGAACTTACCTAGAAAATGTCAAATTTATATGCAAGAAGTAGAACTTCTTAACCTGTCCCATAGCATGATTAGCTCATTAACAGAAGGTGACATGTGCTGATAGAAACAAGACTTCACTGTCTTGGGATGAATGGGAGGCATGCATACTTGTGCCCGCGCGCGCACACACACACACACAGACGGCTTAACAAATTCCTCCCATGTATCAGGCACTGCAGTAGACACTGGAGGGTTCGATGACAAGCACTGCAAAATAGCTCCCTGCCTTCCTTAAACTTACAGATAAGAAGACTTTATGTACCACTAACATAACTTTAAAAAATACTTTACACTACATTAAAATGAAACAACTTGGGGCGCCTGGGTAGCGCAGTCGTTAAGCGTCTGCCTTCGGCTCAGGGCGTGATCCCGGTGTTTTGGGATCGAGTCCCACATCGGGCTCTTCTGCTGGGAGCCTGCTTCTTCCTCTCTGACTCCCCCTGCTGTGTTCCCTCTCTCGCTGGCTGTCTCTCTGTCACATAAAGAAATAAACTCTTTAAAAAAAAAATGAAACAACTTTTAGGTGATTGTTTTATACATAGTTCCTCGAATCATTAACGTGGCTGATTTAGTCAGGTTATGAAGCTGGGCCAAGACAAGAAAAGATTGCTTTCTCCAGTTAGCTCAACCACACTGAAGTTACCTAATGATAAAAAGAGAAACACAATTCACAGGGCCTCATGCCGATACCTACTCGGGAACTCTCATCCATTTTTTTCTTAATAATTCATATAGCAATAGGGCAGCACTACTACCTAGAAAAAAATCATTGAAAATGTTCTTTAGTTCAAAAGAATCATTGAAAATACTCTTTAGTTCAAACTCGTTTACCTCATAGATTTTGAGTAAGGGGCCCTCAGAAAGTTCAAACACAAGTTTCTATGCAGAATAGGTAGGGTGGTTAATGTCCCTGATAGGTGAAGGGGAACCTGGCAAGCTTTTTCTATAAGTGGTTTCAGAGGACAGTGATGGTTCCCGTAAATACAGAATAATCTAACTAGATCCTTAAATAACATATGATACACAAGGACAAAAAGAAGAAATGCAGTAACTCTTTATTTAAGTTAGGGTTGACAAATATTTTCTATAAAAAGGAAGATGGTATATATTTTTGGCTCTCCAGGCTACCTATAGTTCCTAGCACTATTCCTATTTTATTTTCTCAAATTTTTGTAAGAATGTAAAAGCTAGTCTTACTTCATAGGCTGGACAAAGCAGGCTGTAGGCCATACTCAGCCCACAGACAAGGATTTGCCTGTCCTTGAGCGAGTTATGTAAGGCATGCTTTCGTTCCAGTGGTAGACAATCATATTTAAATACAGAAAATAGTTCTCTTCATTTCTCCTTATATATAAAGTTAAACATATTCAAATAATACTAAACATCTTCTTTTTGCCTGAAATGCTGTATTAGAAAGTTCAAGTTTCACCATGAAGCTCCAGAGTTCAAGAGAAAAGTGAGATAATTATGAAAGTAGACAAGAAAATAAGGCTGGGGACAAATAGTACTGGAAGTTGTCTGAGAAGCTCCAGGACACCTGCTTAGAGAGAACGTCTATTTGAGGAAGTCTTAACACGATGTGATCACTTGCTTCTGAATGCATGCAAATTCCTCGTTCCTATAGATAGCCATATGGAGACGTGGATATGTTTACCATGAAGTTATAACTAGTCTTCTTAGTACAAGGCTATGCTTTTTCAGTGGGTGGCAAGCAGATGAGAGATAGAAAAAGTTCTGGTTTTATAGCAAGTAAATATCAACATGGATGATGGAGATTCCACAGGCAAAACAGAAGCAGGGGGAAAAAATATATGTGTGTATCCTAATTTGTTTATCTTGTTATTTATTTGTTTTGGTACTTAACCTGATCTATTTATTAACTGATGAATTATTCACTTGCTAAAATTACTTGCCAAGAATCAAAGGTGAAAGATACCTCAACATATCAATACACACAAAATAAACATATGTAGCTTTCAAGCTCACCTTCTTTATATTGAGAACAGAGCTACCTCTTTTTTTTTTTTTTTTTTTTTTTTAGAGAGAAAGAGGGCATGTGTGGGGGTGGAGCAGAGGGAGAGGGAAAGAGAGAGAATTTCAAGCAAGCTCCACCCCCAGTGCAGAGCCAGATGTGGATCTCAATCCCACAACCCTGAGATGAAGACCCGAGCCAAAATCAAGAGTGGGGACACCTAACCCACTGAATCACTCAGGTGCCCCAACATAGCTACTTTTAGAATACATCCAACATATTTGTCCTGGTCTGATTTCAAAATGGTATAGGAAGTATTTAACCCACTGTAATAGTCCTTCAGTTACAATAAACCAAAATCATGTGTCTCCTTCATTCCCTTTCTTCTCTCAATCTACTCAGTTTTTCAGCCTATTCTTTATAATATATGATCTCTTGATTTTGTACCTTTCAGGATGTATGGTTACTTTTCCAGTTTATAAACATCCTTCAAAATGTGGGACTTCGAATTATACAATATAGCACAGATGTAACATTTCTAGTGTAAGAAAAAGAAATTAGTACCTTAATGAGGAAAGAAATTTTTTTGCTCTTAATTTTTTTTTTTTTACTTGAAGGTTTGGAAGAATAGTGTTAACTGTTTATGGGATCTTAAGAACGAATAACTAGTTTGGTTGTACGGTAAGAATATTGGTTTTAATATATTGAGGTAAGATTACAATACTAGTAATAATAGTAAAAACTTACATTTACCAAATGCCTTCCTCATGCCAATCATATGCTAATTGCTTCACGTACAATAACTCATTGAATCTTCATCACAACCCAATGAAAAATGTACTGCAATTACCTGAATAAGCAGCAAAAGAAAGAGGCTAGGGAGTATCAGCATACAGACGGTAGTAGAATCCATCTTAAGTTCTCCAAGAGAGTAAGACAATTCAGAAAAAAATAAGTTCTTTTCATTCATTTTTATCATCAAAATTCCATGTAAGTTTGTGTATTTCAGACTCCACTCATTTTCTGTAATGTGTTCATTAATGAGTTTGAAAAGGTGTTGGTTGAAAGGATTTTCATGAAACTTGAAACTTGATACATTGATACATAATGGATACATTGTTTTCCACTATAATAAACACCATCCCTATACTTAAAGATGGCACTGTCCCCATGTCCCACTTACCGTTGAAGTGGTCACACCTCATAGACATCTGTACCAACCAGCACTAATTACATTCCATCTGAAGCTTTCCATTTCTCTCTCTTTTTTCTTTTTTTCCTTCTTTGTTCTACCTAACATGTTTGAACACTTCCAGATATAGGGGAACCTGACTCTTCCCCTCTTTCCAGCCTGCTTGGCCAAATGGAGACCCTGAGGAGGGTATTTCAAGAGAGGAGGCGCTGTCAAGATCAGAGGCTGATGGGAGCTGCCTGAGGCACTGAGGAGAGTGTGGAAGAGCTGGAAAGACTTGGGTGTTGCTGAAGTTAAATTGTTTGGGTATCGATGAAGGAGCTTGTCGGGTCATTTCTATTCTTCACAATCCCTTTCTCAGTTTATGACAAATGTGAATGATAATCCAAATAAAAGCAGAGAGAAATGGGAAAAAGGTTTCCCTCTTTAACATGTCCTGTTTTACTTACAGCTCTATTGGGGCAAATGCAATGAACATTCAAAATGAAAGAAAAATTGAGGGTCATCAGTATTTAAAGGCAAATTCTTTCTGAAAGTTTATAGACTTGTAAGTAAGTGCGATTGGTAGAAATCCATTTTTCCATTTAGCCCACGTGACTTGTGAAAATTGAGCCCTGTTGAAGCATCATAGACATGTAGCTATCTGATAAACTACTGTGTTTCTTTGAAGAACAAAAAAAAAAAGAGAAAAAGAAAAAAGTAGATATTCCTAACTATATACATAGCTTCTGTATATTATATATACACTAAATATATCTTTATATATTATATATATTTTATATATATAATTATTTTACTGGTGGGTCTTCTTTGCTAAAATAAAGAGCACATATAAAACAAAAATCTTTATTTATCTTATGACTTAATTATTATTTGGCCTCTCCCTACTCCCAATTATAATTTGGTTTATGAAATATCAGATTCATTTGGGTGGGAGCGAGTAGATTTGCTTGTCCTGAAAAACAAAACAAATCTTGGATTAGGGGGATTCCAAACTGAGAGGGTAGATTTCTTTTAATTTAATCCCATCTCTTGGTGTGTGTGTGTGTGTGTGTGTGTGTGTGTGTGTGTATGTGTGTGTGTTCTTTCCTAACTGACTCACCATATTTTTTCCCCTTCAGAGTTATGGAAGTTTATTTGGGACTCCTATTTGGCAGAACTAAATTGTCTGTTTTAGAGATTATCCTACTTCGGCAATGGGTGTGGTTTTGTCTTTTTAAAAATTGTATAAACTCAAGTTCCCTCAGCTGGTTTTCTCTAGCACTGTTTGGAAACGCAAGAAAGTAGCTCTGAAAGTTATTTCATGCATTGATCTTGGAAATAAAAGAACTTAGAACTAGAACTCTCAGAGCCTGAAAGAAACAACTTGTGATATCACTGGGCTCAGTGCCCTCATCTGATATGCAAGGATAATGGAAGCTCAGAGATGCTGGGTGTGATTTGTCCAAACCCGCAATGCTGGCTAGTAGGAGAGGTTGCTCCAAACCTAGGTTTGCCGGTTCTCTGTGCACGTATAAAGTAAACATTTCCTAGTTCTAATAAAAGAGTGCAAAATTTCCTCAAACACTAATTAATTGTACTAAATGGGTTTTGAATAAGATTCTCAGGAAGTCAGTGTAGAAGCTCCACAGTTACTACGCATAAAAATAAATCGATGGAAATTAATAATATACATCTGAGCAGGTTGATTCCTCTCCTAGATTGCTGACCCCTAAAATGAAAGGCTATAATTTTTGACTGGGTTTTTTTTTTTTTTTTGGTAAGAGAAGGAAAGAATAGAGTGGACTCATGTTCTCAAATGTCAGTATCTGTTAATTTCCATCTTCTCTTCCTTAGGTAAGTCATCAGACCTGCTATCAGATAGCAGGATTCTCTAATGTGTCTGCCCTCCTGCTTCTAGGTGGCAGGATAAGAAAACGATCACAACGCAAGAAACATGCAAATCGTACGGGAATGTGTGCATGTGTGGTGTATGTATAAAATCATTTATTTAGCACTTATTATGTTCTGGCCCCTCAGTTAATGCTTTCTATTATATTCATCTCATTTAATTCTCCAGAAATACTGAGTTCAGTGCTATCACTTCTATTTTACAGGTGACCTTGAGCCTGGACAGGTAACTGACTTGAAAACAGGAAATAGGAACCCGACCACTACACCAAGCTACATCATGGAGAACCTGTGGCTGAACAATTTCCCAGGCAATAATTTTAATTTACCAAAAATGTACTATTAAAATATTAGCCAAATATCAAGTTTGTTAGTTCTTAGTTGACCTCACCGTCCAACATTTCATCATCGGAAGAAGAGGACAGGAAGTTTTCCAGACATTACATCATAAAGGCTTAGAAAGTATTACTATTGTTTTATATATCAACCTTTAAATCATAAAACTCAACTCATTTCCATCTGGTAAGGTAGAGGTTGACCAGACTGTATTTGCAAATTTGAGTGTCTGAACTTTAGTATCATTTGAATACATGCACACTCTACTCATTACACCTGCTACCTAAGGACCGTCAACTTAGAGCCTCTTGGGTTTTTTTTGTTTTTATTTTTTAACTTGATTTAGTAAGTGGCTGAGCTACTTAAGAATTCATGAATATACTCCTGTGGATCATGAATTCTATAAAGCCATTAGAAAAAACAGTCTCCATTCTCTTGAGTAGGGTCACTATTCTGCCGGCTACCTTGTCTAAAGTATCAAATTTTGTGTAAACGCTTCCTTCCTAAATTATAAAAAAGAAAACTTTTTGCAAAAAGCTTCAGTCTGGTAGAATTAACCACATTCAGATTGAAACTCCTATATCAAAGTGTCCATTGACCTGTGTAATGCAGCGTACTGGGTCTAGATTTTAAGATTTCTAAATCTTTGAATCAGGACATATATTCGTTATAAGAAATCCTGTGTTTTATAACAAAATAAATTCAAAATACCTGCCATGTCTCTTGAGCTACATTTGGGGAACCAAACAACTGAAAATGCACAACAAAGTTCAGTCTTAATTGACCGGTATTCTAGAGAAGCCGGTTCCATTAAGTTTTGGACTTCACAAAGGGCCAAGGTATAATATGCAGTCCCTTTCTTTGGGTTGGGCTGTGAATTATTCAATGAATGTTTCCAAATCCAGCCAGAACCCTCCCTTTCCCACCACCCAGTGTGCTTTTGAGACAGTGTCCTCTCTGTCCCCTCTGTAGGCTTTCTGGATCAGCTTAGGGACTGTAAAGTAACTTGACTACTAGACTAAGCCAAACATAATTGGGAAAGGAAAGCTGCCAAGAAGCAATCAGATCCACTGCATTCCAAAATCAAGCCTATTCCAAATGCCTGATGGGCCATCCCCTTCGCAGCCCACATGGCTGTGAGACACATGTGCCTGGATTTCCAATTAGATGCTCCCCCCTGCCCCCAATCCACAGACCTGAAGCTCTTCAAATAAGGCAAAGTTGAGCTAAAATCTTACCTGTTCTCAGATGTGCTTTAGGCGCCAAACCATGCAAAATTTACCAAGGAAAGAAAACGTCAGCTTTGATCTTCAGCTTCCTTTGGGGAGGGAGCCTTCTGGTAACTGGCACATCCCAGCTGATCTGCCCGCAGTTTCCTTACATCTGACATGTGATGTAGCACTATTACTTGGGAGCCTTTCTTTCTGCTCCTGGCAGCTCCACGGAAGCCCTGCCCCCAGACACAGCTGAGGTTTGCAAATGAGGAAGGATGTCCCAATCTGAAGGTGTAGCAACTCCGGAAGGGAGCTTGGAGGTAGAAAGAAAAGGAGAGAGAGAGAGGTGTTGGGGAGAGAGAGAGAGGGAAGAAAGGAAAGACGGAAGGACGGGAGGGAAAGGAAGGGAAAAGAAAAGGAAAAGATTTTTATGGTCTAGAGGAGAAGCAGTCAGAGAAAGACTTGATCTCATATTGGTGCCTGAAGCCACAAAACCCCAGGACTCAGTGCAAGGCACTGCTTTAGTTCAGAGTCTTTCCTGGTAGAAGGAAGAGCAGTTCTCACCTGCCTGTTCTCCTGGCCCTGAGCCAGCAGCAGCAATGGAAGCCAGTGAAGGAGACTCCTGTCTCATCCGTTCACAGTGACAGTCCTTTTACTGCCAAACTCACTTGGAGAAAAGACATTGAGATGAGGAATTAACAGGAAGGAGCTACCATCTCCCACCTCAGCAGAGGTGAAGTGGTATTTGCTTGCCCATAGAAGATTCCATCTGAGTCTCTCTGAAGGGAGCTTGACTATTTCTGGGGCTGAGAGGCAGGGTGGGATAGATCCCCTTAAGCCTGATGCCCTCCTATCTTGGCAGCTTTAGCTGAAATGAACAGTAGCTGCCAGAGAGCATGGGGCTTTTTTGAAGGCACCTGGTTGCCCAGTGACTTGACTCACAATTACACAGGCCTGAGGGCAACAAAAGGGAAAGGCCAGGGTGGGCAGTAGGCCAGGGACCCAAAGCCTGGCTGCCAGGCATTCAGATGGAGAGTGCCCAGTGCAGGGGGAGGGCTGGTGGACAAGTCTCAAGTCCTAGTTCCTAATAGGGTGGGAAATTCCACTAGAAGAAAGTCTGCAGGTGGCAAGTGAGGTCCAGGAGAGAGCCACACGAGCCCTCTGCCCTCCTCCCGCAAAACCACCCTACCCAAAAGACACTGAAGCTGCCTCAGCCTGCAACTTGTTGCTTCTTGCCTGAAGGACTCTCACAGCTGTGAGACATGCAGGCAAAAACAAAAGAGCTAACCCTGGCAAGAGAAAATGCAGCCCAACTCTCCCATGGCCTCCGTTCTTGCTCAGGACAACTCCCCCTCCCAGGGACCCCGTCCCTCCAGAATGCCCTGTAAGCGCCTTTCACAGTCAAATTTCAATGGTGTCTTTTCCTTTGTGGTCCCCTCCTCCATCTTCCTTCTTCCTTTCCCCAAGTCCCCAGGTCAAATTACTGACACCCAGTGTCCAGTGAAAGTAACAGCAGGTTTTGTTTCCCAAGGACAGGAGGAGGGTACCTACATGCGAGATGCCCTCCTACACGTTGCCAGCATTTTAAAGCCCCCTGTAACTGAGGCTACAGGTGTGCCAGAAGCAAGCAGTTAATTATATTCTAAACATTCAGACGACATCATAGAAGTACATTCAACTAATTTTTATTCCACACTTTGTGCTTTCGTAACCATCCCTGGAGTAAATTAGGTAAATTCGGCTCCAGCTTGAAGAAAGTTGTTGAAAAAATGTGTTGCACGTACATGGCTTCTAAGAGAAGAGCAAAACAAAACAAAACAACAGACACACCTGTCAGTAGTTCTAGGTTTAAATCCTGCGCCTAAAGAATGAATTCCCACACTGAAAACAACAAACAAATCATACTCTTGACTGTGAGAAGCCTCTTCAAGATAAAAATAAATAAATAAATACATACATACATAAATACATAAGTACATAAATGAGCATTTCTCCGAGGCTCTCTCCTATCTGTGTCAATCTTCATAGTCTCCAGCTTGCTTTCCCATAGGGCTGTGCAGCCTACTATGCGGGAGGTAGCCAGCCACGTCACTAGTCTGGGTTTCAGGAGAAAATGAGACCACGGAGGCTCGTGAACTACAGAAGGTGACAAATGAGCAAGAGGTAGCGTTGGTTCCAGAGCCAGAAATGTTGACACTTTGCCCATGTGTTTGTTTGTTTGTTTCTTTCTTTTCTTTTTTCAGATTTAAGAAAAGTTTATTCTTAAAATGAACTCCATCTGCAGTGCAGTGAGTTGAATTTAAGTCCAGCCAGCGTGTTACGCAGGAGAACCACGGAGATACACGATGAGCGAGCACCAGCAAAGGCCGCCCCGGATTTCTTCAAAGCCTCCTTCATTGTTGCCCAGGCAGAGATTGGACCTGACGGAGCAAGATCCCACTCCGAGATGCGAGGGTGGGTGGTGGTTCCCCGGGAGGAAGCCTGGTGACTTCAGCGGCAGCACACGTCCATCGTATGGTATTTAACATGTGGGGAGGCTCAGAGAGTTGTCCTGGGCTTAAGAAACTGTTACAGCTGGCGGGCGAGTTAGCGGAGAGCGCGCTTCCGCGGCTCCCTCTCCCTCTGCCCCTCCCCCCAACTCCTGCGCTCTCTCTCTCATTCTGCACTGTCTCTCTCCAAGAAGTCAATAAAATCGTTAAAAAAAAAGACTAATTTATATATAACTTTATATAAAGAAGGAAACTAAAATGGCCCCTAATCCCATTGCCCTCACATTATTAAGAAAAATATAGAAAGATTAAATGAAAAGTAAGTCTTTCTTCTCCTTCTTTTGGATTCCTTTTCCCAAATATAATTACTGTTTCTTTTTTTTTTTTTTTTTTTTTGCTATACTGAAGTATATACTATACAAGTGTGAACCCCAGCAATGTACTCGTAAACAATGAACAACCACTTCTTGGTGCCCACATGGTCCTAACCCTCAGGTAAATAACAAAAGTGTTTTTATCACCCATGGTGACAGGTCCCATGAGTAAGGAGCGAGCCAGGCATCAGAGTGGGGAGCCGGCTGCAAGAGTGAGCCCAGGAGTGGGCTCTCAGCTCAGGGTTGCCATAAACCTCGAACCCCGGCACTGTTGGGTGACCGCTCTCTGAGCAGGGACGCAACAAACAGCAGAACCAGCGAGACCCCCCCTCGTCCCCAGGAGTGGTGCGGGTGTGCACCACAGGAGTGTGCACGGTTTGGAGACTCAAAACGGGGTCGTGTGCCTGAGACAGAAATGTTCGGTCACAGGCTGGGTGAACATGGAGTGCCGTCGGGGACCAGGGAGACAGGAGGGATTGCTTTTCTGAGGGCGCACTGGGGAGTGGGGCCATAAGCCCTTGGCTCTGCCCACGGATTGGGAGGCCACTGTCTTCATTCTCATCCTGTAAAGCTGTGTGGAAAGCCTACAGGAAACAAAAGCCACAGAGAGCAAACCAGAGGGGATTACTTAGCCTGGCCCCTGGCAAGGGCGGCGCAATTCCGCCTGGGCAAAGATGTTTGAGAATCAACGCAACAGGCCCTTCTCCCAGAAGATCAGCAAGAACGTCCTGCCAAGACCAAGTTTACCCATCAATGCAAATTGCAGAGCTCCAGCGCTAAGGCAACACAGCACATAGAATTCATGGCTTTTCCCCCATGATTCTTTAGTCTTTCAAATTTAATTTTTAAAAAAAATTTTTTTCTTTCCTTTTTCAACCAACTTTTTATTTTATCAACTCTTTTTAAAAATCTTTTTTAATTTTCATTTTTTCATTTACATTCTATCTCTACATTGTATTTAATTATATATATGTATATGTGTGTGTGTGTATATATACACACACACATATA
>NC_048233.1:58255118-58287886 GCF_002007445.2 Ailuropoda melanoleuca | reverse complement strand
ATATACATACGTTTTTCTTTCTTTTAAAATTTTGGGATGCAGTTTCTTCTAACAGATCAAAATACACCCAAAATCTAGTGTATGGTTCTGTTCTTTCACCTGTCTGATCATATTCTCTTTTTTCTTTTTTTTCTTCCTTTTTTTGTGCTTTTTGTTTTGTTAAAGTCTTTTTTAACTTTCATCTTTACAGTTACAATGTATTTAATTTTATTTTTGTATATATAAGTTTTTCTTTCTTTACAGTTTCTTCTAACAAACTGACCAAAATACATTTAGGAAATAGTGTATTGTTCTGTTCTATTCACCTGTTTGTTTATATCCCTTCCTTTTGGTTGTTGTTGTTTTCTCTTTTGTTTTTTATTGTCTTTTAATTTTTCATTTTTACAATTGCAGTCTATCCTTTCATTGTATTTAATTTTATTTTTGTACATGTATAAGTTTCACTTTCTTTACAATTTTGGGATCTAGTTTTCTAAGAAACAGACCAGAATACACACAGAATCCAGTGTGTTGCTCTATTCTGTTCACCTGTCTGATTATATTCTCTTTTTTCTTCTTTTATTTATTTATTTATTTAGTTTGGTGTTGGGTCCCTTCTGATTTGTTTAGTGCATATTTTGCTGGGGTCATTGTTGCCATTATAGTATTTTTTTTAAAAGATTTTATTTATTTATTCGACAGAGATAGAGATAGCCAGCGAGAGAGGGAACACAAGCAGGGGAAGTGGGAGAGGAAGAAGCAGGCTCATAGCGGAGGAGCCTGATGTGGGGCTCGATCCCATAACGCTGGGATCATGCCCTGAGCCGAAGGCAGACGCTTAACCGCTGTGCCACCCAGGCGCCCCTGCCGTTATAGTATTTTGTTGTCTCATTCATCTGTTCTTCTCTGGACAGAATGACAAGATGGAAAAACTCACCTCAAAAAAAGAGAACAAGAGGCAGTACTGACTGCCAGGGACCTAATCAGTATGGACATAAGTAAGATGTCAGCTATAGAGTTCAGAATAATGATTATAAAGATATTAGCTGGGCTTGATAAAAGCATAGAGGATACTAGAGAATCCCTTTCTGGAGAAATAAAAGAATTAAAATCTAACCAAGTTGAAATTNAAGCATAGAGGATACTAGAGAATCCCTTTCTGGAGAAATAAAAGAACTAAAATCTAACCAAGTTGAAGTAAAAAAAAGCTATTAATGAGATGCAATGAAAAATGGAGGCTCTAACTGCTAGGATAAGTGAGGCAGAAAAGAGAATTAGCAATATAGAAGACCAAATGTTGGAGAATAGAGAAGCTGAACAAAAGAGAGATAAACAACTACTGGATCATGAGGGGAGAATTTGAGAGATAAGTGATACCATAAAATGAAACAACATTAGAATAATTGGGATCCCAGAAGAAGAAGAAAGAGAGAGAGGCAGAAGATATATTGGAGAAAATTATGGTAGAGAAATTTCCTAATCTGGGGAAAGAAACAGACATTAAAGTCCAGGAGGCACAGAGAACCCCCCCTTAAAATCAATAAAAATAGGTCAACACCCCAACATATAATAGTGAAACTGGCAAATCTCAAAGACAAAAAAGAAAATACTGAAAGCAGTTTGGGGCAAGAGGTCTGTAACCTACAACAGTAGAAACATTAGACTGGCAGCAGAGCTATCCACAGGGACCTGGCAAGCCAGAAAGGACTGGCATGATATATTCAGAGTGTTAAATAAGAAAAATATGCAGCCAAGAATACTTTATCCAGCTAGGATGTCATTCAGAATAGAAGGAATGATAAAAAGCTTCCAGGACAAACAGAAACTAAAAGAATTTGTGATCACCAAAACAGTCCTACAAGAAATATTAAAAGGGATCCTCTAAGCAAAGAGAGAGCCCAAAGGTAACATAGACCAGAAAAAAACAGAGACAAATACATAAATAGTCGCTTTACAGGTAATAAAATGGCACTAAATTTGTATCTTTCAATAGTCATTCTGAATGTAAATGGCCCACATGCCCCAAACAAAAGACACAGGGTATCAAATTGGATAAAAAAGCAAGACCCATCGATATGCTGTCTGCAAGAGACTCATTTTAGAGCCAAAGACACCTCCAGATTTAAAGTGAGGGGGTAGAAATCCATTTACCATGCTAAAGGACATCAAAAGAAATCTGGGATGACAATCTGTATTTCAGACAAATTAGATTTTAAAACAAAGACTGTAGTAAGAGATGATGAAAGACACTATATCATAATTAAAGGGTCTATCCAAAAAGAAAATCGAACAATTCTAAATATTTATGCCCCTAATATGGGAGCAGCCAATTATTTAAGCCAATTAAAAATAAAATTAAAGAAACACATAGGTAATAATACAATAAGAATAGGGGACTTTACCACCCCTCTCACTGCAATGGAGAGATCATCTAAGCAGAAGATCAACAAGGAAATAAGGGCTTTGAATGACACACCTGGACCAGATGGACTTCACAGATATATTCAGAACATTCCATCCTAAAGCAACAGAATACACATTCTTCTCGAGTGCACGTGGAACGTTCTCCAGAATAGATCACATCCTGAGTCACAAATCAGATCTCAACTGGTACCAAAAGATTGGGATCATTCACTGCATATTTTCAGACCACAATGTTTTGAAACTGGAACTCAACCGCAAGAGGAAATTTGGAAAGACCTTAAATACATGGGGGCTAAAGAGCATCCTACTAAGGAATGAATGGATCAATCAGGAAATTAAAGAAGAATTTAAAAAATTCACAGAAACAAATGAAAATGAAAACACAACTGTTCAAAATTTTTGGGACACAGCAAAGACGGTCCTACGAGAGAAGTATATAGCAATACAAGCTTTTCTCAAGATTCAAGAAAGGTCTCAAATACACACCCTCACCTTACACCTAAAGGAGCAGGAGAAAGAACAGAAAATAAAGTCTAAACCCAGCAGGAGAAGAGAAATAAAAAAGATTAGAGCAGAAATCAATGAAACAGAAACCAAAAGAACAGTAGAACAGATCAACAAAACTAGGAGCTGGTTCTTTGAAAGAATTAATAAGATTGATAAAATCCTGGCCAGACTTACCAAAAAGAAAAGAGGACCTAAATAAATAAAATCATGAATGAAAGAGGAGAGATCACAATCAACACAGAAGAAATACAAGCAATTATTAGAACATATTATGAGTAACTATATGCCAATGAATTAGGCAATCTGGAAGAAATGGATGCATTTATAGAGACATATAAACTACCAAAACTGAACCAGGAAGAAATAAAAAACCTGAAGAGATCCATAACCAGCAGTAATCAAAAATCTCCTAACAAATAATAGTCCAGGGCCAGATGGCTTCTCAGGGGAATTCTACCAAACATTTAAGAAGATTTAATATCTATTTTTCTGAAACTGTTTCAAAAAATAGAAATGGAAGGAAAACGTCCCAAAACCAAAGCCCCCACCAAAAAGGAGAATTGCAGGCCAATATTCCTGATGAACATAGATGCAAAAACTTCTCACCAAAATACTAGCCAATAGGATCCAACAATTATGTTAATTAACTGAATTTAAATTTAAAAAACATTTTTAAATCTAAGTTATGAATAAATAAATAAATAAAATAAAATCAATAGCTAGGCTCTAAGTTTTTAGTCATTCAGTTTCCAAGAATTTAGTAATTTGTGAGTAAATAATTAGCTGTCAATAAATGGTAATTATTAATATTTTTTCACTTGGGTGAAAAAAAGGGTGGTAATATTGCCGCTTTGATCTTGGAAATAATTTGTTTTAAATAATTAAACTGTTATATTTCCTCTTAGTGGAACGTGAACTCCACGAGGGCTTTGGGACTTCTGTATTTTGTACAGGCAATAGTGCCCTGTGTTTTAGGGGACTCTACTTTGATGTTCCTTCATCTGTCCCACGTGTGATCCATTTGTGAGACCAAGGGACCCACCCAGAGCCTTCACCATCCCTCCATCCTAGATAATGTTCTGCAAACCCAGGCCCTTAAATTTCAGAGACTTGTGCCTGCTTCTAGGGTCTGTGAGTGATCTCTTCTCTTTCTCCAGGCCACTGAGGTTGCACTACAGTCCTGGTATATACACACACCGAGGCCCATGGGATGATCGAGGGGCAGCTGTGTATGTGTGTAGGGTGTATGGATAGGTGAAGCTTGGATGTGTATTCTGGAGTACCCACACAGTCTCCTTCCCTGTGCAGGATGAAACTGGGGTAGGATGAAAAGTGGAGGGGTCTGTGGCTCTCAGGCTGCAGGCTGGGAGCTACGGTCAAGGGACTGGCCCTCCCTCCCGTCCCAAATTCTGGTGTGGAACAACAAAGGCATCTAGGAATTCTATTTTTTTGTTGTTGTTGTTGCTTCAAGTTTTTATTTAAATTCTAGTTAGTTAGCATATAGTGTAATATGGCATCTGGGAATCCTAAGTTCAAACTTGGACTTCTAGGTATATTTTTCAAGGTTGGAGGATAGAACATATTTTAATCAACAGTTAGATTGCTATAAGCAGCGGTACGCTGGTAAGCGTTCAACAAGACGCTCCCGGAAAACAACGCCCATCACCACCCAATTTGTAGCATTTGCCATTTGTTGTGGTGTGTAAATGCTCCTGCCATGGCCAATTTCAAGTTACAGATGCAACGTTACTGAATGTGAATTTGGGAAGAGATAAATACAGTTAGCTCTTCTGAGCTGAGAAAAGCTGGATCCAGCATGTCACTGTTTATAATTTTAAACGTTTAGACATATGGTATAGGGACTGCAATTTATACTCTCATCCTTGGCCCTCCAAATGTTAATGACACACCTCAGTGCATTGAAGAGTGCATGGAGTAGTCCCTTAATAAATACCTCTTGAATAAAAAGCCCTATTAGTTGTGTGACTTCAGATAAGCCATTTATCTATAAAGTAATCTGTACTCTACAGAGCTCCTGACCAAATTATGCAGTTCATGTGAAAGCATCTGGCATAGTTCCTGGCACCTTATATGCAATCAATAAATGTTGTTGAAAGAATGAATAATTGGCATTCAATAAATTTTAATATCTTTTTTATTATCATATTTGGGAAAAATTCAAGTTTTTTAGTTTAAGCTATTCTTAGGTGTTTATAATTTTCTGCAGTTGTCTCTAGGTCAAGACAAATGCCCATTTCTTTCAGGGTTTTTCTTAGAGAACCCTTTGAGATAGACATCTCATTTTTACACAGTTCCCAAGGGAACAGTGCTCACACAATGTTACTCATTTTAGAAAGTTTGGTAAAATTCCATTTGGCTACAAGTCTGTTATCTGAGCCTAGGGGAGAAAGGCTATGGTTTTGTTTTTTTTGTTTTTTTTTTTATGTTCTGACTTTGTTCTCAACTGTCTTTTGTATCCTGGGATAGTGGAGAGAAAAAAATGGCTTTGAATTATACTTAAGATTTAGTCATTCCGTATGTTACTCTCAGCAAGGAATAGATTGAGTTTTCAAGACGAATACATGAGAAATTGGAAATCTAAAGGGTTCAGCAGTGACATTTTCCCTCTCACCTGCTTGGTTAATTGCATGAAGCTTAATGATGAGTGATAATTTCTACTTGAGAAAGCTGTCACCCGTGGACATATTCCATTGGCTGGTAATTGATACATTTAGTGTAAGAATTGTTTCTTTTCAGTAATTCCTAAATAGCAGGTATCTTATTCCTCCTGAGGATGTCTTCTTCCTCTCCAAATATTTCAACTTTGCTACCATGTGCTCAATGAGCCATTCCCCCCCCCAACATGTTTTTAGCAGTTAGATAGACATTTTTTTCCCTTCACAGGGCCACAAGTAGTCTTTTGTTTCCTACCAATTCCTACCAAAAATTTGCTTAGCTGAGCTCTGTTTCTATAAACTCAAAACTTTGGAAAGAAATCTCTTATAAACATAAAAAAATCTTGTCTGGGAATCTTCCCTTATGTTATTAAAAAAAAGATCTCCAAAAATAAGTGTTCTTTGATCAGATCACAAAAGAGTTGAAAACTCATCTGGGAGGCTATTAATGAAAACACAGATTTATCGATATGAACTTCAACTTAAAGATAGAGCTAAGGAAAATCAGTAAATGTGGAGTATAATTTGCCATTTGGAAGAATCTTAGACATCTTCCGATCTAATAATCTTATTTTATAGATGATGAATCTGAAAATTTTCTAAGCTAAAAAAACAGAAACAGAAACAAAAGCCCCACAACCCAGATAATCATCAGGGGATGCTCTAGAGATTTTCACTTTTTTATCAGTGAGACTAGGTTGAGTTATCATGCATAAATAAATAACTACAAAATCTCGGTAGTTTAAGACAATAGAGGGATCAGTATTTCTTACACATGTGACATGCCCATCATGTATGGGTGGTGAGACGTGCTCCATGAGCTCAAGGATCAAAACTGATGAAGTCCTGGAACATCACCTGATGCTGTGGCAGAGGGAAAGTAAGAATGGCTAATCATACCTAGAATTTAAAGATTCCCACCTGTAAGTGTCACATATCCATTCCACCCATTTCATCAGTTAAGCAAATCAACAGTCATGTATCCCTTCAAGGAAGTAGGGAACTGCAATCCAGCTATGTTATTGGAAGGAGGAAACTGGAATACTTGTGAACAGCCCCAATGTGTACAAATCCTTATGAGTCCTATAGTCATTGACAATTTTCAAAGGTGTGAACTCAGTGATAGCAAGTGGACTCAGTCATTCCATAAACATGAAATATACTAAAGCATAATAAGACCTTTGAAAAGAGGCTTAGAGAATGCAGTTATAGAAAATTAATTCTAGAAAAGTATAATAGAATTTAATGGCTAACTGGCTGAAAAGTTTCTTCCATGTCTCACCTGGATAAATTAGTAAGACAAGTAGTTGCAGGAAATTGATATTAAGCTATCTAAGTAGGGATCAGTTGAAAGGTGAGGGAATATTTTAAAAAAACAGAACAAAACCCAGAAATTAGAAGAGGAAAGCTGATATCAACCCTCCAACACCATCAAAGGATCTGGCAATACAGATGAGTGCATTAGTGTCTGTAGCACATCCCCACTAACATCCGACATGCACAAATAGTTTTCTTGCTCACCAAGCCATTTTTACCTCAAAATTTGATTTTCATGGATTTTTTTCTTGGACTTCTCAGGCTAATGTGAATAGTTGACATTTTGAACTTAAGAATTCTTATTCTTTTTTTTTTTTTAGATTTTATTTATTTATATGAGAGAGAATATGTGGGCATGTGAGTGGGGGGAGGGTCAGAGAGAGAGGGAAAGAGAATCTCAAGCCGACTTCACCCTGAGTAGGAGACCCAAGACCAGTTGGATCCTACCACCCTAAGCTCGTGACCTTGACCCAAAGTCAAGAGGATGCTCAACCGACTGAGCCACCCAGGTACCCGATGTTTCTTATTCTAATTCAACAAGTTGGTCTCTAGTTTATATGCTTTAATTTGGATATTGCAAGGCAGCTTCGCTGAGTCTTATCAACTCTGGGAGACTGACATTTCTGGATCTACAGGGCTAATAACTAACTGATTGTGGGAAATTCACTCAGGAAATGCTACTGGATACAACCTTCTACTCACCAGTCAGGTAATTTGGCAGCATCTAACCTCCTGTCCAGTCTCCCAAAGACAGCTCTTGCCTTCTCCATTGCCAGTCTTCTCTTCAAAGTATGATGTGAAAGGTGCTAGCTAATTTGCCTTCTTAATATGATCCCCCTTTTGCCCAAAGAAAGTCCAATTGTGGTGTTACCAGGTAGCAAAGTGTACAATTCCTCGCTTTGACTTCTTCGAGGAAAGAATACAGTGATGAGACTTGATAGAGAGTTAAAGCAGTGAAGGTTTTATTTAGCAAAGTGAAAATACTTGCCACAGTAGTAGGAGCAGCCTGACCAGAAGGTAGGTAGCAATCTGCTGAGTTCCAATTGGGTTATTTTTATGGGGGTCTATTGGGTCTCCTCCTTCCTATCTTGTCATTGTCATGCCACCCTCTAGATCTGCCCGGGTTTCCTCCCCTCCGACCTTTGATGCTGGCTCATGTACACCATTTTCCTATGAGCACCTAAGAAAAACCCAGGGAGCGGGGAGGGGGGGAGTTGGGGTGGCTAAAACCGTAATGTATATGATTTTATAATGACATTAAAAAAGCATTGAGGTTACTAGTGGACACGGTTTTCCTTAAGTGTGCATGCTCCAAAGTTGGGCCAGTCCCTGCAGCCCTTATCTCCTAATTATCAGGCTGTGCTAAACTGCAAGAGGGGTTGGTCTAAAGAAGACGGGGCAGTCCCTGGGCGGAGATTGGGTAGTTGCTGGCAATCTCCCATCTGCCATCTAGCTCTCTTCCTTCCTGCTCAGGTCTAACTGCCTCCTCTAGCAGTGGGGGGTGTCCTACCAGGGGCAAAGCACAGCATCTCCCCCTTAAGATCGAGTCTCTTCCTGATCTTTTCAAACATAAATGTCCTTTGTGAGAAATCCAACATTGTTACCGATGTTTCCTGAGCATTTCCTACAGAGCAGAAACTTTGGTCCGTGTTTTATGCTTTATTTTGTTTAATCTTCACAAAACTTGGTGAAGTAAATGCTATTATTCCCACTTTACAGATGAGTAAACTGAAGCTCAAAGAAACTTGGTAACTTGTCCAAGTTACTAAGCTGTAATTAGCAAGGGTAGGATTGGAATGTAGTTCTGAGTTCAAAACCTGAGCTTCTCATTACTATGTAGCAATGTAAAGACTAAAAGCAACTGTAATAATCATTTACTCATTTATTCAACAAGCATGTTAAAGAGCCCACTATGAACTCTTCGAGATGCTTCTCAAGGAGCTATTATTCCATTGAGGAACACATGAGATAGCAAATAAGTTAATGAAATAATTTCAGTTAGTGGTAAGTGGTATAAAAATACTAAACAGGGTAATTGGATGGAGAGAAATTTGAGTGAAAGAGTATTAGTGTGCTGGTCCAGGGAGGCTTTTTTTTTTTTTTTTAATTTTATGGAGAAAATGCTCAAGCTGAGACCTGAATAATGAGACAGAACCAGCTTTTGGGAAAGGGTGAAAAACATTCCAGGCAGAGAGAACAGAAGGACAGGAGACAGTGTGAGAACATTCCAGGCAGGGAGAAGAGCAATGCAAAAACGTCTGAGATAGAGGTCAAGGTGCCCTTGAGGAACAGACAGACCCTCGCAGATGCACAGATAAAGGTGAAGTGGAAAGAGTGAAAGGCAGATGGGCAGGACTCAGTTAAGGCAGAAAAGAGGGGAACAGCATCTACTCTTGGATGTAAGTAAAAGGCTCAAGAGGGAAAAGGTGAAGAGTCTTAGAAGACAGAAGTTTATACATAGAGACATACATTTCTTTCCGGGGCTAGCCCTGCTCTTAGGAATTTTTTTTTTTTTTAAAGATTTTATTTTTTATTTATTTGACAGAGATAGAGACAGCCAGCGAGAGAGGGAACAGAAGCAGGGGGAGTGGGAGAGGAAGAAGCAGGCTCATAGCAGAGGAGCCTGATGTGGGGCTCGATCCCACAACGCCGGGATCACGCCCTGAGCCGAAGGCAGACGCCCAACCGCTGTGCCACCCAGGCGCCCCTGCTCTTAGGAATTCTTAACTTTTATCCCTCAAGGCCCCAAGGTATATACTACAGTTCTGGTTTTCGAAATGCAAACCATTGCATTCCTTCAAACATCTATTGAACACAAGACAGAAGATTGTCTACAGTGCTGACTTCAGTTGGGTCCAGCAAACATTCTTTTTTTTATTTATTTATTTATTTATTTTTAAAGATTTTATTCATTTGAGAGAGAGAGCATGATGGGGGAGGAGGGGAGAGACAGAGGGAGAAGCAGACTCCCCGCTGAACAGGGAGCCCAACGTGGGACTCAATCCCAGGACCTGGGATCATGACCTGAGCCGAAGGCAGGTGCTTAATGAACTGAGCCACCCAGGGGCACCTTCAGCAAACATTCTTACAAATAGCTGGGCCTCAGACATCTCCACCTCTCCAGAAGTTAGTGCTTAGAATTTTTACATTTAGAAGGATGTGTAACAAACTGATGGTGGCTGAGGTTAACTCAAAAAGCTGGAAGTAAGACTAAATGAATGTTACCTGCAGATTTGAATACATAAACTGATAAACTGTTGCCTTCCCAAGATTATCAAATGGTTCTCAAGCCAGTATTGTAACATTGGTAATGTTGGTCTGAATCCTGTTGGTCTACCTTGAAATTAATGGATTTCTTCTGAGTCTCAATACAAAGGTTCAAGTGATCTCAATGATGGACCATGTCTTTTATTCTTTAGCTAAATTCTAGGAGTCCCAGTGGGACCCAAGGAAACTTTCCATGCTGTTTTCTTGTAAGTGTATCTTTTGCATGAACCCTTTCTGGAACCAGAAATCAAATTACTTCAGCAAAGTAAAAAATAATTCTGTTTGCTGAATTGTCATAACAAATGAAGTACTCTCCAGGCTGTTTGAATACCTCAACAAAACACTTCAACATATGCCTGGGAAAATGGATTTAGGATTTGATAATATGCTGTGGAAGATGAATTTAGAATGTGGAAGATGAATTTGAAATGTGACTGGGAAAAAAATGCTACATTGAAATCTCTTCAAGAACATTGTCCAAATGTGTGTAATTCATGGGCAAACTTGCATTTGGGGAAGCATATTAATGTCTTTTGCGCACTTGAAACTAGATCCTAAATCTTACATTCTTATCCAGATGTATTTACAATATGTTTTATTTGTTCTTAACTTTATAGGATTCTTTGTTTTTCTTTTATGATCGTTTTTCCAATTACCTCACAAGGCTCTGATTGCCTTTTTGGCTTACAAGAGTGTAACTCCTTACTCACTGCATTATTGGAACAATGGGAGAAGAGGACACACTGTTTATATAAAACATTTGTGAAGCAAAGATTAGTATGTTCATTATTTGTCTAGCCAAATATCAATTCCTCAAAATACTTGATTTTTTCCTACTTCAGAGAATATGTCATTTTGAGTATCAAAAGCCACTAAAAAAAAAATGCTTCATCCAGGCATGTGTACTTGATTTGCAAATATAGGAGTAAATTTCAATTTTGAGATGTTTTTGGGTATATAAATTGGAGATATGAAAACATCTCAATGGAGAAATTTTTTTTACTCTTCTAGTAAATTAAAGGATTAGGTTGGTCCATTAACGGCTTAAAAAAAAAAAAGATAAACACAGAATTCTGAGACTGAAAGCCTCCTGGAATACAAGTGGAAATCTGGACTCATTTAAAATAATTTTTTAAAGATTTTATTTATTTGTTTATTTATTTATTTGAAAGATAGAGAGAGAGAGGAGGAGGAGAGAGAGATCATGAGTGGGGATAGGGGCTGAGGGAGAGGGAGACCCAGGCTCCCCGCTGAGCAGGGAGTCCAACTCAGGGCTGGATCCCAGGACTCCAGGATCATGACCTGAGCTGAAGGCACATGGTTAACTGACTGAGCCACCCAGGCGCCCCAGACTCATTTGCTTTAGAGTACATTAGCACAAGTGTGTTACTCCCATGTGCCCTGTCACAGATATATCTAGAATAAGATTTTTTAAATTTCATCCCTCTGTAATTAATAAAAGGATTATTATTACTGCCTTATCAATAAACAATTTTAAAATATTTTTATTTATAACTTACTATGTTTGATATGTTACTAAGTTAAATAACATTAATGTAAATGTCAAAGACACAAGAATTGTGATATATCACATGACTCTGCTAACTTATTTCTCAGTGAAGCTGAAAGTAAAAGAAACCATTAAATGGAGATGATGGCTGCATAATTCAGGAAAATGAAGATTTTTGCCTTATATTCAAAGAAACATTTTTATCTGTATCACTTGCTTTTATTGTAAAATCTTATATGATCATGAAATTTTAAACAATGTAGACTAAGGAAGCGCACAACTTAAGTTCTCTCTTTATTCCCTTGTCCTCAAACTAGTTTGTAAGAGAGTATCATGGTTAACAGTGTGGAGAATATTTTTCCAGATTTAAATATTTATATAGATTTATATAAAAGTATGCCCACACACGCACACATACATGTGCACACGTTTATACATGAGGCATGTGTAAGTTCATATGTGTATACAAGAAATGAGATCATATTACATATAGTTCTGCAACTTGATCTTTCACTTACGTTGTGGAAACCTTACCATGTGTGCACACATAGTAATGCTTAACTGTTTTCAACCAATGATACTGAAACAATGAGATTTTATTCCCCATCAGTATGGTAAAATTGGAAAAGATTGTAAAGGCCAGTCCTTAGGAGGACATGGAAAAACAGGCTTCCTTATAGCCAGTGGGAGGAAATGTCAATAGTGATGATATGAATAGTTACAATAGCCTTCCAGGTAATTTTGGCAGTGTATAACAAAGTCTTAGTGTGCAATACCTTTGGTCCAGAAATTCCTCTGCTAGTTCTCTAGTTTATAGAAATAATCCCTCATATGCACAATGATATATGGAAAGATATGCTCATTCAAGCAAAAATGAATTTTTAAAAAATTGAAAGGATAAAAACCTATTGCTTAGCAATATTGTGGAATGGCTAAACTAACTCATATCTATCCATTTATTTCTCACATTGCACCAGTTGGCTGGGGTCCAGCTCTTCTAGACTAGGCTTGGCTGTAGTTCCTGAGTTGGGTTCATGTCCTCTTCCCTTTCCAGGAGTCCCCATCCTTTTCAGACCAGTGACCAACTGAGGCATGTTCTCCTCATGATGGAAGGCACCGAGTGGAAAGGGGCTAGCCAATACACATAAATACTGTTTAAGTTCTTGCTCAGACCAAGTCTGCTAACATCCCATATGCCAAAGCAGGTGCCATAGCCATGGCCTACATGAATGGGCAGGATTCATGCTGTTTTCCTCCAGTCTATGGAGGAGGTCAAGGGAGAAGGAGAGACCATTTGCAAATAATCTAATGACATTTATTATGTTAATAATCTGAACTATTTTAGACAGATCTGACAAGTTTCCAGTAAATTTTAGATACAAAGAAGTTCAATCCATTCTAGTTGAATTTAAAGCCTCAATGTCATAGTCTATTGCTTTTGTCCTGCTCTTTTGCATCCAACTTGAGATTGACCCAGGGCAAAGATCTCTCTCTTCTCTCTCTTCCTTTTCTTGGTCTCCCTAGTATGGAAGAAGATGGAATAGGACAAGTGTCTTTAACATAGCAGGTCACTTCAATTCTGTATGTCTCTTTGCAGTCTCTGAGTCTCTGGCTATGACAGGTTGGCTGCGGATGCAAACATTAGTGCTGGCTCTGTTGTGGGATACGAGAGGGTCCTTTGAGATTTCCTTACCGCATAGTTTTCTAATATGAGATTTTTTTCTAGCTTAACTTTCTTACAACCATTCAGTTTGTGCTCCTGGCAGTTTATCTCATGGATTCTTGATGCTCTTGATATCATATTGAGTGCCCAGCCCTCTTGGACATATGTGTTACCAGCAAGATATTTCCTGTTCAACTACCTTTTGCAATGTGCACTTAACCTTGATATTTTCACACACCTTAGGAAGTCTCACCATCGATGTCCCTATCTGCTTGCTGCCATCTTCCCTTAGTCCATTTCCCTTGTTGAAATAGGTAGATTAACATGTGTATTGCTTAAGCAAAGGTCCAACTGAGGAATGATATGACAATTCCATACTACTGCAGGCACCCCCCAGGTTCTAATGTGGTTCTCCGTGTGCCCTCTTGGTTTGGTTTGGGGTGAAGTTAAGGGCACCATCTCCCAGCCCAATGACCAATTACTCCCACACACCTCTGGTTGTAACTTTCTCTTTATTTATGCTGGAGGTTGGAGGGAATGGGGAGAGGAAGATGAATTCATGTAGCTGAGGCATGGTTGGGTTTGGAAGAACCCAGTCTATTGCTTCTAAATAAGTCTTAGAGAGAGTCTGGCTCAACTTTTTCATTCTTTTAAAAATGTCACATTTTTGCTGTCAGCATTGGGTCCTAGGAGTCGATTCTAAGGAAATGGGGACAATTTCATTCAATTTCATATTACATCATATATGTGAAAAGGATTTCCAGTCAAGAGCAGCCATGCTACTAAGGAAATTGTTCATCCTGCAGAATATAACTTCAGTGCCATCGAAAAGATCCCTTATTGGTTAAAAACACACACTCTTAGGGGGGCCTGGGTGGCTTAGATGGTTGACTGTCTGACTCTTGATCTCAGCTCAGGTCTGGATCTCAGGGTCAGTGAATTCAAGTCCCATGCTGAGAAAAATATGCACTCTGAAAATTCTAAACTGATGGAGCTTAGGGTAAGTGTTGTTTCCATAAGGACTAACTAAGAGAATATCTTAATCTCTTCTATTTTCAATTCAGCTGTCAGGCACCCTATATCTTGGTGGGTCTGAATTGGGTAGGTAACTGGAACCATGTTGAGATGCAAAGTACAAGGATATTATCTATACTCACCATATATAGTACCAGCTGTAGCCTTCCCAGTAGAAAAACTTGCATCAAGATAAGGAAATTATTATTCTTTCCAATACATTGTGAATAACGTTACTGACTCTGAGCTAGACTTTTGGCTGCTTATCATGATGGGAAGGAAAAATGGGTGATGGAATGAGAGAAATCACATTATAATCCTGACCTACTACTTCCTAGCTCTGTGATTTGGGGCAGTTAACCTTTCTAAATGCAGCGTCTGCGTCTGAAAATTACGAATCCTAGTAACTACCAGATGACCTCATTGGGGTTAAATGGTGCAGTGAATGTAAAGCTTTTAGCACACAGTATGTGCTTAACAAATGGTTACTGTTATTATTTAGAAAAGTAAGAAAGCAGATAACTGGTAGGGTTAGTAGGACATGTACATGCTTGGCTGGACAATATCAGCGACTGCCTCCTAGTAACTTAGACTGCAGAAATTATTTGAAAAGCCCTTTCTTTTTACAAGTCATTATTTTTAAGACCCTACAATTAATATTGATTATTCTTGAATGCATTAGACTCTAATTGACTATCTGGCCAAAACTAAAAAAAAGAAAAGAAAATTCTGTATTTTATGAAGCTATTCCCAGGAAAGGTGGTCTTGGATGACAATTAGCATATACTGATTTTCGATGTTATGATTATTTCCATTTGTCATTATTTCCCTGTGTTCATTCCAATGCGTGCACATATACCACGTTAGTCAGTGTAGTTTCTTCACGAGTTACTAATTCAAGGATGACTAGCTCTCTGTATAATGCAGTTGCTTAGTGGGCATCCACGGATTCAAGCATAATGAAAAACACCTCACGGCTTTGCTTGGGTTATGTTTTTTATACTCTAGCAAACTCAGTACCCAAGGAGCACATGTGCCCTAGCATCACAGAACTTGTTGCTCATGGTAGGCCATTATCAAGTGATTGTCCAAAGTCATTTTTGATCTTTGGCATTTATTTTACAGGAAGCAACCTATATTACATTGGGAAGACCATGAGATTTGAAGCCTGTGGTGGAAGTCACCAGCTGTCCACTCAAATGTACTCTTCTCACATTTGCCAGCCTCCCCCACAGTTGAGTGTGCACGTGACACTTTCTGTAATGCAACTTGAGTAGGAATAATGAATATCACTCTAAACCTGGCCTATACAACTCCCTAGTGTGTTCTTTCATGTTCTTTTCTACATACAATGGTAAAGATCTAGAGGTGGAAGGTGTTTAGGCCCCTGGATGACCACATAGAGCAGAGCTACTCCAGTGACTCAAATGACGTGCCTGGGACCCTTATGTGGATGAGAAGTGACTGTCTATTGTGTTAAGCCACCAAAGTTTGGGGGTTAGTGTCACTGCAGCTTAATCAAACCAACACATAATCAGAGTTACATCCAAATCTGATATTTAATTTTTATTAGATACTTAGTGTTGGGCTGTTCATTATCCTCTGTGAGCCTCTTATTTTGTGTAAAATATAGATTAAAAAAGTAGCTATATCACAAATCGTTATTAGAATTTTAAATGAGGTATATAAATCACCTAAGTTAAAGGTGTATAAAGTCGCTTTTCTTTTTGTGTTGTGCCTAGGAGCACAGCACTGGATTAACCATAGTTTTTGGCCATGAAGCACTCTCATCACTGACTCATGAACTTGTTTAGTTGTTTCCTTATTTGTTTGTAATCACTTATTTATTTCCAAAAATACAACAACCACTTAAGGACTCACCGCTCAATATAAGAACTGGAATTTTACTTGCTAATTCCACTTGGGCCACTCCATACGGAGTAGGTCACAGTTATGTAGCATAGCCAGATGTCAGACTATAGAAGAAGAGCCTGGTTTGTGGATTGTAGGGCTTTAATCTGTACAGTTAATGATACTCCAGCTCCTCTCTCAATGTGATTAGAGTCCAAAGTAAAGTATCAAAGTGACATAGCAGAACTTTTCGTCCAGCCCTCTCTTGCTGGTTGAGTCTTCTTGGTGGATTGTACCATCAACCCCTCTTCTGCAGTGATCAGGAGGTCAGGTTCCCGGTCTATCACTTGTAGCTGTATGATAATGTGAGTGAATGGCAGAATTTGCTGCTTGACATGAGTGTTCATGTTTCCAGAATCACCAGTCCATCATGGGGCATAATCAGGGTGCTGTGGTCTAAGCATTGAGGTTAACTGAAATTGATGTCACCTTAAATATTTGACCAGTGCTGGTTTCCATGGTGCTTTGCAGGAGGCCAGCTCCAGTTCTGGGAGATCAGTTTGTAGTGGATTTATCTTTGAAAGTTAATCTCTACCTCTCAATCTATTCATCTAAATTTTTCTCAACACTTGGTCGTCGTTAAACATTAGCATTTTCATTTTTATTATTTTGCCAATCAAAAAGGTCTAAAATGGTTTCTTATGTTGTAATTTGTATTTTCCAGATAACTGATAAAACTAAATCTTTCTTTCTTTGTATATTGGCAATGTGTTTCCTTTGCCTCCAAGTGCTTGCTTGTGCATTTGACCATTTGTTGTGTTATTTGTGCTTTTCTTATGATTTCCAAATGTTCTTTATATGTTGTTATTAATATTTTATTGGTTATACACATTAAAAATATCTTCCAGTCTATAACATGAATTTTCATTTTGTGGTCTTGATTTTAACATGGTTAAATTCATCCATTTTTTTTCACCCACATCGACATATTTTGTGTTTTAAGAAATCCTTCTCTCCCTTAAGGTCAGAAAGAAATTCACCTATATTTCCCACTAAAATGTTCACTTTTGACATTGAGATCTTTAATCTATCTGGAATTGATTTTTGCAGGGCTGGTAGAAATCTAATTTTATTTTTCTTACATGGATAACCAATTTGTGGTGGTTTTTCTAGTACATCATTGGTAATCTCTGGAATTTGGGTTTGACATTCTATGGGTTAAACTTACACATGGGACAGAATGGACCACCACATCCTTTCTTCCCTGAGACAGACAAAATCCCTATTATTACTCTAACCAAGAGGGAGAAGGTTGTCTCCTTACCAAGGCTTTTGTTTTTTCTTTAGTGAACACAGTTGAACTTTCTTCTTTACATTTTTCTTAGTAGTGAAATTATTTGATTTGCTTTTCTCTAAGCCATTTTTCTTAAAGAAGTTCTTTCAGGGTGATTTTCCTGGACCTGGCCATATATTATTGGCCTCAAAACGCCCCTCCCTGATCATAATCGGGGACTAAAGATGAAGCATGTGTGCCTTGAGCATCGCATCTCCCTCCGTGGAGGTTTCATCAATGGCCACTTTGACACATCAAGGCTTGAGTGTTCTGCAAAGTTGGGGAAGGATACACTGGGTCAGCTGTTGAGACGGTGTTGTCTCCATGGCATCTGTGTGCCCAGTAGAAGTGAGGGGTGGTATTTAGTGAGTTCTATGGCCTTATTGATGAAATTCAGATCTCTGTGGTTAGAAGAACTAGAGCTTTTCAATGGCAGCTCTCTTCAGGGAGAGAGACTCTCAGGAAAAGTAAAAATACTACTTGACAAAGTTAGCACATAGTCCTGCTTTGGTAAACTTTTGAGTCACTAGCAATAGTCAATGGCAATACTGGACTTTTTTTTTTTTTTTAAAATCAACGTTGATTCTTGGGTGCCTGAGTGGCTCTGTGGGTTAAGTGTCTGCCTTCGGCTCAGGTCATGACCTCAGGGTCCTGGGATGGAACCCTGCATTGGACTCCCTGCTCAGCCAGGAGCCTGCCTCTCCTTCTCCCTCTTCCCCTCCCCCCTGCACTCTCTCTCTCTCTCAAATAAATAAATAAAATCTTTTTTTTAAGTTGATTATTAACATTTTTAAGATGTGTTTTACTGAATAAGTTGCTTAAGAAGAAGTTTCCTAGGAACACGACTGCAATCTCTCATTTTTACTTAATAGACTTTTGCAAAACTGCCAAGTAGAATTGATATACTGGATAAAGGAGGTACTACAGAAACCCCGTAACAGAGAGAAAAAACGCTTTTTTTCCCCCTGTGCTTCAGAAGGGAAAAACCAATCCACACTATTATCTGCAATTCCGATTCAACATACATTCCTCCATCTGCTTCTGCAAACCAATGTTGCTGTTGAGTCAGAGTCTGTGGTGAAACCGGAGGCCAGCCCCTTACAGCCACTTCACCATGACACACCGCCGACAAACACACGCAGTTGCTTTGGAACGACATGACTTGTAGATCCTTGCCAGAACTCCTAGTTACAGGGCGACACGTAATTTGTCTAAGAAGTGTTTAAATAAAGAGTTGCTGAACTCGTATTTGTCAAGATCCCAGAATGTAATCTTGTGAGCACAGTTTTCTGAATGGTGGTGAAGTAGTCTAGTTCTGTCGTTGCTGTGGGTCTGAGAGAAGCCTGTTCAGTTCAGTTCAGTTCAATGCAACTCTAGTTGTTGAATACCTAATACACAATAGGTCAATTACACAGACTTTCTTGAGCATGTATGAGGTACAAGGCACGGTGCTGGGGAGGTGATGAGAAGCTATTTTGCTGCTTTCGTAAGGAGACTAAACACTTCTTGGCAGCAAGCAATAAAAGCCCGATACTTGAAGCAAATGGATTTAGTAGAAGAATTTCAGGAGATCATAGAATCAGAGTTATTTTCTCTTGTCATTTATAATGCCCATATTAGCAAATAGCCATATAAACAAAATTCATATAATCACTAATGACTTAAATGTACTCTTGTCATTGTACATCTGTCCTCTCCATATATTCATTTTTGTAAGACGTATGACAAAGAAACATCAAAAGTTTATAAAAACAATTTTGACGATATGCATCCTTGTTTATACCTTTCAGAAGCCAGATGAAAAATTTGAGAAAACATGAGTAATGGTATATAAATGTTATTATCTTTGCAATAACCTCAGTAATATTACTGAAGATCTAACGAGCAGAGGACATGTTGTAGAAAATTAGTCTTTTGCCGTTTTCTTCTGTGAAAAATCTCTTGATTTGTACTTGCATATTAAGCATTTATATTTGATTTGTTTTGGAGCTAATGAGATTGTTAGATACGAACAACTGACTAAAGTGTTGAAACATTCAATATGCTGGAATTTATAATTTTGATAAATCCCATAGCTGGCAATGGAGTTGTGTTAAAGAAATCTGATTTCTCATGCAAAAGGATTACCTAGCCAAGGCTTCAAACTCAAGATAGTTATCGAAAATGTCCTCAAATGCAATGAAAGTGTTACAATATTTTTAAAAAACGTAGTAGAAAGACAAGGCTTAGGAATAATAGAAACCAATGTATAATGTGATATGACACAGCCTAATGTAATATATAGTATAATAGATATAATACATAATATATAGATTGTATATATATATAATATACCTTTCATTTATTATATAAGTATATAATAAAATACTCATATAATACTCATATAATACTCATTTTATATATATATGTATATATAAATGTTTATATATGTGTGTGTGTGTATATATATATATATATATATATATATATATAAATGTTAGTCTACATGTATCAATCAGAGGTTCAAAATGCAGTAAACCTGGACTATTTGGCAAATATCTGTAGCATTCTGTATGCTGGTGCTATTGTAGTGACTGCTACTCTGTCCTTTCCTATCATAAGAATGCTCCTCAAAATCCTAAAAGCTTCTGATTGATTGAGATTTGGCCACAGTCCTACACTGGTTGAACAAGAGTCTGGTCCACAGTTGTAGGTAGGCATTTACAAGCCAGGAATTACCTTTCCACCAACTTTAAATATAAGGAAGACAAGGTAATTCCCCCCACAAGAAATTGGGGGACCATTGAGAAGAGACATAATGTTGGGAATTGCTTACCACAGGCAAGGTGGACATTGTCATGTTGTATAGAGAAGAAGGAAGATGTGAACCAATAAGGGGCCATCAAAGTCAGAGATGAATTAGAAGACCATTACTGTTGGTGAAGGATGAGGTGACAATGAAGGACCCTCTAAGAACACACGGAAAGTGAAATAGGATGGCCAGGGAGAGTAAACCATAAAATGTGCATTTGAGGTTCGATGGGTCAGAGCCAGGCAGGGTTACATAAGAGGCAGTTGTTGTCTAGGCCAGTAAGACAGGATTGAAACCTGATTGAAGGCATTACCTTATCAAAAGAAAGAATGTGTCATTAGAAGGGATGTTGGTCAACCAGAACAGACAGACACAAGCCAGAGAAATGAGTGCCCTGATTAGACAGTATAAACACCCATATTTTTCACAGGCAGATGCCTCCTTATCCTGGAAGCAGATGCACTGGAGTCATTAAACATTCCAGTCACCAGAGTTGACTACAAGAGATCCAGTTCTTTGCCTACCAAGGTACCTTCTGATAAATTGGCTTCCACGTGACTTTTCTACTGGGAAAGAACATGCAACAGAATTAGTTTGTCCCAGTTCTCTTTTTAAACATATGCCCTGGGTTCTACATCCAAATCAGTGTGAGTAGTCATCACAAAGGTAATCAATTCTGAGAAACTGGTAAGACCAAGTTTATGAGTAATTTTAAGAGAGGAGTCTCAGAGAAGTGATGGTTGGGTAAAGCCAGACTTCAGGGGGTTAAACTATGAAAATGTCTTAATAATAACACTCTTGTATGCTTTTTTGGTGTCTTAAAGTTTTCAGAACACCTTCACTTATGTTATCTCATTTCATTCTTTTGTGAGGGAAGCAAGAATTTCAAAACCCCCACTTGAAAGTAAGGCCTTTAGAGATTACATAACTTTGGCCTTCAGAGATTATATAAATTTCAGGTGAGAGGTGTAGAGAGAGAGCTATTTCTTCTACCGTTTGTGTTTTCCCTTTGGTCTACACTTCCCATAATTCCTTAAGTATCGTGGTGATCACCGTGGGATTGTAATAGGTGGGTGAGACACTGTTCTGGCCCTCAAAGAGCAGGCAGTGCTACAAAGCTATGTGCTTACATAATTTATTTTGTATTTAAGCCTTAAGTGGGATCAATTCAGTCATCTACTAATCCAATCTAAGCACAAGAACTGTAACGGAGAATAGGCAGATATGAACTTGCCCTCATCAACCTTTCAAATATGGAAAGTACTGGGTGTCTACTTTCTGTTTGCTTTGAGGCTGAGGGACTTGGAAGTCTAAATTATTGAATGTGTATGACTATGCACAGAGCCAGGGACATTGTATAAATTATTTCACAAAATTCTCTTAACCACTTTATAAGGGAAATTTGCTAAACAAAAATCTTTTGAGGGGATTCTCAGCTCACTCATCATCTTCTTTGCAGATGCCTCTTTCCCTGGACAAACTATAAACTCCATGAGGGCAGTGGCTAGCTGTCCTGCCCACAGCTGTAGGTAAGAGTCAGACACTTAACCAACTGAGCCACCCAGGCCCCCCAAAAAAGTTGGTTTTATACACATACACACAATACATTTATATAAATATATATACATGTAAATATAAATATGTACATACTTATCTATGAATATATAGTCATATAAATAAAATACATGTAAACATAAATGTAAATATATATGCATACATATGTAATACCTATGAATGTACATATATATGCATCTTGGGTTTCTGTATTAAAATTTTTCTTTAAATCACTGTTTTGATCTTTATTCAAAGCTTAGTTTTGTCTGTCTTAACAGAAGATTAGGTAAATTGTTAGCAGAAACGGAATGGATATTCATGGTTATATAACTCCAAGTTGAGTTTGAGCAAAAAATACTATCATTCAATATAGAGACAGATAAGATTCAGATCAACAAGTAAACACAGGCTCTGTTTTCATTTGGAATTTTGTTTGAATCTTTGATTCACCACTTGCAATCTCTAGAAATTGGGATCTTTATTTAGCTATTTATCTCTAAAAGGTAAGTTCTTTTCAATTCAAGAAATATTATGGAGTACCATCCTTGCTAGTGCTGATGCGGGCTCCATCCCAGGACCCTGAAATCATGACCTGAGCTGAAAGCCGACGCTCAACTGATTGAGCCACCCAGGTGCCCCTCTAATCCCCTCATTTAGAAACTGTTACAGCAACATCTGCTTCTCAGTTAAACTCATCTGTCCTAGTTGCAATTATCCATTTATTCACTTAATTTACAAATCTTTATTGAGCATTCTGCTCTATGCCGGGCATTGTTTTGGCATAAGGGTTACAGCAAGAAGCAGTACAAAGTCCCTGTTCTCACTGTTTTTCTCCTGTTGGGGGGGACAACAAAGACGTAAAGAAAATAATTTTAAGTAGTGATTAGAAATTCAAAGAAAATAGGGGCGCCTGGGTGGCACAGCGGTTAAGCGTCTGCCTTCAGCTCAGGGCGTGATCCCGGTGTTATGGGATCGAGCCCCCACATCAGGCTCCTCTGCTATGAGCCTGCTTCTTCCTCTCCCACTCCCCCTGCTTGTGTTCCCTCTCTCACTGGCTGTCTCTATCTCTGTCAAATAAATAAATAAAATCTTTAAAAAAAAAAGAAATTCAAAGAAAATAAAAAAGGGCAATGTGACAGAAAGAGAATGTGGTAGAGGTCTACCTTAGATGTGATGTATATTTGCTATCACTGTATAACAAATATCCTGCATACTTTGTGGTTTAAACCAACGGCAATTTAAATTTCTCACAATTCTTTGGGTTGACTGGGTTCAGCTGAATATTTTTCCTGTTCCACATTGTGAAATGTGTTTGCTGATGTGGCTACATTCAGTGGGGAGACCTGTTGGCCCTGCCGTGATCAACATGGCCTCTCACTTTCCCTGGTCTCTCTCCACGTGGACTCCTTCATTCAGTGGTCTAGCCAAATGTTCCTCACCCCTTGATAGCTTTCAGAAGCAAAGGTGGAAGCTGAAAGGCCTTTTAAAGCTTGAGTCCAGACCTGGCACAGTGTCACTTTCAACACAGTCCATTGGTAAAAGCAAGTCACAAGGTCATCCAGATTCAAGGGGAGGCAAATAAATGCCACTTTATGGTGAATGAAGCAGTAAAGAAATGGGACTATTTCTAATTCATCACAAGATATATGATTATTTGATTACTAAGCTATTTTACTAGACTTTAAGTTCTAAAAACTCAGAGAAAATATCTGTTATCACTCACTATTGCTACACGGGTGTCTAGCACTGATACTAAAAATGAATGACAATGTCAGTAAATGTCAGGAAAGGATAAGGAAAGCAGATATTTGGTTCATGTTACCTCCTCCCCATCTTGTAATCATGAAAGGTACTACATTATGAATCATAGAAGTTCTTTATCCTTGAACTTTAATAAGACTTTGACTCGTGATTCCAGTAGATTTTACCAACCAAAGTTGTTATACATTATATATATATCATTATTGACAGGATCCTCAGAGAAGGCTTTTGGGAGGTAGAATGAGCTGGGCTTAGAAAGATATATAAGATTTGAAAAGGTAGAAAAAAAGACCTCCACTGGTCAATAGTGTCCCTTTAGATGAATTAGAACAAGGTGTTCCCTCTTGGCAGATGAATAATAATAAGAGAAAAAAAACACCCAAATAACAAAAAGACAATATCCCTCTTCTGACTGGACACACTCCCTTGGGTTTGTGAGCAGACAGGAACATATGTGTGAAGAAAAAGTTGCACCTTTCTTCAGGCGGATATACTCCTGGTCCAGGGAATATGCCTTAACTTAATGCTTTTATGGGTTGCACAAACTTCCCATGAGTATAAGGTAACTCTGAGAGGGTATTTGGATAGGAGCAGTCCCAGGGAAACATAAATGAAGGTTATTCTTGGGTCCTTCATTCTCAATTCTAGAGCTCCCCTTTCTTATAAGCAATGGTCTTCCAGGTTGAAGATTCATACTTACAATTCTTAATTTTAGGACCAGTTGATTCTACCCTGTTATCAGCTGGGTTTGCAATGATTACTAGCAAGTATCCAACAATGATTATGATTCCTCCACGTCAAAACCACCAAGCGAAGAATGAAAGTGCCAATCAACCAGATGTTTTGTCTACATCATGCCAAACTATTAGTTAGACTAAATCAACACCTATCATCCTCTTTAATTGTCTTGCCAACGTGTAGAGGAAGCCCTAATCAATGGAAAGAACAGAAATCCAGCCTTTTTGTGGAAACCAAAGAGATAAAATTAGCCTGTCGATAGATGCTTTCACTTTTCAGCCAGATATTGGGACATTATAACCATAATACTATATAAAATATATGAATTTGCATCAGGATGTCTGGAAATCTCTGGTATCCCAATGCTCTAATATATCAGACAAACCTTTGTAATATACATCTTGCTAAAATTCTATTTTCTTCATGCCTTGAACCCTATAATATGCCCATTACCTTTGGGAAGGATTTTAGTCTGATAGTCAAGATCATCAGTCTAACTACTATCTCCCCCAATCCCACTATATCCTTAGGTTTTGCACGTTATAAGTCAGGATTTCTCAACCTTGATATTATTGACATTGTGGGCTAGATAATCCTTTGTTGTGAGTTGTCCTATAAACTGTAAGATGCTTATTAGCCTCTTTGGTCTCTACTCCCACCCCACTTTTTTTTCCTGTGTCACACTCTATCCCTCAATGAGTGTGGTTCTTCCACCTTGACACAGTTTTATTGGGAAGTGGGGTGGATAATGAGTTAGTGCAGTGTTTTCTTTACTACTGAGAGCCAGGAGAGAGATAGGAGGAGAAGGAGAAGCCTAACAGGCAAGGAACAGGAGAAAGAGTGTGGACCCCAGGTTATTAATTATTTCAAGCCCATCATGCTAATAGGACAAAGACTGATTGCTATATGTCACTTTACCCCTCATGAAATAGTGTAACACCTGTGCCAGGCCATATACCAAGCTGGAGTCTTTTATTTGTTCTTCTTCAAAATCCCAGGGAGTTTCAGTCATTTACCACAGATAGCCCTGATAACAAATGGATAAGCCATGATCAATGCAAGTCAGGCTGTCCGTTGGTCTCTCCTTAATGCTATGCTAAAGTTTAAAATGATTTAGGAGATATTACCCTTGAGATAGTTTGCTTTGGTTTCATCCTCCTGTTAGTGCAAGACGGATCACCTGGGAGAAAAAGCCAATTGAATTCCTATCTTCCCTGTGTATTTCCATTCCAGGGCTTTCATTTCCTTTTAATGAGTTTCTCAGGCCTTCCTCCTGAGAGTGAGACCTTCCAGGGCTGAGCTCAGCCCAAACATGAAACTTTTGGGAAAGGATTAGGAAAGTCTGTTCAGCTGTTTTTGTAGAAGGGGAGGAAAAAAAAAAAGATATAAAGTACCTTTTCTCCCATTCCCAAAATAACTTCATGTTTGGGCTTTCAAATTAGCATATGGTCAGACGTTTATGAGAAAGTCCAGAATTAGTTTAAAAAGACTTGAATTTAAGACTCTTCCCGCCTCTCGCCTCACTGAGCAGAATCATGAGCATGAAGAACACTGCTCATCAGGGGGTTGATGAACTTGTGAAAGAATGGCCCGCACAGGAAGCTTGTCATCTGTGGCCATTTTGGGTTCTCATTTAGGTGTTTCTCCTTCATTTTTCCTTTGGCACTCTCCTCTACAGGGTCTTCTCCAGGTTTGCTATTCATTCTATAAAACTCCCTTATTAGCACCCAACCAGGGGTTCATTCACTCATTCATTTAAATAGATTTTGAATTCTTATGAGGTGCTAGATATGATGCTCAGAGTTTTATGTATATTCTTCCCTTTGTTCACCACAACAGCCCTTTGAGGTATGTATCATCATCACCAATTTGCATAAAAGTAACCCAGGGTGTGTTCAGAAGAAGTAAACTACCTGCAGACATTAACGTAAGTATAGAACAGATTCAACCCACAGGTTTACCTGTTTGCAAAGCTCAAGCTTTTAACCATTGGAAATCATTGCTTCCTGAAAAGCTAGGAGACCTTGGTTATTGTTTAAATTATGAAAGGAAGGGTTGGAGGAACTTGGGATATCAAGCCTGGCCAAAGAGCTGCCAGGTCTTTGATTAACTTGATGTGGAAAAGGGATAAATGGGGGCTCTGGGTTCTTGAATGAAGAAAGGCACATCAGGGGAGATTTCAGGTCAAAATATGGAAGGACTTCATAAGAGTTGGAACTATCCAACAGATGAATGCACTCCTTCAGAGAGAAGGGAGTGCCCCATAATTTGAGGAGTGCAAGTGTGGGCTCTATAATCACTTGGCAAGTCTGTAATATTACAGGGAAGATTCAGGCAGCTGATGACCTGGGAATATTGAGCTTGGCCCTCTGGGCTGTGATTCTGTGATACCCTGGCCTTAATACCATGAATTTATATGACCAAGAATAGGTTTTTTTTACCTGTTTAGACTTCAGATTCTCCATGTGTGAAGATTATTTCTAGCTCCTGGTGTTCTCAGCTCTCAGGGCCAAAGCTATGTATAGGGATACAGTTACAAGTACAGTTTTATTACTCTTTTAACCTGACAGAGGTTAACATAATGTTGAAATCTTGGGTTTCATTCTCAGGTTGGCTGGCTCAGTCCTGGAAACTTGAGCCTGGGGTCAAGGTTCTCTCTTGCTAATTTCCTCTCATTTTGTTCTCAGTTAAATTCAAAGTTTGTTTTATTTAGCTCCCTGGGTTACTGAGCAAGAACTTTCTCCAAATATTCCTGAACTCCAATTTAAAGACTTCCTGGTACTTCCAGAATTAGGGTACCGTTAGAGGAGAATGGACCAGAAGAGACTGGTTGTCAGAGAAGGGACAGTGGCAAGGCTGGAGATCTGGGAAGAGACAACAAGAGGTGGCTTGGCATCAGGTGACATTCTAGAAAAGTAGCTGAGCAGTTTACAAACAATACTTGTGAAGGGTTATTGCAAGGATTACCTGTATTAAATATATGTGACATATTCAGAATAGTGTGCTAGGCACATGGTAAGCAGCGTTAAAATATTGTCTGGGTTTTATTGTTATTGTTATTGCCTTGTTTTATTGTTATTACCATTATTATTGCAATTATCACCTTCTGAATCTAGTCCAGTGGTTGCACATAGTAGGTACTCAAGAAATATTTGTTGAATGAATAGAAAAATGAATGAATAACCTCTTTGAAAAATAGTTTTTTAACAAGGGTTGAAAGGCAAAGTGGTGGCTGCATGTTTGGTAATGGTAAGGCTTTTACAGAGGAAATGGGAAAGCCCTGTAAATTCTGACATCCTGTTAATACTATGTCTTTATTGTGAACTGTCAGTCCAGATTTTTCACTGTGATTCTTTTTATGGTAAAACTCTTGGAAATTAGAGGGTCTATGGAAAATGTGAGTTGGAATAAGTATTTATCATTAGTCTTCCCTTTGCCAATTTCTAAGCCTGAATGAGTTTTTGTTTGAGCCAAACAGTGAAAAACTCTTCTAATTCTGAAGTTTTCCAAGTGACCAAAATGTCTCTAATTAGAAAAGAAATGCTGCTTATTCATCCCCTATATTTATTGCTCAATATATGCACATATTAGTGTTCACTGGGCCAACATGTCTGCTTTCATATTGGAGAGGATGTAGATTCAAGTCTCTTCTGGCATGAGTTGGAGGGGTCACCATGCCTTATCCTGAGTCCTTGTTCCATTGAGCCAAGTCCTCTTCCCTTGCAGCCCAGGGAAAGGTTGCCCAGGATAGGAGCAGGTGAGTTATAGAATTACGAAGCTGCCTTCTTATTTCAGTAAGTCTGTAAAACTATAAATGCTCCAGGTACTCCCAGTGAAGCCCACCTGGATCATTCCATTCTATCAGCCATGGCAAACTCATGACCTGGAGACTCTAGAAGCCTATCAGGTGGTTGGGGACAGCAAACCACACAGAGAAAGTCTGGGGTTACATCAAGAGACTCGTGTTTTCACCCTACTTCTCTCCAGATTGAGATCCCTGCAAATAGGGTCTGGCCTGCAGTCTTATAGGCCTAACAACCGGACTTGTCCAAGGTACCCAGAACCAAATACGTAATTGGTGCTCAATAAATATTAGGAATTAATATTCTTATTCTTTCTCATGTGGTAGACCTGTTGCCAAGTTTTGAGAGTTCTCTCACTGTAGCCACCTATATGCTGATCTTCCTGTTTCCTGTATCTCCGCCTCATGCTAGAGGCAAGGAGCAAAGGCACTGTTAACATTTGGAAAGGAAGGGTAAGCAAGACTGCTAACTTAGTTCCTGCTGCAGAATTCATTCTCTTGGCCTAAATAGCAAGGAATGTTTGCAGTGCAAACACGTGCACAGGAGCATCTCTTGAATGAATGGGAACAAATGTATGTTTGGCTTCTGAGATGCCTCTCTAGAATGGGAAGGAAGCTCAATACTGGCTCCAGGGACATACATAGAGTGTCCAAGCCTTATTTGAAATACATTTTTTTTTAAAAATTTCAACCTTTTTAAAAGGTTGTCCCTTCTCAAAAGATTGTCCTTTCTCGAAAGAGGGTTTTCGATGAGCTATGCATGGTCAAACAGCGTGGAACAAGTGGCACTGACTATTGTTCAGGATTATAGTAACTCCTTCCCATACATGGGCTCATCAGATCCTCACGAAAACCATGCGAACTATGTGTCATAATCCCCACTGTACAGTGGAAAGAACCGAGGCTCCCAGAAGTTACACAATTTGCTTAGGTCCTGTAGTCAATAAATTGCAGAGGCATTATGGGGAACGGAGTTTTCTGCCTCTACTTCCCGTGCTCTTAACAGCAAGAAGAGGGGCAGAGAGAGCAAAGGTGGAAACAGGGGAGAAAGAGCTTGGCTAAGGCAAGGAGGAGGGGGAAACCAGGGCAGGAGAAAATTGACACTTGAGGAGTAGGCAGAAATATAATTCAGAGCAAAGCAAACCCACTAGGTTTTCTGCTCTTTATAATTTAATTCGTGGTAGAATCATGTGGCAAATGTTAGTGGTTGACTCAGTGGGACTGCCAGCAAAGCATACATTATGAAAGTTGAGTGGAGCACCCTCATTTGCTTGGTCTTGGAATGAACGCTGGGCAAAGATCAAAGCAAGAGAAGACGTTCAGGAAACACATTTCTTTAACTGCCTGCAGGAGGAAACTTTTCACAACTGGAAAATGCACACCATTACTGCCAACCTTGGAGCATGGAGGTTTTACCTCATTAATCACAACTGTCAGGTTCTTCTCTGTAAACAGCAAACTGTTGACACACAAAATATCTTCTGGTGGTTTTTTTGGGTTTGGGTGTGTGTGGAATACCAAAAAACAGGAAATGGTGCATTGTACAAGCTTTCTGAGAAAATGCTTCTTAGAGTCAAATACGATGCTCTGTGTATTTACTGAATATATGGCAATGCAAAATTCTGAAGTCATCAGAAAGCCTCAAGAACAAAGTTTTATCTTTAGATATAGCTTATCTACTTAAAGCTTCCTGTGAAGAAAAATGCAGAAATACAATGATGTTGCTTGAATCACTAATAAAGGGAAGATAGATAGCTAAGCTTTAAGGCAATCACAGTAATTTTTGTGTACTCATCAGTCATGTGAGGCATTCCTGTGGTTGAGTGCAAATCTCCACCTTCAGAGCGGTGTCACTCCAGTCCATCAAGTAGCTTAGATGGGGCTTGGGCTGGTGGGCCTGAATTGGGCCTTTGAGTCAGAAGGGTGAGCTGGGATCCATATATCTCCTGATATTGTCAGGAAAGCAGCTGAATTCAATTCATACATATCCAACTGCCTTGGTGGGGGAGGGGAAGGTGGTCAAGAATCTGAGGGAGGCAGTACTGTCCAATCCAAATTTGGAGGAAGAGAAGAAATGGAGCCAAGATTAGGGAATTGAAATAATACATAAGAAGATTGAGAAGAATGACACACATTCTTCTGGGACAAAAATCAACAATGGGACATGTGGAAGATTGAAGTCCATTTCCGTCACCTTCACCACCACCACCACCTTAGGGCAAACCTCCATCATCTTTTATTAGCATGACCTAGTAGCCACCCAACCATGTAGCCTTCCTGCTTCCATTCTTGCTTCCCTACAGATAATCTTTCCCAGAGTGTCTTTCTTGGGTAAATCAGATTGTATCACTCCTCTCCTTAGACCTCCAGTATATTGAAATTCAAATGGTAATTAGATCATTGAAATTTGAATAATATCCAAACATTATTCATTAGTACTCAAATATGTTAGTTACATATATGATATAAAATATATTAATTAGTATCTACTCCTTAGATCTCCAGTGCATTAAAATTAGAATTATATCCAACTTTCTGGTGATGGCCATCTAGTTCCTGTATTACCTAGCCCAGATATCCTCTCTGACTTCAAGTTCTCTAATTCTTTCTTTGATTCGAACTCCTACAGGCCCATTGTTTCCCCCTCCCCCTCCTCAAACATATAAATTTGTCTCTGCCTGAAGGACTTTGTACTTACTATTCTTTAACTAGAAACCCCCTTCTAACATTTCCTTTCTTGGTCTTCTACTCAAGATTTAAGGCTCCATTCTAGTATCTCTTACTTCTTCAGAGAGGTCTTCTTTAACCATCTTAACAAAAATAGTACATATCACTGCCTAATATCCCATTATATATATTTTTTAGTTTATTTGTTATCACCCCACTAGAGAAGTCTTAATGGTTCATTAAACTTGCATATTTCAATATAAGATCAAGGAGAGCATGGATTTTGTCCGATTGCTCTATCCTGTACAGGGCCTGATATCTAGTAGGCATTCAATGACTGCATTTTGTTCCATTTTTAGTATACATGGAGCTTGGCTAAGCATCATTAGTGGTTAGTACGGTGATAGAGGAGAAAGACTCTTGACTTCATTCCCGTCTGGCTGTGAGACCTTGGGTAAGTCACTTAACTTATTCTTTGTGCCTCAGTCTCTTTATCCAAAAAGTTCAGAAAATATGACATCTGCCTAAAATATAATTCTGGGAGGATGATATCAGATAATGCACCAAAAAACTTTGAGCGGTGCTTGTTTAATAAATATTGGCTACTATCTGCATTTTGCAAACAAAAGTAACACTTAAGGAATTTGTTCAACGCTGCACAACTAATGCATGGTGGGGCAAGATCTAGAACCTGGAAACTTTGCCTCCTAAAGTACTGTGGGAGATGTAAGCATTTTTAAAAGATCTATGCTACTGAACATATTTAATACCTACAAGAGACAGATGCTACAAAACAATGTATTACTAGGATATCATTTTTTTCCCAAAGGAAAATACAGTCACCTAGGCATGTATTAAAAAATACTAAAAAAAGTAAGTACACCAAAATGCAAATAGTAGGTGGATGCTGGGAGAATTTGAGACTATGAATGATTTTGTTTTCTTTGTGTTTTGCTCTTTTCACGTTATTAGAATACTACAGCTATGGCTTGTATAATTGGAAAAAAATGTTATTTAAAAGTAGAACGACAATAATAATAGCAAAATGCAACCCTTGTAGCTCTTGAATGTGTGATTATACCAAATCCTTATTTTATTTACATTGCTTTACATTTCCCAAACAATTCTAGTTTAGATTCTTGCTAGGCTCCTAGAGAAGCTTGCACTGTGCCAATCCCACATGACGCTCTGATTCTTGGTCTAGGTGTCTTTTTTCTCACGTGTCTATATGCCATTTTCTAGCCTGGGTACCTCATATGGTGGCTCTTTAAAAATGCTGGATGAATGACATACCCACTGGGATCTTGACCCTGGAGATAGTATTCCTAAGCACAACCCCAACTCCAAAATCGCTAAGATGAGTCACAGAACCTCATTCTCTATATCCGTGAATTATTGTCATGCATTTCTGTATTCTATTTCTAACCAAGACTTAGGTCTCCAGTTGTTTTCCCTGTTATATGAAAACACTGATAATCCACAGTTAGCATTTATATTTCACAACCGATTATTGTTTCTTATCAAGAAGATTTTAATAATCATGCTCTGAAAAATGTCCCAAGGAAATTTGAGCATGCTACCCATTTAGAGTGATTTCACATCTTTCATGGTTTTCATGGACATTTTTATTACTTGCTAAAATAGTTTATAATCTGAGTTTCACGACGTCTCTCAGAGAGCTTTGAGCCTATTTCCTTAGCAGAGTTATAAACAAGAGCTTAAAAGGCAATGAAAAGTATGTGAACTCTGAACAGGCTCTCCGTGCTGCTTTCATCACACCTGCACAGGCAGGCTCTGCTGGCTGCTAGAAGTGTGGCTTTGGTGGCTGCAGAGGCTCTGCCGGCTGCTAGGAGTGTGGCTTTGGTGGCTGCAGAGGCTCTGCCGGCTGCTAGGAGTGTGGCTTCGGTGGCTGCCA
>NC_048233.1:58229701-58252563 GCF_002007445.2 Ailuropoda melanoleuca | reverse complement strand
CAGGCTCTCCGTGCTGCTTTCATCACACCTGCACAGGCAGGCTCTGCTGGCTGCTAGAAGTGTGGCTTTGGTGGCTGCAGAGGCTCTGCCGGCTGCTAGGAGTGTGGCTTTGGTGGCTGCAGAGGCTCTGCCGGCTGCTAGGAGTGTGGCTTCGGTGGCTGCGGAGGCTCTGCCGGCTGCTAGGAGTGTGGCTTTGGTGGCTGCAGAGGCTCTGCTGGCTGCTAGGAGTGTGGCTTTGGTGGCTGCAAAGGCTAACATGGACTGGTGTCCTTTATCAACAGACTCTCGATAACAGATACCTATGGAATGTTTCTAAGTAGGTATAGGGAAACCTTCACACGGTCAGATTGGGAGAGTGGGGAGTAGTGGTATTTAACAATGCATCACACAGAGAAAGAATCAGCGAGAAATTCTGTAAACATAGGAGCCACTCAGCTTCTGACTGACAGAGGTCAGACATCTGAACTGCTGTAGGACGTCAGCTGACAGGCCTGTAGGGACAATCAATGCTTGCAGTGGACAGCGAGTGGCCCCAGTGGACCCCTAGCCTCCACATTCTTCTTTTATTTGACTATACTTCACCAGATAACCATCAGTTTAAAAAGGGAAAATATAAGGAAGTATGTAAGACATCGCACAGCTCCCACCTCGGGAACATTCCCTAGGCTTTCTGGGCCTCAGTTACCAAAGGAGTCTTAATAATAACTAACATTTATTGAAGATTCATTCTGTGTTAGGTACTGTTCAAAGCACTTGGCATGGAATAATTCCTTTTCTACGATACTTTCCTCACAGTTTGTTGCTAGAATTAAGGGAAGTAACTCAGACTAAGTTCTTAGCACAGGCCCTGAGTTCTCAAAAAAGTTAGCTGTTTTGTTATTTTTATAACTAACTAAAACTTGGGGCGCCTGGGTGGCTCAGTCAGTTAAGTGTCTGCCTTCTGCTCAGGTCATGGTCCCAGGGCTCTGGGATTGAGGCCTGCATTGGGGGGTCCTGGCTCATCGGGGAGTCTGCTTCTCCTTCTGCCTCTCCCCCCACCCCTGGCTTGTGCTCTTTCTCTCACTTGCCCTCTCTCTGAAATAAATAAATATAATCTTTAAAAAAAATAACTAACTAAAAATTATGATGATAAAAAAAAAATGTCTCCCACTCAAATAAAACTCCAAGAGGCTTTTAAAAACTTTTGGTTAGATTAAGTCCCAAGGCTTTGTGATATCCCAAAATTACCCACACCCTAACTCAGTACCTGACACGTGTTAAGTGATTGATAATTATTTATAAAAATTACAAATATCTTAAATTGTATGGATATTTTTGTCAGATTTCTCAGGGAAGAAAGCATGTAGTTTTCTTCATATTCTCAAAATATTATTTCATGGTCTGAGACATAAAGAAGCATTATTGAAAAGAATTTGTCACCTGGTGAGTAAGGAGGTCCTAATAAGCATAACAAGGAAGTGCGGAGGAAAGAGTTGAGTGTGTCTGGCTCCTCCCCATAAGAGGATTTGGAAAAGCCTTGTGATGCTAGCCTTTGGGTTGGTATCTTAAGACAGCTCCCTACCCCCACCTGGAAATTCTCATTTGCCCTCTAGGGCTATTTACATAAGACTCTGTGGGATTACTGGCTGTATGTCTAGCCTTGAATGGATGATTCAATGTCAGATAATTTCGTTCTGGTTTTTCAGGACTCATAGAATGTTTGCCCTGGAAAGAACCTCATACATAATCCGTTTCAGCGTTTTCAAATTTGTAGCAGATGTACCATTGCTCCTCTTTCTGCACCCATGGAAGGCGTCTCTAACTGGGGACAGCCCTCTTTACATCTGTGTCTTTTAAATCCTTCTTAGCCTAATAGTGTATGCAGCCGTTAAGGATTGATCGAAATTAGCATGCACAGGGAAACCAGTTTTCTAACCGTGTCACGTGCTTAATATTCTCCTATTGCAGATGGGGAAATTGAAGAGATGACATCTGATACGTCCATGGATTAGACTTGAGTCCTGTGAAGTGAGTGATAGGAAAGTTTTGAGATATTAAGCGTTGTGACTACAGACTACAATCATGTAAGTGACAGATGTCATCTCCTTTGCCTCTGCTGTTTTTCCCTCATCTTTCATAGAATAAAGAAGGAACCCCTTTTCAACAATCATTTAACTTCTCCCCACACACTAGTAGAGAGGCAGCTAAAAGCAGGCTCCTGAGTGATGCGAAGAAACTACAAACAACTATTTTGAGTACTATTCCGTATGTTGCTCTTTTATATTTTAAACAATGAGGTAGCTATGCAAAGGGTCAGGCCTCGATTCCTTGCAAGGAACACTGTGGGAAAGGTCTGTACTTTAAGAGACATGGAGTTGTTACAACAAGGGTCAGCCATTTTCTGGCCTCAGTTTCCCTTACAGTAATAGGAGGATATATTGGACACATCATAGGAATAGAAAACCGGAATTTTTTTTCATGAGAGAGAAAAAATGCTTCATTGTTGAAGAGTAGATTGTGAACATTTATTTTCCTCTGTGTGTGTGTGTGTGTGTGTGTGAGAGAGAGAGAGAGAAAGGAAAGTATATTTAAGGTGAGAGTGAGGGGCTCAGAAAAGACATGAAATAAAGTGCATTTCCACCTTTTGAAATCATTAGTCAGTAACATAGACCTGGCTTCAAAATTATTAAACATCATTATAGTTCCTATAACTTAGAGTGGAACCCTCCGTCTGCATTATGAAGGCATATAACTTACAAGCCTTGTCATAAACTTTTCCAGTTGTTTCTATGGGAAAAACTGGGAAACATGGAGTTTTTAGGCAGACCAGCAGAGATCAACTTCTGGCAAGACCTAGATTTTTTTCTTTTGAGGATGGTAAGGGTGGCCAGGGAAGGGAGGATTGCCAAATACGTAGCCATCCCTCTGTCTTTTTTATCATATACTCTGAGTAAACTGGCTTAAGTCCCACCCTTCTCCTTCCTCTTGCACTGTACTCCTTTTTGCAATATGAAAGTTATGGATATCAATTAGAAAATAAGCCAGTATTATACGAGAACATATTTATTGGCTGAATAATAAAACTTAGTGAAGAAGCTATTAGAATTAGAAGCCCCCTACTGGAAGTACAAGTTTCCAATACGCAAACAGAAGCAAAACCCCCAAACCCAGAACAAATACATTGGTAACCTACATCATCGGCATTTGGGGGTGTGTTCAAACAATCTAGCTACTTTTTTGTTATGGACTGTAGCTCTGGGGACACGGGCATACAATTAGAGACACAACAAATCAGCTTAGCAACATGAGTGTGCACCCACCACAAAGCTTGGACTTCTTAAATGTAGCCACTTCAACTTACACTCACAGAGGCACCTCAGACACTTCCCTGCAAAGGACGATTTGCATATAGTTTTTAGGCAATACTCTTACAAAAAAACAAAAACGCGAAAAACAAACAAAAAACCCCAAAACTAAAAACAAAACCTTGGAGACCATGGTTAATAAATAAGAGAGAAAAGGAGAAGAAGAAACTGGCGACTTCCATCCGCTGGCAGGCAGACTGAGCAGCACCTCAGACCTCATCTGAAAAACAGACAACTGACAGCTTTCAGAGCCCAAGAGCGAAGGCTGAAGGCAAAAAGGAACTCTGCACTATCCTCTCTGAGTATTTTCACATAATCTCCAGGGTGGGGAAATTTAATCACTCCCTACTGCATACACTGTGTCCTTCTAGATGTGGCTGAAACAGGTGTCTCTGCAGAGTTACAAAGTCCTCTAGGAAAGGCAGGAGGCATGGCTTTACGTTGTTCTTTCCAAGTAACAAATCAATAGCAATCCCATAAATAAGGTACAAAAATGAAACAACTCGACTCTCACTTTTTTCCTTTAAAGATGGCTTCAGATCATTCTCCAAGTGCAATTCCAGATATAAAAAATAATAAGTAAAAGGGAAATGTTAGCCCTGTCTTCTGTCCCCACCCGCCACAATCGGGCTGACTGGATGCCCTCTCCCTGGCAGGGTGCCCTTCCACCTACACTTTAAGATAATCATTTTTCAGCCGACCTAGCCGGGTCCCATGGCTCCTGATGGTGAGGGCCAGCAGCTCGTATTTGTCCCTGAGCCCCACAGAGATGTCAAGCGTTTCTTTCAGCAGGGACCTGGTGTGGACCAGCATCCCCAAGAAGTCCTCGTTGAGTCTGCTCTCTTGCCGGCTGTCCTGTTCCTGGCCCTGCTTAAATTTGCTTTCCAGCTCAGTGAGGGACTTGTCCGAGTTGGAGTAGGCATCCCCGATCTGGTGGGACTCCCGCCGCAGGTACTTGCCATAGCTCTCTTCCCCGTCCAGGTCGTAGGAGATGCTCTTACTGATGCCCTCCAGGACACGCCCAGCATCCTCCACCTGGCGGCCCAGCACGGTGAACTCTTCCCGAAGGGTGAGGCTCAGCAGACTGCTGGCCTGGCTCCCCTCCCCCTGGGAGCAGCGCCGGTGGTCACTCACCCTGAAGAGCAGCTGGCACTTCTCGGGGTCATCATTCTCTTCATAGTCCCCATCGGGCACGAAGTAGTGGTGCAGAGTCCCGTTGGACATCTCCGGGTAGAGAGGGCCATCGAAGTAGCCCTGACACAGGTGGCAGAAGACACCCATCCAGAGGAACTTCACGAATGCCATCCTGGATAGTCAGGATGACCGGGGACCCCTGGAGAAGACTGTTCGCCCAGGCACGCAGAAGGGGGTCCCCTTGGGAGTCACTGCCTCCCCAAGACGGCGACAGCCTCAGTCCCCGCCGGCTTGCTGCACCCTGGCCCGCCCTCCCCAGCAGGCTTCATGTGGCTGTGTCAACAGCCCGGGTCGCACGGCCACGCGGCGCAGGATGCACCCTGGCTCCGCGTTCCTGCGCTCCAGGCTGGAACTCAGCCTGCTCTTTCCCGGTGGAGGCGAGGCAGCAGGAGCAGGGGCAGGAGAGGGAAACCCTCCTCCAGGGTTCTGTTGCTCCACTCTCTCTCCGAGGTCCCCCTTGCTCCTGAAAGACGGAGCCTGTGGCTACAGGGAAAGGCTCTTGCTTTCTGATAGGATTTCAACTTCTGGACTGGGTGGGAATGTGGAGCTTTTCCTTTGGCTAATGATATCCTGAGGATCTCTCTGCTCTCAAATTACAGCTGGTTTCGTCACTTGGAAGCCAGGGAACAAGTTTGGAAAGAAACCTCTCACCAGGTCTCTGTTATTAAAGGTACAGGATCNTGTTTTTTAAAGGTACAGGATTTTTTTTTTTTTTTTTTTTTTTAAAGACTGGAAGGGGGACCTTGCAAAATAGAATTTAGCTTGAAGGAGAAAATGAGAACAGGGTAAATAAAAATCCCACAACAGAAAGACTGATTTGCTATTAACATACTGGGGGGAAGGGGGATTACCCTAGAGAAATACTACGTCACATTTTAAATAAGCACCAGTTCCATTGGATTTGGTAAGCATGTCTGTTTTTATCATTAAAAATTTATCATTGAAAAGTTTGTAACTTCAAAGGCAAATTTGCAGTGTAGGACATGGCAATTTTGTTTGGAAATAGTTAATTAAAAATGTTAATAACAATACGTTGGAAGCAATAGCAATATAGAAAACTGATTAATGCACGGTTGCTACTATGTACAGGAACAAGAGCTGAAAATGGAATTTTGCCAGTTCAATAAGTAAGTGGACAACTGAGATAATTGTTTAATCCTATGAAAAACCATCCGTGCTAAGCTTTGTCATGCATCTTTAGCCTAACGCCTTTGCAGCTATTGTCTTTTGAGACACTGAAAAGTTTTTGAAGAATGTAGGGTTGGCACTATTATCTTCATTTTCCAGATGGACAAACCAAGGGACACGATAGGAAACAAATTGTAATCACAAAGTTAGATTGTAGTGGAGCCAGCACAGTCTTTTCTTTTTTTTTTTTTTTTTTTTTAAAGATTTTATTTATTTATTCAACAGAGATAGAGACAGCCAGCGAGAGAGGGAACACAAGCAGGGGGAGTGGGAGAGGAAGAAGCAGGCTCCCAGTGGAGGAGCCTGATGTGGGGCTCGATCCCATAACGCCGGGATCACTCCCTGAGCCGAAGGCAGACGCTTAACCGCTGTGCCACCCAGGTGCCCCAGCACAGAGTCTTTTCATTTAATTTAGAAAAACAAAAAAAATTTTTTTCACCAGGCCATTTTAGTTTCTGATCTATGAGTTAATTAGCAAATTGCCATCCATCAGGCCAATTCATCTGTCCAAGAAATGTTTATCGAGCACTTATTATATGCTAGAGTTATTTTAGTTACTGCTACCAGAGCTGTGGAAAAAAATGGAGGTGAATACTTGCCCTCTTGGGGCTTACGTTCTAGGAAAAGATTAGAAAATTAAACGAATATAAAGAAGATACATTGCATGTTGACAGTGATAGGATTGGAGAGAAGACAGGAAAAGGATGGGAAAGTGGAGGCCGCTTTCCTATTTTGGTAGTTATTTCCTTTCGGCCTTGAAATGTAACTGAAATACTCATGTGATCTGCCTGTGTTAGTACTTATCTTCCTCTCCAAGTCATAAGGGACTGGTGTCATTCAGAGCTACAGTGCCATACAGTTCTGGGATTGTCATACTTGATACTGTCACTTTCTGACATAAACAACCCAGACTCGTGGATAGATGAGAAGTCTGGTTAAGTAACTGGGTATTTTGTCACTGTGGTGCCACATGGCTAGATTTTTTGAGACATGTTGACTGCACATTTTAGTTCTTATCCAGATATTTGGCATCGTAAAAACATGGACAAAAGGAGTTTTCTTAGCAATTATGCTAACAAAAAAGATGATGACTTATTTTCACTGCATTCTAGCAGAAAACTACCACCTTCTCCATTGGAGAGACTGGACTGTTGGACTCAAGAGCCATATTACTTCATTCTTTTTTTTCTGGGACACTCACAAATGACAACAGATGGATTCAAATTGGCCATTTGGCCAAAGAAGGGAAGAGGAATTTACTCGGATTCACTCCACTTCTTGCACAATCCCTCCCTGACTTACCAACCAATTCAATTAAGCAAACCTAAATTAAGCACTTATTACTACTTGCCCCCTACTCTGTGCAGGGCACAATGTTAAGTTAGCTATGGCTACAAAGATGTGCAGTAAGAAGTTTCAGCCTACAAAGAGTTTGCTCTCTAGTTAACGAGTCAGGCATATATGCACAAACACTCATGATATGAATGGCTAAGAGTATTTACTTTTCCTACAATTACCCCATCTAAAGATATAAACTCCATGTCATGTATCAGGAAGGCATCACTTTGGTACAAGTAACTGAAAGTCTAATTCAATCACACTGAAGTCAAAAAGGAATTCACTGACTTACAGAATGTCTGTAATTAGGTTTTCAGTCTGCTCCTGGTCCAGAATCTGGTTTTTCTTTCATCATTTTTTGGTTCTAGTTCCTCAGCTTAAATTCATTCTCAGATAGGCTTTTTCATTTGTGGTTCCAGGATAGTTACAAGTGTCTTCTGGAGCTACAAACTTCCTTGTTCATGTACAGTAGGAATGAAAGGTTATGAATGGCAGGTCCTTCAAATCAGCTTCAGGGGCTATGTTGGTTTGATTTGGACCATGAATTCATCCTTGAACCAGGCTGACTGTAGTCAGAGGTTTGGGAATGGCCACTGTGCTTGAGACAATAAGGGCCCTGTTCTGCAGCTGAAGGCAAGGTACCACGCAAACTACATGGATGAAAAACTCAAGGTCTTATTTATGAAGGGGACAGTATGAGAATGGATTCTGGGGAAGTAACTACAAATATTCCCCTGACCCCATGCATTTGTCTTTATTAACTGCTTCTGAAAGACACTAGCACTCCTATAGTTGTGTGCAGTCAACTATTTAACAGGTGGCTCTATGGGAGAAAAAAGCTCTTTGTAGCATTTGCTGGTTTCCATGGTGTGCATACACTCACCATGCCCGGGTCACTGAATGCAGAGTTAGGAAGATTGTGCAATGACACACCGTTATAAAGCATTTCCATCACATAGATTTGTAAGATCCAGATAACCCCAAGGGCATAGAAAATAGTAAAATAATTACAAAGTGATGAGTTTTACATATGCATTCCCTTTATTTTAATATAATTTATTTAATTACAAGTTTAAATAACATAATTTTCAATAATCTATGTTTAACAACTGACTTGCAAAATTCCCAAAAACCTAACAATTAGTTCTCATGAGCCAGTGTTAGTTAGCTCCAGTGTGCCATGGCTTTTTGCACTAAACTCTTCATCTTGTTCCTTTTTAAAAGTTATTTATTTATAAGGTCTTCATATGTGTTCAGTCCCATCTTGGGCTGATCTACTAGAGTCAGAGTTAAGGTGGGCTTCTAACGATGGGCCTGAAGTAAATGGAGCCAGAGGAAATGTCCAAACCCAGCTATACAAGACAGGACTTGGAGGAGAAAAATCGAGAAGTACCATCTGCTGATAGGGACACCAGTTGAGTCTAGGGCTGAAAACTAGAGATGAAGTCAAAGGGCAGGAACTGGGTAAATTTAAGCAGTGGCAGGAGTCATGGAAGTAGAGAAGCACCCTCACCCAGTACCGCGGCTTATTTGCAATCTTTGCCATGCAGAGCCAGCAGGGTTGGCCAGCTTACAGTTTGTGTATCCTTTCTTCTTTTCAGGGCACTTTAAAATCTTGTTGTTCCTTTGGTCCAGTTACTACTTCAGAGAGGGAAGCAGGAAATCAGGCTGGCACCATGAGCCTGAAGACCTATAAGATTTCTTAAGCTCCATGATTTCCCCTGCCAAAGATTTTTGTGATCCCGAGACTGTTTCTAATTATGATAATAGTGGAATTTGTATAAACAAAGAGGCTTGTATGAGATGAGGTCCCACTATGCAGTAGACTATGTAGTCTAGAAACCCAAAAGGTGTCTCTGGAAAGTGGAAGCTCTCACTCTCAACAGCTCCCCTCCCCCAGACTATCAGGCTGAATCCCTAGACCATGTCAGAAAAGAGAAAAGTACAAGGGAGTTATCTTGGACCAGAGTAGAGGTTCTGGGATGGGAAAAGAGAGAAAAGGAAGACAAAGTGGGAAGATAAGAAAGCCCCAGTATTTAGCAGTTTGGGTATTATTTTATCAATTAACAGGTAATCACTAGCATTTATTGAGCAACCATTGTTTACAGAGGGTGGGAGGAGAAAGGAAAAGAATTGGATGAGTAAGAAAGAAAAGGGAACTAGGAAAGGTAGAAAGGTAGCAATGAAAGAAGGAAGAAAAGATGGAAGAAAAGAAGAGAGAGTGGAATAAATTTTGTTGATCTAATCTCCTGCTTGTCACATTAACTCAGTGAAGTGGTTATTATTTTCTATAAGAACGTTGGTTTGGGCAATTCTTAACAAGAGCAATCACAAAGTTCCCATGACATATAGGCAATACAACACACTCGGGAAAACATAATGAGAATGCTTACAAGGCAATAAGTATAATGTGGGAAGAGAGTCTGATCAGTTCTCCCAGTCTATCTCCGTTAGTGAGAATAGGCTATGACATTCTGCAGTAACAAATATCACCGACAAGCTAACACCAAATTCAAGTCCATTGCAAGTCAGGGTGACTGAGTAACTCTCCTCTATGACTTAGTTATAATGGCATTTCCTCTAAAAGCCCTTCCTTGATTTCCCAATTTTAATTAGTTCTCCCTTTCAGTTCCTTTTGTACCATTCTGTTTTTTCCCTTATGGCACTTTCCATTGTTCATAATTGTCCATTAATTTATGTATTTGTTTGTTCTAGATTTGTCTCTCCAGCTTGATTTATACTTGATTTCTACAGAAAGATAGGAGCTGTGCTCCCCTCTATCTCCCAAGTGCCTAATACAGTCATAGGAAGTGCTTAGTGAATATATGTTAGCACCTTAGGTGAAGTTGGTCACTTCCTATTTAGTGTTTTGACAAGATGTTTTTTGCAACTAGTGTTTCTTTTTCTTTTCTTTTTTTAAAATTTAAATTCAATTAATTACATATAGCTTATATTATAGTTTCAGAGGTAGTTTTATATACAGTTTATAACATGTATTGTATATTAGTAGTTTCAGAGCTAGGTTTAGTGATTCATCAGTTGCACTGGAGTTAATGTTTCAATGGTACTTTTTCTTTTTTCTTCTGTTATGTGTGTTGCATTGTACTGGATTATCTATGAACTAGTTTGTCTCCTCCACTTGACTGTGAATTCCTCAAGGATAGGGATGTATTTTATTTAACTTTATATTCTCTGTGATTAGCACAGAGCCAAGCATATAGTGAGAGCCAAATATTTGTTGTTGTGATAGTTAAACTGTAGAATTTAAGGAATTCTATTATTTAATGATGGTCAGATAATCTATCTATTTGAATACATATTTTGTCTGGCCAACAGTCAGCCAGTGATGTCTCACACTTAATCTGGCAGGAGAGAAGGGAAAAAAATCCTGCAAGTTCCAATATTTAGAACATTCAGAAGGGAGTATCACTCAGAAGAGTGACTTTTGACCCATCCTGAGTAAACTATGCAGCAGTCTGTACATATGGTCCTAGAGTGTCCTGGTTTGTAAACTACAGAAGCATCAGACCACCCTGCAGAGTAATTTGCTATTTTCCTGGTGAAGATTTTCACTTTACTGCTATTGGAAGTACATGTCCTGGGTTATAATCCAGCTATAGGTTAGAGAAGAATCAAACCTCGTTTGTTTCCCCTCTTTGAGCTCATCATTTTAATTATATTTTCCCTCATTATTTTAAATATAAAGACCAATAGAACTGGGGAAGATGAGAAAAGGCGGGAAGATAGAGTAAGAGAGAGGACATACCAGTTTCACTTTGATTCTGCAAGCACTTTGTTCAGCAACCACATGGGAAACAAGGAGGAGCAGAAGCTGCTGTACAATCTGTTGAGTTAGGCGGACATGGGGTGTGAAGAGTCTGCAGATGGAAGTATACAGTGAGGATCAGATGAGAGGGCCCTGCAAAGACTGTGATGATTTGACAAAGTGAAACTCACATCAGAGCTTGGGAACAGGACAAGTGTCATGAGATTTTTAGGCCAAGAGCCACTGACTGAGGTTACTGAGAAACAATGGGGCTGAGTCAGTCTCCTTATTCAAGGAACTCTGCTAGTTCTGGTCTTAATAAAACTTACAAAGGAGTCTACTAAATGGCCAAACAGATACCCTTCAGAAATCAGTTAGGGTGGGGAGTGGAGGGATGTGGCAGAATTAGTAATAGCATTTCACTTTCTTTGTCAGAAAATAGGAACGTCTTCCATGCTTGTGTTTCTTGGTCCTTGGCTGCCTTTTTTTCAAGATTTTTGAGATTTAAAAATTGTCTTGCAGTGAAAAAGTCCTTGATTATGTTTTGAATCCAAATCCAAATTCAGTTTTTAATTCTAAAGAAATGCAGTTGGAAAAGGATGATGGGGCTATTTTGAACATGAGTCAAAATGGGTTTGTCAGTATTGCCTTTGGGAGGAAAAGTCTGAATGCACTTCAGAAAGCTTATTCACAGATCCTGGTTCCAGGCTGGACCCAATTTCCTCCACTCCTTATTTTGCAGCTCTGTTTATGCTGCCTAATGAACACTGACACTTATCTCACTCCTGTTACCTACTCCTCATTAGGCCCTTTTTGCTGATGACCCTAAACGTCAAAGAGATAGAGGCAGAGAGTAGGCTCATAGAGACATTTGAGATATAACAATTTACTTAAATATGCTCTCTAGGTTTTAAATCTGTTTAGGGCATGCTCATGTTTAAACTGAGACGCTCTTCAATCTGACCTAGCTCAGAGTAGGTGCTCAGCAAATACTTGTTGTTGGAAGTTATTAAGCCAACGATTATAAGTGAGGTTATCAACTTAATACTGACTATATGCTTTGAACCACCGACACGAGAGAGCTCAATGGGACAGACTTAAGACACAATTCATTAGTGCGGTTAAGGCTCTCCAACAGGGTCTAGATTGCATCACTAAAGATTCTTTGGGTGGGGGAAATATACTCTTCTGCTGATGACCTTTTCTGGCAAAGTTTTTGTTCATAATAAACTGCTTTTATTTTGTCAGGAGTGAGTCTGGGTCACAGTCTGCCTTGTCTTGAGCTCTGCAAAGAACAAATAGCTAATAACACAATGTAAAGATCCATAAAAGGAAAGTATGGTATATTTGGTTACATACAAAAGCATATGTGAAAATTGTTATAGTCATGATTGTGAATTGGGACATTTGCAACACATTTTGATAAGAAATGTTTAATATTCTTAGTGTATATTGAGTTCTATGAACCCAATCAGAAAAACACCAGAACCTCAGAAGTTAAATGAGCATGTGACATGAGTAGGCAGTTTTCAGTAGAGAAAACTACATTCCTATTTAACGTATATAGTATGTAACCTTGTAAGTAATAAAAAAACCAGAAATGAAAAAAACAATGAGATAGTATTTGCACTAATATTAGTATAAAATAGTTATACTTCTTAATGCTATAAAGACATAGAAAGACAAGTGTTCTCATATATTGAAAATGGAGATATTAATGGGTTTGACCTTTCTGCAAACCAATATGGTTTCTTGTACTGAGAGATTTAAAATTTTTCATATCGTTGGACCCAGTAATTTTGCTTCTAGAATATATGTCAGAAACATAAATCCATACAGAAATACGTAGAAAGATTTATAAACAAAGACATCCACTGCTGCATTGTTTTTAAGAATAGAAAGGTAGAAACAAGCAAAATCTCCCAAAGAGGGGGGAAAAAATAAACTAAATGCATAGTGTACCCTTATGTTGGAAAGATTTTACATCTTTTGAAAATTAAATTTTTTGTTAAGATTTATATGGGGGGGTAGGGGCAAAAGGAGAGGGAAAGAGAAACTTAAGCAGACTCCATGCTGAGTGTGGAGCCTGACATGGGGCTCTATTTCTTGACCATGATATCATGACCTGAGCCAAAACCAAGAGTAGGACGCTTAGCTGACTGCACCACCCATGCGCCCCTGAAAATTAAAGATATTTTTAATAAAATGAGAAAGAATTGTGATGCAATACTATATGAAAAATGATTAATAAGAAAACAATAAAAACAATACACAGCCAAGATGATAATATGGCGGAAGGTAGCATGCTTACTTCTATGACAGTAATAGCTATGTTATTTTTTAATTTGGCCTACCTTTCTCACATTTTCCATAATAGGGTATAGTATGAGATTTAGAAAGAAACAAAGAAAGGAAAATAGTACTGAGAGGTTGAAAATCTCGGGCTACATTCTAAAAGCACCTTCCTCACAGAGCTCCTGACTTTACATTCTTTAGGCAGAAAGCTTCTCTGACATCCTGATCTTGGGTCTGCAGACAGCAGACATTCATTTGCATTAGTCTCCTAAACCACTTGGCGCTGGAGTCAGATACCCAAGCACTTTGGATTTGGGAACCTCTGGTAGATTCATTCCACTGTCAAAATAAAAGCACGTTCTATTACTGTGGACTTTGAGGTTAAATTCCCAGATTTTTTGGATCGGAATTTTCATTGCCGGTATTAAAGTTTGGGCTGGAGGGCAAGGTGAGGGGGGATGCAATCCCTATGTGTTGTAGAGAGTTATTTTGTGATAAAGCCTCTATACTTGGGTAGGATTTCCTGCCAGAAATCCTAAAATCCAGGAATTATAGTCAAGCTAAATAATTCAAGACAACTGGATTTTAATTGTTTTCCTTTCTCATGTCCAGGTCCCTTGTATATTTATTAAGACTGCTGCTTCCCAGATTTTGCCTCATACCACCACCTAAATGGAAGGAATTTCTATTAGGTAGCCTCAGAGACTAAATTATATCCTGTTATGTACATGAAAAAAATTAAAAAAATCTACATCATCAGATAATTATCATATTTTTTCTCTTTCATTTCTTTCAATGTAAATGAAGTTTTTTTTTCAGGGATACTTAAACCAAGTTTGAAGATGTGTGGTTGTCTACATGCAAATGTTACAAGGAAAATGGGAGAAAAAGTATAATTTCCCATTCTCAATGAGGAAAAATAAAGAGGGCAGGTTTTAATAAAATATAACAACAAAATTTGTCTTGGTCCTAACACAATTCACTGGAAATATCCTTTGAACTATTTTTTTTAAAGCTGTATAAAAATAAAAATGAAGTTTGGATTTTAAGAAAGTTTAAAAATAAAGCATGTGCTACCAGGGAGGTCTGTCAAGTAACCAAGTAACTGATGATGTTTAGAAAGACTCTTAACTGTATTTAAAAAAAATAGAGAATCCTTTTTCCCCCCAAAGTAGGCCAGTGCCTGGTACAAACTGACAGCAAACTATAATTTATGAATAGTGGAAAGACTTGTGACTTAGAATAACACTGTTGTGACAGCACAGTAATATAATAGGATTGAAGGTATTTAATACAGAGAGAACACAAAATAAAAATGTTCTCAGTCTTAGAGATTTTAGTTAGTATTAGGTATACTGAGCCACTTCACTATGGGGTATGTCACTGGGTCCATGCATGTTTGGAAGATGAACATGGGGCTTTCTGCCCAGGATAAGCCATCTTCCTTTTTTCTCCTCCCAAATGGTTTATTGATAATGGCTTTATCTCAAAAGTAGAAGCCAAGTGGAAAAGGACAAAATGATCCCCAGAGAAGAAAAATATTCCTGTCATGAAGAATATAAACAAGTTTAAAAATAACTAAAAGTGATTTGTCATTAAAAATTTACTTTCCACTTGTAGAATGATTTTTACAGTCTCCAATTAGAGAGAAATATTTCTTATTTTTAACCTCCTGGACCCTCCTTGGCTCAGGTATGGCTACATTCCAAAGCTGCTTGAAGAGAAGAAAGGGATTAGCTTTGGAATGGGGAATTGTCTGTAGCTTGCACTCATGGATACTGAGCTCCAACAGCTGACAGGAAAGAGAAAAATTAAGCGTTCAGATATTAGGTCTATATGAAACCAAACATCAGGCTACTTGGATACATCTAGATTTTAGATACTTGGCAATGTGTAAGCAAAATATTTTTGTGGTTTGCTCTTACTCTAGATATTTTAATACTTTGGGATCTTAGCTTTAGAATCCTAAACATGGAGATGTTTATAGATATTTTAATTTGAGGAAGAAAGACTGTTGATTGAAAAGTGCCATCCCAAATCACCCCAAACAGAATATCATCAGAATATATGAACTCAAATATTACTAGTAAACTTAAGACACTAGAAAAAATATTACAGTATTTTTGCTTCTTGCCAAGATGAAATACAGAAGATGAATATACCCTCCAATCTGAAATGACTAAAACACCTGACATGGTACATTAAATAATAAGAGTTTTCAAGGGGCACCCAGGTGGCTCAGTTGGTTAAGCGTCTGACTTCAACTCAGGTCATGATCTCAGGGTCCTGGGATGGAGCCCTGCATTGTCAGGCTATACGCTCAGTGGGGAGTCTGCTTCTCCCTCTCTCTCCCTCTGCCCCTCCCTCTGCTTGTGCTCTCTCTCTCTCTCTCTCAAATAAATAAATAAAATCTTAAAAAAAAAAGTTTTCAAGACATTGGGCATCAGGCAAGGAGGACGATGACCCCAGAAAGTTGGAAAACCAGAGATAGTATAAGGAAGTGTACACCAGGTGGAGAAATGGGGCTGGAGGTCCAGGGAGGCTAGGTTGGCTAGAGTTCACAGAGCAAGGTAGTGGGGAGGATAGAACCACACAGAGAAGGACCTCCAGATGTCTGTAGAGGGTCTTTCTCAAGTCTTCAGCTGAGTAGTGATCAGCACATGCAGAAAGGAAACTACCAGAAGTGGAGAAAGAACCACTGAAAGGATTAGAGGGAATAATCTCTAGAGCTCACACAGGGCTGAAAGGAGGTCCAGTTGCAACCAGGCAGAGTAGAAAACTTCATTATTGACTGAATGTTAGGTAGATTACATGAAAGAATTTTGCCTCAGTAGTGGGTAAGTATTAGCCATATTCTAAATGCTGCTCTGACCCAGACTAAAAAAGCTTATAAATAAAACTTATAAAGATCAAACTATTTCCAGGTAATGTACCCACATCCCAGAACAAGCTGAGGAATATTTATAAGAATACAAAAATACCTAACGCACAAGTTAAAATTAATAATGTCTAGTATTTAATTCAGTATTACCAGGCATTCCACATCTAGGTAAACAGAACCCATGACGAGGAGAAAAATCAATCAATTGCTACTGAACTAGAATTGACACAGATGATGGAGTTATTAGGCAAAGACATTGAAACGGTTATTATAATTGCTTTCCATTTATTCAAGACACAAGAGGAAAGATTGATGATACTAAGTAGAGACATAGAAAGTATAAAAAAGAAACAAATTGAACTATAGAGATGAAAGTTAGAATGCCTGAGATGTGAAATAAACCCAATTGGATTAAAGGTAGAGATAACTCATGGCAGAAAAAGAGATTAGGGAGTTTGAAGACTTAAAGAATACCCAAAATGAAACACAGAAACACAAAAGACTAAAAAAGCATGAAGACAGCATCAGCGAGCTGTGGAACAACCTCAAACAGCCTTATGTGTATGGAATTGCGGTTCCTGAAGGAGACAAGAAGGATAAACAGAAAGAGTATTTGGAGATACAATGGCCAATATTTTTTCCAAATTTGATTAAAACTATAAACCCACAGATCCAAAAAGCTTAAAAAAACTCAATAAAATAATTGTGAATCAAGCTACTTAAAATGAGTGATAGAGAAAAAACCTGAAAATCAGCTGAAGGAAAAGGACAAATTGTGAAGAGAGGAGCAAAGATAAGGATGGCAGCAGATAAACAATGTAAGCCAGCAGACCGCAGGGAATCTTTAAGTTACTAAAGAAGAAAAGCAAGCAACAACCCCAAAAAACTATCAACCAAGAATTCTGTATCCAGGACAAGTATCTTTCAAAAAATGAAGACAGAGATGTGGCTTCGAAGAAGGATCACTCCTGCCATGAGAACATAAGTCGCCGGACCCACCAGACATACCACAGTATGTAGGGTGTTGGTAGAGTGAGAGGCCAGACATGGTAAGGGCACTAGAAGGTCCACATAAAACTAGCCATTTACCTAGCCACCTTTCCTTCCTTTTTATATGCTTTGGTAGCATGGAAGACTGTGAGGGTCTTGCTGTCCTTCAGTACATCCAGATGCAATGGGCCCCCTCCCACAGCTACTACTGCTATCTTGGCAGGTGTGGGATATTTCTTTAAGGTGTTTTTCATTTTTCTGGGCTGCACCCAAGAAAAAAGGCCCAGGAGTTTTCTACTTTTGGATTGGAGTTTATATTAGGGGTTCTATTGTTTTCCCTTACTCCTACCCCAGGGCTTATTCTTTGGAGTCCAGAATATGTTGGCTTACCAAATTCTGTCTAACTCTTTTACTTTCTCTGAAAATCTTCCTATTTCCTCCAGCCCATAGAAGTTCTGCATATTCTCTCTGTAGTAGGAAACTCTGGTTAGCTTCCTGCAAGTCTGTTGTTTATGCTAGAATCTGAACTATTGGACGCTCAAAAGCTTCAAGTTGAGTGATTTTATTTTTATTTGCATTTCTTTCACTGTGTCCCTTCACAAATAGACTATAGGAGACCAAAAAAATACCACATGTACTCAGGTTATCAATCTGTTAGAATTGCAAATATTTTCTCTTGGCACATTGCTTATGTTTAGCTTTCTTTATTCTGTTATTTCATAGCCAGCTGAGGGTCAGAAGAGTACTCCGTACGTGCATACACATGTGTGCACACCTACAATGAGTTATTAAGGGGAAAGAAGATAACACTCAAGACAAATTTAGATGACGGGCAACGTTTCTCGAGCGCTATCCCTGGTTAAGTTCTTGAGAACCCTCTCTAATGCCTTCTTTGGTATATAGACTTATTCAAAATGGGAGCTTACAGCCCTGGCAGGAAGTTCACTGGGGAAAAATCTATTGAATCATTTCTTGGATTAAACAGGCAAATCAGTCATGTGTCTGAGCCTAGAAGTGTTACCGAAAGTTCTCAGAAGAAAAATCACAGGAGATTACCAAACCTTACTTGAGATGGAAGAAATAGGTAAATGACTGAATTTTCAAATTTTGTTTAATTGCTTGGTCATTGTTGTACATATTATAAAATGGACCCTGATGGTTATGGAACAACTTTAAAAGAGTCAAGTGGCACTGTTTTCTATCAATAAATATTTTTGAGAGAAATGTTTCTAATGTTGCAGAGATATGGCTATAACAATAGCTAACCCTTATCATATTTCATCCATTCTAAAATGTTATCAGCTTTAAGATGTACCATCATTTTGTATACCAAAAGAAAAAAAAAAGACAGTCAATGAAACTATAGCAGAATGCCATCTTATTTTTTAAATAATTTATTGATAAAGTCCTTTTATACTTATTTAAACATTAACTTTTGCCATTTATCCCTTTTTGGCATATATTAAAAGGAAAGTACAAGAGAAATTAACTCCTTTCTTCCCTCCTTCCTCCCTCCCTCCTTCTTTCCTTCCTCCCTCCCTCCTTCTCTTCCTCCTCTCTCCCTCCTTTCCTTCTTTCCTACTTTTCTTCCTTCCTTCCTTCCTTCCTTCCTTCCTTCCTCCTTCCTTCCTTCTTCCTTCCTTCCTTCCTTCCTTCTTCCTTCCTTCCTTCCTTCTTCCTTCCTTCCTTCCTTCCTTCCTTCCCCTTCCTTCCTCCTTCCTTCCTTCCTTCCTCTCTTGTTTTGGTCTTCCTGATCCTATAGCTCTGGAACCTAAGTTCAAAATTGGAAGGAATTTTTTTTTACAAATTCTTGTTTAATACCCTATTACTTGTGCCATGTAAAATATGAATTGGTTATATTAGCTTGTTGTTTCCTTAAGATTCCTTTTACCTCTTCCCGATATCAGTTTATCCTGTCTTCATTTCTACTGCTTGGCGTGTGATAGATGATCTTTTTGTAGATACCTAAGTAAGAAAATGTTAACGGCCTTGTTTACTTGTAGGTACTGATGTCCTTTGGAATTCTGGGATCCAGAGCCAATGGCCAGGAAAGCATTCTTGAGATGTCTTTGGTGCAAAAAGGTGGTTTTATTAAAGCACGGGGTCAGGACCCCTGGGCAGAAAGAGCTGCTGCCCTGGACTGTGAGGAGCAACTGATTATATACTTTGGGGTTGGGGGAAGGAAAGATAAAGGGAAGTTTCCACAAGGATTTTCAAATGCTAAAGAAGACTCCCAGGATTCCGGAGACCTAGCTATTGTCAAGCTAATGTTGTTTTTCCCTCTGGCAAAGCATTAACATTAAGACAGTTGGGAGTTTCCTGGACAAATGTTATACTCTCCCTGCCTCAAGTATCTGTCATGGGCTGCAGGTTATAAGGAAATTTAATTTTACCTGCATTTCTTTCTGCCTTTTTTCTCCACAACAGGAATCTTTCTTAGGTCTTGATTGTTGCTTTGCAAGAAAATATGGAATTTTATGATTTTTCAACAATGATATATGTGTCCTTAATATTAAATGTCACAGTATTACTTTTCTGTGACCTCAAGCATACATTTTAACTTTTGTTTCTATTGGAATCATAGAGCTATCTTTTTAAAAGACATCGGAAAAGCCAATGACACTCAGCACATATACAAACAACAATGCACATACATCAGCTGAAGTGACAATAACGTGGGCATCCATGGTTGAAATCACACAAGCACAAAGAATGACATTTACCTCACTCCCTAGTCAAAGAGACTACACATTGTTCTTTTGTTTTGGGTTGCTCTGAGCCTCATGATAATGATGCTGTAGGGTAGAAATGCCTGGGGGCACTCAGCTGGGCCCATTCTAGTTGGAGCCCTCTCTGACATTTCTTGATTGGAGACAATACTCTTCCTGGACTGACCCTTGTGGTTCTTACCATGATTGCAGAACACACAGTCAGCAACAGCCATCAGGGAACTTTGAAACAACAAAGTTTATTACTCACAAGCCCTAGGGGATGCATAGCACACCCAGGGCCACAGAGTAAGGTAGCAGTAAGAGAAGGGGGTGGGGTAGGGCAAAGACAGAAGGAAAGAGACAGAGAGACAGACTTAGGGTTTTCCAGGTTCACTATTAATTGGTGAATTCATTTATTTATTTTAAAGATTTTATTTATTTATTTGACAGAAAGAGAGACAGCCAGCGAGAGAGGGGACACAGGCAGGGGGAGTGGGAGAGGAAGAAGCAGGCTCCCAGCAGAGGAGCCTGACATGGGGCTCGACCCCAGAACACAGCCCCGCCGGGATCACGCCCTGAGCCAAAGGCAGACACCCAATGACTGAGCCACCAGGCGCCCCGCGGTGAATTTAAAATATAAAAGTGGGACGTAGACCTGGAGAAGGGAAAGCAGGGTTACTCAGACAGGGCTTTTTAAAAGCGGAAGCTCATGGGTGGGGAGGCCTGGCTCTTTGTCTAGCTGTGTAGCTGCCAATGTGTTTATTTGAGATGGAAGTCTTTGAAATGGGTGCCTGACAACCAAAGCTTAATGTCAAGCACTGACACTACAATAAAAAAAGCTAATGGTCAGGCATTTGCACTATGCACCTATTGTAAGACACTTCCTAATTTCAGAGCTGTTAAAGCATTACTGAAAATGCATTTTGGAACTCAAAAAATGCAACATTGAGCATTTATAACTGCCTATGTGCTTTACATAGCACTTATGTAATCACTGCCAATCAGGATTACCATTTTTCATCTCTATTTTGCAGATGCGGGAATTGAAGCTCATAGAGGTATACGACTTGCCCGGGTCATAAAACTGGTAAATTGAGGAACTTAGATTTTAACATAGATCTGCCTGATAGGAACACCTGAGTCCCTTACCACTGAGCTAAACTTGCTTTGGGGACTGGACTGAGGAAATCTAAGGCTGCTTTAAAGTTAGTGTGGCTCTCCAAAATCACTTAGACATTATTTTTGTTCTAAATTATTTGCTTGCTCTCAAAGCAAACTTCATTGTGTGATTTAGAGAAAGTATTTGCTATGCATTTGTAGAATGAATAAAAGCTGTTGTAATCTGTTCTGAGGATTGATTGAAAAGACTTGTAATGGGAACTTACTTTCAAAAAGATGCATGCAAAAGTCCATATAGTTTGGATAACTCCAGGGTCCAACAGTGTTATCCATTACCGCTATATTAAAATGTATTATATACCACTTGAAAGGTATTACTTGACAGTCAACAAATAATAGACCATTTTATGATCATCCTTATTTCTAATTATATTTTTTTCTGTTTGGCTATTATACCAAAGGCAGTGAGCATAGATTCTCATGCTCAAAATGGAGTGAATTGGGCAAAGGAGAAGAGCAGAGTGAAAGGGAGAGCCACATTCACTTGTCAGACCACATGCATTTCTGGGAGGCCAGGGCCAGATGTGGTGCAAGAAACTGTTATTCATTAAAGACCTAAGGGTTATGCATCCTCTTTTCCTTCTTTAACCCAGTACTAAAGAAAAGAGGTGTTAGGGGCTTTCTAACACAAATCTTTGCATTGAGAATCACATGCTCTCTTCCAGCCACATCCCCACCCACTGGTAGAACCCAGGAATGTACCTGCAAACAAGTAACATCTTTTAGCAATACCAAGTCCCCATTTATCATTTCTCAGCTCTTTCTTAGGGCTCAATTAAATAGGGTCTATTCTGGGGTTTGCACAATACAGATTGGGTTAAAGTCTGGAGAGATTTTCTTCAATACGAAATATATGGTAAATTACTTGTGTTTTATATGTAGTGTAATACTAAACAGCTTGAGTTTTCTTATGTTATTCTATGGAGTCAGCAAATCATAGAATCTTATGGCTAGGAGGTTTCTTAGATATTATCTAATCTAACTCTCAATGCAGCAGAGGAAAATTCTCAATCATATCATTAGCAAGTGCCCACTGATGCCTGTTGGAATTTCTCCGGTAATGGAGAAAAAAGCAGTTAATTCCATTATCAGAAAGTGTTTATTTATGCTGAGCTGAGCTTTGTATTCTGCGGTGATCCATCTGTTGGTATTAGTGTTCCCCTGTATTATATCACGTCTTCTTCTTGCTTAGACATATTCGCACTGGACATGTTAGTTAATTTTTCTTTTTCGTTTAAACCCTCCTGCTCATTGAGCAACAGATGATCAAGTTAAGAGCAAAGAGTTGACCCAGGAAGAATTTGAACCAAGGGATATTGGAGACCATGCCTGATCATAGAGCACTTCACAGTGGATCCCCAGGATTTACAGTGTTAAAGTCAGTGAGGTCTACTATAGAGAAAACAAAACCCAAACGAAAGGACTAACTGTACCTTGAATCATCATGAAGAAAAGGTAAAATTGATTGGTATAGAGAAAAGAGGCTGTCAGGTAGAATTAATACTGCTTTCTATTATTTTATTTTATTTTATTTTTAATGATTTTTTTATTATATTATGTTAGTCACCATACAGTACATACCCGGATTCCGATGTAAAGCTCGATGATTCATTAGTTGTGTATAACACCCAGGGCACCATGCAATACGTGCCCTCCTTACTACCCATTCACCGGTCTATCCCATTCCCCCACCCCCCCTCCCCTCTGAGGCCCCCAGTTTGTTTCTCATAGTCCATAGTCTCTCATGTTTCATTCCCCCTTCTGATTACCCCCCTTTTCTTTATCCCTTTCTTCCCCTACCGATCATCCTAGTTCTTATGTTCCATAGATGAGAGAAATCATATGATAATTGTCTTTCTCTGCTTGACTTATTTCACTTAGCATTATCTCCTCCAGTGCCGTCCATGTTGCAGCAAATGTTGAGAATTCGTTCTTTCTGATAGCTGAGTAATATTCCATTGTATATATGGACCACA
>NC_048233.1:58227880-58229400 GCF_002007445.2 Ailuropoda melanoleuca | reverse complement strand
CTGATTGCTGTTGCAAGGACTTCTAGTACTATGTTGAATAATAGTGGCGAGAGTGGGCATCCTTGTCGTGTTCCTGATCTTAAGGGAAAGGCTTCCAGCTTTTCCCCATTGAGAATAATGCTTGCAGTAGGCTTTTCATAGATGGCTTTTATGAGATTGAGAAATGTACCCTCTATTCCTACACTCTGAAGGGTTTTAATCAGGAAAGGATGCTGTATTTTGTCAAATGCTTTTTCTGCATCAATTGAGAGGATCATATGGTTCTTGAGTCTTTTCTTGTTGATATGATGTATCACATTGATTGATTTGCGAGTGTTGAACCATGCTTGCATCCCAGGTATGAATCCCACTTGGTCATGATGGATAATCCTTTTAATGTACTGTTGGATTCTATTAGCAAGGATCTTGTTGAGGATTTTGGCATCCATATTCATTAGAGAAATCGGTCTGTAATTCTCCTTTTTGAGGGGGTCTTTGCCTGGTTTGGGGATCAAGGTAATATTAGCCTCATAGAATGAGTTTGGTAGCTTTCCTTCTGTTTCTATTTTTTGAAATAGCTTTAGGAGAATAGGTATTATTTCTTCTTTGAATGTTTGGTAGAATTCCCCAGGAAAACCGTCTGGGCCTGGAGTTTTATTATTTGGAAGGTTGTTTATCACTGACTCAATTTCTTCATAGTTAATTGGCCTATTTAAGAAATCTATTTCTTCCTGTTTCAGTCTTGGTAGTTTATAGGTTTCCAGGAAGGCCTCCATCTCTTCCAGATTGTTTAGTTTTTTGGCATATAGCTGTTGATAAAAGTTTCTAATAATCCTTGCAATTTCAATGGTGCTGGTCGTGACCTCTCCCTTTTCAGTCATAATTTTAATAATCTCAGTCCTTTCTCTTTGTTTTTGGACAAGTTTTGCCAGTGGTCTATCAATTTTATGGATTCTCTCAAAGAACCAGCTTCTAGTCCTGTTGATCTGCTCTACTGTGGTTCTGGTCTCTAATTCATTGATTTCTGCTCTAATCTTGGTCAACTCCTTCCTTGTCAGTGGGTTAGGCCTGTCCCTCTGTTGCTGTTCCAGTTTCTTGAGGTGAGAATATAGAAACTGCATTTTAGATTTTTCTATTCTTTTGAGTGAGGCTTGGATGGCTATGTATTTCCCCCTTAGGACTGCCTTTGCAGTATCCCATAGGTTTTGGACCGTTGTGTATTCATTCTCGTTGGTCTCCATAAATTGTTTAATTTGTTTTTTGATTTCCTGGTTTATCGAGTCATTCTTGAGCAGGATGGTTCTTAGCCTCCAAGTGTTTGAGTTTCTTCCAGGTTTTTCCTTGTGGTTGAGTTCCAATTTCAGAGCGTTGTGGTCTGAGAATATGCAGGGGATAATTTCGATCTTTTGGTATCGGTTGAGACCTGTTTTGTGTGCCAGAACATGGTCTATTCTTGAGAATGTTCCATAGGCATAAGAATAGAATGAGTATTCTTTGGTTCTGGGGCGTATTGTTCTATATATATCTATGAGGTCCAACTC
>NC_048233.1:58109279-58227685 GCF_002007445.2 Ailuropoda melanoleuca | reverse complement strand
ATAATTGTCATATCCACTTGTTGGATACATCCTTTAAGAATAATATAGTGCCCTTCTGTGTCTCTAACTACAGTCCTTAGTTTAAAATCCAAACTATCTTCTGTGAGAATTGCCACCCAGCTTTCTTTTGAGGTCCATTTGCATGAAAGATGGTACCCCATCCCTTTACTTTAAGTCTGAATGCATCTTTGGGTTCAAAATGAGTCTCTTGTAGACAGCAAATGGATGGGTCATGTCTTTTTATCCAATCTGCAACCCTGTGGCATTTTATGGGAGCATTCAAGCCATTTAGATTGATAGAGATTATTGAGAGAAATGATTTTAATGATGCCATGTTGCCAGTAAAGTCTTTGTTTGTATCGGTTGTGACTTTCTGCTCTGTATCACTCTTGGGGCCTTTTTACCTTTATAGAATCCCCCTTAATATCTCCGGTAGGGCTGTTTTCGTGGTTACGAAATTGTTTAATCACTGGCGATTCTGGAAGGTCTTTATTTCTCCATCAATTCTGAATGACAGCCTTGCTGGATAAAGGATCCTTGGCTGCATGTTTTTCTCTGAAAGAGCTTTAAAAATGCTCCCCCAACCCTTTCTCTCATTCCAGGTCGTGTAGACAGGTCTGACGTAATTCTGATACCTTTGCCCTGGTACGTGAGAAATTTCTTTGCCCTGGCCGCTTTCAATACTGTATTCTTGGATCTAATATTTGTGAATTGCACTATGACGTGATGTGGCGTAGGTTTGTCGTGGTTGAGCTTGGGTGGGGTCCTCTCTGCCTCTTGGACACGAATGTTTGTTTCCCTTGCTAAGTTAGGGAAGTTTTCAGCTACAATTTGTTCGAATATCTCTTCTAGACCTCTGTTTTTCTCCACTCCCCTCAGGGATGCCGATGATTCTGACAATGGATCGTTTCATAGAGTCAGTAATCTCCCGTAATCTACATTCACGGGCTTGGATTTTTTTAAGACCAGCTTATACTTTCATTTTTTCTACTACTAACCCATCCTCCAATTCGCTAATGCGTTCCTCTGCCTTGGTGACCCTGGCTGTCAGAGCCTCTAGTTTTGATTGCATTTGGCTCATAGAATTTTTAATTTCTGTCAGATTCACTCTCATTTCCACCCTTAGGGATTCTATATTCTCAGTAACATCGTTAATACTTTTTTCAACTCTACTCATCATCTTGACCATTGTTGCTCCGAATTCCATTTCTGATAGTTTGGTTACATCCATATCCATTAGTTCTGTGGCAGAGGCCACAGACTCATTGTCTTTTCTTTGCTGGGGGGGACTTCTCCTTCTCGACATTCTGATGAGGAGAGATTGTGGGGTTGTCCAGAGCCCAAATTATTGACTGGGACCCAGGCTGTGCGCCCTTGTTTTATAAAGGTCTTAGGGATGTGGTCTTCTTCTTTAAAGATTTTATTTATTTATTTGAGAGAGAGAGACAGTCAGCAAGAAAGGGAACACAAGCAGGGGAGTGGGAGAGGAAGAAGCAGGCTCCCAGTGGAGAAGCCCGATGAGGGACTCCTTTCTGGAACACTGTGATCAGACCCTAAGCCGAAGACAGACACTTAATGGCTGTGCCACCCAGGCACCCCGGGTTGTGGGCTTTTTGATTTTTCAGCCTGCCTTCTGGGGGAGGGTCCCACCGTGCTGATACTCAGGCAACCCTGTTTGGGTAGAGTCTCCGTGTCCCCTGCGAGGGGGGGATGGGGATGGGCACACTGTGAGCTGGTATTTCCAGGCTTTTGTTCTCTGGCGGCTTTCCCTGGCAGTTTGCTGTGCCTCTTCTGAGAGTCAGAGCAGCAGCGGCCGAATCTCAGCCTCTGTCACAGAACAGAGGGATTGTGGACCATTTTCCACTGATGTTCTGGCCACTTTAACTCTGTTTCTGTTGGTGCTGCTCTACCCTACAGCTATGGGGATGTGTGCCCCACACCCAGTGTCCCAGCCCTCACTTCCAGGGCCAGCGCGTCTCTGTCCTTTGTGTTTCTAACACCGCCAGCCGCCAGCCGCCCCCGCGCTCCCGGAGCTCCCGGTCTCAGTCTGCTGTCTCGTGGATGCCGTCCGCGAGGCCGCCCGTTCCCTGGTGCAGGTGGCCCGCCAGCCGCCAGCTGCCAGCAGCCCCACACATGCTCCCAGAGTTCCCAGTCTCAGTCTGTTTACAGTGAGCACACCGGAGTTCTGGAGTTCCGTGAGATGCTTGGTGGTGCGCGCTCCTGGCTCACGGTCTCAGTCTGCTGTCTCAAGGGTGTGGGTCCACGGTCCACCCGCTCCCCCATGCAGGTGGCTACCGCTTCCCGGTGCCTGGACATGGAGGCTCCCTTCCCCTTCCATTTATCTTCCGATATCTGTGCGCGGTTTCATGGCTCCCCGCTTCGTCCCTCAATACTCAGCACTGGAGATGTTCATTTGTAGAGATCCAGAAGTATCTTCTTGCATCTCAGGCTGTTTCTGTGGATGTTCATGCTGGTCTGGTTCCTATCCAGCTCGACCTGCTTTTTATTATTTTAATTGAAACTTTCATTATAAGTCTATCTTAAGAGTATTAATAAAGTACGATATGTGATAAAAGAATAAATGTCTTGCTTTAATGGACACCAAATAAGCAGAATATAAATAACATCCTTTATCTGGTCCATTTGCTGTGGTAAATATTAGAATAGAATTGTCAAAAGTGTCATGCCTAGGTCTTGCCTGACAGGGGCCAAGGGCTGAACCCCACAGAATGTGACCTTAAAGGCAATATACTGGTCTTTGGGAGAGAATTCTTGACGAACTCTTTGGTCTTAGAAACTCCCATTGAAAGCCATCCTTTCCAGCTGTTGAAGTGACCATGGAAGAGTGTATTAAGGAGGAACTTCTATCAGCCTGTTTCTTTGAGCAACTGCAGTGAGCAGAAGCCACTGCCAAACCAACCGGACACTGAGCAGGAGTGACAAATAAACTTATGGTCTGCCTGCTGCTGAATTTTGCAGTTATTTGTTACCACACCATAACCGGGTCTATCCTCAATGACCTGAGAAAGGTCAAGTTCTGCCTCAACCTTTGTCTTTGTCCAGTGCTCTGTATGAGAATGTGAAATGATTAGAGTATTCTGAGAAGACTGCATCCTCAGGTACTCTAGTTAGCATACCCCAAGTGCAAGATAAGTTAGCTGTAAATAATTTGAATGTTTAACTTTACCAGGTGAAATTGAACTGAGACATCCATTTCCTCATGGGGATGTACCTGCCCTAAGAGGGCTGGAGAAGCCACTTCTTTAACCACTGCACCACCTTCGCTGAATTGTCTGTAATTGGCAGTATTAAGAACTGTCCCTCTGACTACCCCTTTTTCCATATTCTCTGTGGACAGTCCCTTGATCTTCTACCTCTTCTGTGTTTGAACATCCAGGTTGTGACCATGAGTAAACCAGTCAACCCGTGCACATTTCAGTCTCTAATCTCCTATTGTGTCTTTATTTTGGAATTAGACTCTTAGAGGCTAGTCTATTGACACCAATTTCCCCATGTTTTTTAACCTCATTTCCTCCCATTTTCTTGCTTGTACTACTAAGTCAGGGGATTGAAGGCTAAATTAATCTTGCCCTCCAGGACTGATGTCCTACTACAAAGATGGAAGTTATATTACACAGGCTGTGCCCCAGCCATGGAAAACATCACAAATCTACCACAACACACTTTCTATCTTAGCCTTACATCTTTCTCAGCAGGGCTATGGGCAATTACCACCAATACATTCATTCATTCATCTGTATGTTCATTACCTTAGCAAGAATTTTTGTTGTTGTTGGGGTGCCTGGGAGGCACAGCGGTTAAGCGTCTGCCTTCGGCTCAGGGAGTGATCCCGGCGTTATGGGATCGAGCCCCACATCAGGCTCCTCCACTGGGAGCCTGCTTCTTCCTCTCCCACTCCCCCTGCTTGTGTTCCCTCTCTCGCTGGCTGTCTCTATCTCTGTTGAATAAATAAAATCTTTAAAAAAAATAATTTTTGTTGTTGTTATTCAAAGATGTTTATAATTTTTGAACCTCAGCAAGTATTTATTAAACACTGGTTATAGGCCAGGTCCTGCTCTAGGCATTGGCTATCAACTAGAAATTATAATACTGAACTTGAGTTTCCAAGAGGAAATAAGACAATGCATATAAATAACCTTGTGAACTGTAAAGCTCTGTTCAAAGAGATTGGAAAGAAGTTTCCATATTCCTCAATATCAAATTTTCTCTTTTAGGAACACTTTTTAAAGTATGGTGCCTAATTTATCATGATATTTTACTTGGTAGTAAACCACAGACAGAAACTTGCACAGGCTCAGAAATCTAACAGACTGGTTTTAAAAAACCTGGCTGTAATATTCACACAGTCAAGTCATTTAATTTCTTTTGGTCTTTTTGTTTTTTTTTTTTTTTTTTTTTTTTTTTTTTATTGTGGAGATATGTAGCACAGTAATAGGTACATAAGAACTCTTTACAAATATTTGTAAAGCATTTGGCATTGCAACTAGCATATAGTAAGCTCTCAATAATAATGTTGGCTATTGTTAATACCCTAAAGTCTAGTAGCAAGCATTTTTCTCCATGAAATTCAATAAAGCTACTGAATTTTGAAGAAAAAAAGGGGCTTATAAAAACCTTTTCATTTTCCTTAAATTATCCCTTGTGCAAAAAAAAAAAAAATTTACTTACCAGTGATTAAGCATTGTTATCACCTGGGGATTGTTACAAATATAGAATTTCTGAACCCTCCTAGGCTCACTAAGTCAGAATTTGCATTTTATCAGGATCCCTGGGTCATTGGGATGTGCATTAGCTTTGAAGAAGCTTTCACTGAGCGAAGGGGTGCATAGAAGTTGCTCATGACTGATCAGATTCATTTTCATTCCTGTTCCAGCTTCTGGTTTTGGCATATCAAGCATGCTATTCCATTCAGCTTTTCAGTTTTCCATAATGAATGTCCAGAAACAAACAAACAAACAAATAAACAAAAAATGAAAACAAGAGCAGAGTACAGAAAGAACTTTAAGTTGTCATCCATTTCATTTGGTGTTAAGTTCATGTACTCTGGATGTGAATGCTTCATCTGAAGTCTGTTTAGTCCATGTAACAATTACCCAAGGTAGGCATTATTATCTTCACGTCATAAGAAATAAAAGTGTCTCAGTGAGATTACAAATGCTTTAAAAGGACACAGAGCCCATAGGTGGAAAAGCTGAATTTGAATCCAGGTTTGTTTTCTCTCCAAATTCTATCTTATGTTTTGTTTTCCAATATACCAGTGTGCCATTACATCACTTGCCTTACATTTCTGCTCTGTAGGTACTTGGTCAAAGAGGAGGCTTTCTTACTTTCCAGCAGATTGGGAACACAGTTATCTCTATCTATCCAAGACTATTTATCCTGCTACATTAGCCCCCTCCCCTCTGTTTTTATTGGGTCTTAAAACGGTACACATTTTGCAAATGTGAATTATTGAGCCAACATATGGTTTCAATTGAGCAATTCCAATATATCATTGTGGAAAAAAAAAAAAGAAAAAACACAAACTAACCCTTGTACGTTTGCAAGTGTGTTTTAATAAAAATCTATAAAGTGAAAGGTCCAGAGTTAAGTAAAGACACATTTATATTTGCTTATTTTTACCCTTACTGTTGATCATGCCTAACAGCCGGAGCACTTTAGACACAGCTTTCATTCATCTGCTTTTATGATTTCCCCGAAGTTTGAGGTACTATTTACCAGAATTCAGACTATAGCTTACTGTGTCTGCCTATGGCCTTGTGGTGGCTCGGGAGCGGCCGACTTGAGTGGGATATTTGTTCCAGAAAGATTGTAAGGATTTATACCACTCCCATTTTACTGAAAGAGAGATTCATATCCTTGGGTAGGTCTTGCCTCATAAATATTTTAGATTAGGAATCACTGAATTTCAATTAGATTGTGGTTATCTGCTCCCGAACCAGTTTGGTAAAACCTGATGTGGTAAGGTGGAGGCAATGGCTGAGGTAGGTTATGGGAGAATACTACCTCTTCAAGCAGATTTAGTGCAAAGTAGAGGAGTCTGTGCATGTGACTACAATGATAACAATTACTGTCATCGTCGGTGTAAGACTCGCAATGCTTTCATATCCACTTTGCATTTCATCTACATAATGGATCCTTTGAGGCAGGTACTATCAATATATTAGTATACAGGTGTGGGAAATGCAGTTCAGCGAAGTTGTGACTTGCCTTAGTCACAGCTAGTAACTGATGCCAGTTATACATGACTTCCCCCTTTGCTGCTTTTTTTTTTTTTTTAAAGATTTTATTTATTTATTTGAGAGAGAGAGAGAGAGAGCACAAGCTGGGAGAAGGGCAGAAGGAGAGGGACAAGCAGACTCCCCACTTAGGGGGGAGCCCATAGTGGGGCTCCACATGGGTCTCGATCTCAGGACCCTGGATCATGACCTGAGCCCAAGTCAGATATGTAACTGACTGAAACTCCCAGGTGCCTCCTCACTTTGCATTTTGAGACTTTGCTTAGCTTTTGTGATATCAGACTTTCCTGGTTTTCTTCCTCTTCTAGATGTCACTTTCAATGGCCTTCTCATATCTTCCTCTGGTTGACTGGGGCATTCCTTGCCCTTTCTCACTCTATTTTCTCATAGATGTTCCTATTCCTTCTCATGTCTTTAAATACCGTCTATATTCTGATGACTCTAAAATCAAGCAGAAGGGATTTGTCACTTCCATTCCATGGCAGATAAAACAGTTGTGAATTCCCCATATTCCTTCTTTCTCACACAGGTTTGAGAATGAAGAAATCCACAATGAGAAAGTCATGAGCAAACAAAGCTCACCATTGCCTCTACTGGTATAATATCACATAACTAATCATATTCTGATGAATAATGTGATGAATAACCATAGGCTACAGAAACTGTACTTTTCATGAGCTTTGTAAATTTATTCAATTGTGTCTTTTTGTACTTCATCAATATTTTTATCATGATTAGTTGTCACACATCTTAGCAGATTCCACTTCATTTTATATTGAACTATGTTCTCTCAGCTTTGAAACTATTCCTGCCTGTAGATATTCCACACAGATCACACAGGCTAATTTTTCAGTCACTTCAAACTCAGTATTAACTCCTTGAACAAACAACCGAACAGTATCGGTAACAACTGTTGACTCAGTAAGAGCCTTGAAAAGCACATAAAAGCATTTGTTTTGTTTTTGCCGACTGATGTTGTTCCCCACGTTCTCAACTATTTGAGCAGTGGTTTTGGTGAAAAGGGTAATAGTCTTAAGCAAGTGTTCTCTGCATACATTTCTTGGGCTGCTGCAATCAAATATGATTTAATTAAGTCAGGATCAATAACCTTCCTTGTTTGGCCAGCTAAGAAATGAGCCACTTGGAAATTTACTTTGCTTGTAGCCTTACTTTTATTTCTATTTGTGTGAAGAAATTCTGATGTGATGAGATATTAAGTTTTAAACTTTCTAATTTTTTGGACTGTTGCTTTCCTGTGAATTGGGAATATTGTGATGAATGCTTGATATGGTAATATCATCACATAATATATTCTATAACTGTAGTGTCATTGAATAATGAACACACTGCTTTGTTGTCTAATTTGATAACAAAATAATTCACACTCCACTGTGTCTGAAAAGCGTAACATCTGAAGTCCACTTTTCTCTTTCCTTTTTTTGATTTGGTGGGTATTTACTGGTAATAAAAATTACTTAAAATATCACATGGTAATAATATGTGAGACATATAGCACTGGTGAGTAGTAACCGTGCTGCTGTGATTTACGTGCACTGAGGAGAAGTGTGAGATTAGTGCCACATGTGGTTTCTGTCACAAATGCTCAACCCTGTCACTGCAATGCAAAAGGCAATGCGTAAATGAATGAGTATTCCAATAAGCTTTCTTAGTAACACTGGAAATTTGGATTTTACATAATTTTCCTATGTTACAAATATTTTTCTATTGATTTTCAACCATTTATGAATATAAAAACCATTCTTAGCTTATAGGCCATGCAAAGACAGGAGGTTATTTGGATTTGGTCCAAAATCTATAGTTTAATTTCTGATCTTGATTAATACACTGTCCATAACTGAGTTATTGTCTGTACTTCCCAAACCCATTAGTGTCCCATCCTCTTCACCTCTATGAACAATATCATTACACTAAATGCTTGAGGTAAAACTTTACTTCAATCCTTAAATTCTCTTTTTTTTTTACATACAAATATTGACTATATTTTATCATTTATTTTTTATCTGTTTATATTTAAAATTAATTTCTTAAAAGTAGCCTTTTTTTCTTTTCAACCTGACAATTTTTCTTTTAATTGAGATGATTGAGACCATTTACATTTTATGAAATTATTGGTATAGTTGGACATAAACTTGCTATTTTGTCATTTATTCTTTATCCCATTTGTTTTTGGGTTTTTTTTCTTTCTTCTCTTCTCAAAAAATTGAATATTTTAAAATTTTATTTCCACAACTTCTTGTTATATCTCTCCTTAAGTACTTGCTCTAGGGTTGTCAATATATACACCTAACTCATAATCATCTACCTTCAAGTAATATTATACCACTGCACATTTAGAAGAAGAACCTTAACACAAATATTTCCAGTTCTTTCTTCTTATCATTTGTATTATTGTTGACATACATTTTACTTCTACATATGTGATGTACTCCAAAATACATTCTTACTGTTTTTCTTTTGGCCATCTATGATCTCTGAAAGCCATTAAAATCCAGAAAAAAAGCATATTTTAATATTTACTTTCCTTTGGGCCCTTCTGTCACTCTTCATTTCTTTGGGTACATCCAATTATTTATCTGGTATCTTAGTTCTTCTGTTTACAAACTTTCTTGAACACTTCTTATGGTGCAGGTGTGCTGGCGATAGATGGTCTCAGCTCCTGTTGTTCTAAAAGACATTTTTGCTTGATATAAACTTTTTGGCTTAACAAATGTTTTGTGAGTACTTGAAAGATGTTGGTTTTCATTTTGCTTGAAGGCCTGTGTGAATTTTCTTTGCCTCTATGTAATATATATTTTTTTCTAACTGCCATCAGTATTTACTCTTTCTTTTTCAATTGTAAAACTCCAATGTATCTAGAGGGGTGTGTGTGTGTGTGTGTGTGTGTGTGTGTGTGTGTGTGTAATTATCCTGCTTACAGTTCTCTGAGCTTCTTGGATCTGTAGATTTTTGACTTTCATTATTTTTGGAAATTCTCAGCTATTTCTCTTCATATATTTCTTGTGCTCTCTTTTCTTCTGAGACTCTAGTTATGCCTGTGCTAGACAGATATCCTATAGTTTGGATGTTCTCTTCTGTTTATTTCTCATCTGCTCTCTTTGCTTCCCTTCTTTTCCTTCCTTATTCTTCTCCCCTTCTCCCCTATTCTTCTTCCAGTTTGCTGCTTTTATTTAAAATGAGAATAAAATTTCATGTTACCTAAATTAGCTACAGAGTTTCACACCCTCTTTATTTCCCTATTAAATACAACAATCAAGCATTATTCGATACTGCCCTTATTGCTTTAGCTTTGGAAGGCAAGACACTTTACTGTCTCCAAGTGCCCTTTGTCCCAGAGTAAGTGTGTGCTTGTGGTGAGTGAACACAGAAATTTCTGGACTTTGTACTGAAGATTCTGCAGGCTTCTGGTCTTTTCTCTAGCACTTGCCTCTTCATAATCCTTTGGAGAAGGTGGGGGTTTCTGATCGCTAATGCTAGCGCACAATGGACACCATAAAAGCAACAACTGTGTTAGACCTTAGCAAAGAAACAAGCCTCTTCCCAAATGTATTTGGAAGGGTGAGCAAAAAAACCAGCAAGCAGTTATGCAGTTTGTAAACATTTCTCAGTGCAAATATGCAGACATCATACATGAAAATATGTAGCTCACTTTGGCACAACTTGTGTAACAACAATAGCCATGACATTAATGTTTTATGATATCACACACACACAAGATCATCATACACATGGTTTGTGTCAGAAGAACTTAGAGAGTTATTTTTTGCTGTCACTCTAATATACCTACAGTTTTCTGCTGTTTATCTAAACGACCAGTATGCCATAATTCATCTGTTACCTCTGGTGTATAGTTTAGATCTATTTTGGAAGATTAAATCACTCTTACATTTGTTCCTTAAATGTACTGTAAACACACACATTTCATCTCTGTGATTCTAGCACATAGCACAAACACTGGCATATAGTTGGCAAATCTTCATCTGTCCAGAGAATGAATCAATGCCAGACATCTGAGCCTTTCGAGCAGTTTAATTCAGAAGCTGCCTATCCTCTTTGCACAAAGCTGATTTTACATCTTAGGCCCTGGATCTGGTGCTTCTCCAGTTTGCATATATTTGAGCTGAATCCCCACAGTGATCTCCTCCATGTATTCTTCCTAGCCATTAAATCCTTCCCAGGGAGAACAGGAAGCCTGGCCCTGCTTTTGATGACACATCAATGACGTGATGTCTAGTTTCTATTAAAAATTGAAAAGCAAAAGATTTAATGCCAGAAACAAAAAGTATAGACAATGTCATATGTAAACATTAATATATTGCTTAATATACTAAGCAACCCGCCTTAAGGGCTGCCAGGAAGTCCTGGACCAAAGTGGACGATGGTTTGAGAGGCCTAGGCAAGGATGACTAATCCCAAATACCATAGGCACTAGCACAGGCAATCACAGCCTTCTTCCGTTATGGTCTTTCTGAATTTTCTGTTCAGTAGTCCTAGGCAAGTTAGCTAGAACTGTGGTAACTACCCAGTTAGAGGCAAAGTAGTTTCCCGGTAAGGGGTCGTGCATCCTTTGAGTTCAGAGTTTTAAAATGAAGGAGATCCAATTGCTTAAATTTGGCACACGTATATAATACGCTCAAATTAGCCACGTGTGAGGAGTACGGCCTGGCCCCATATAGACTCATACTTCGCTGTATGTGCCCTATGATTTGAACTAGGTTCCAAGGGCACCTCTATCTAGAAATGAAAATAAGTATATTGTCTAACAGACAACTGAGTACTTGCTCTATGCCAGGCTCTGCACGAGGTTCAAGGAGAAACAGGTAAATAAGATTGGTTTTGCTCTCTAGGAGCATGCAATATAGTGGAAGAGATAGATATGTAACTTGAAAAAGCAATTCAGTATAAGCAGGGCTCTGATGGGGGATGTACAAGACAGGACACTCAACAAACCGGGAAAATGGTCCCAGGCATTGTCAGGAGATGAGGGCCATCAGATTCCAGGTGCTTGCCATGAGTTATTATTCATTCTTCCTTGGCCCAGGAACTGAGATGTTTAAAATGAAACATAGTGTGTGGGCAGGTGTTATGGACTGAATTTTGTACCCTCCACCCCAACCCCCACCCCAACTCATGTGTTGAAATCCTACCTTGCAGTGTGATGGTGTTAGGAGGTGAGACCTTTGGAAGGTGATTAGGTCATGAGGGTGGAGCCCTTGTGAGCCGGAATAGTGTCTTATAACAGAGACCCACAGTGCTCTCTTGCCTTCTTTCTACCACATGAGGACACAGCGAGAAGGTGGCCATATATGAACCAGGAAGAGAGTCCTCACCAGACGCCAGATCTTTGGGTAGCCTGACCTTAAACTTGCTTGCCTCCAGAACTGTGAGAAATACATGTTTGTGATTTAAGCCACCAACTACGTGGTATTTTGTTATAGCAGCCCAAAGTGATTAGGAGGACAGGGTGACCTACCGATAGAACAGAGTGGAAGGGCCATGGGATCACGCAGGTAGGAGGATTTTTTTGCCAAGGAGTAAGGAGGAATATTAATATTTCAACATTAATCTCTAACACTTCATTTTATTATGTATGAGGACGTATTCTAATATCTTTATATGTATCATCTCATTGAATCCTCTAATACTCCTATAAACTAAGTATTACTTTGAGAATAACAATCTTCTGGGGAAAAGAGAAGACAAAAGTTGCAGACCAAGGAAAGGTGCTCCACTGTGGAAGACAGAGGCCAGGGGTGAAAACTGAATGAACTCTGGAGAATGCATCTAAGGGAGTGTCCTAGCTAGAGGACAAATTTCTTAGACTAGAATCTGAGGCAGCATAAGGGGACTAATTGTCTTAAGAAGACTCACTGAAAGAGAGGATGGGTGCAGGAGGGCCAGGTGGGTAATCTTTTCTCTAAAATTTTATTTTGAAACTTGGCCCTCAACGGTTTGATAAGTGGTCTAGTCTCAGATTTTTACTTCCTTGGGAAGATAACTACCTTTCCCTTTCACATGGATAAAAAATAATAGTAATTGGCGTTTTTTAGAGGGTGTCCTATGTGCGGAGAACCGTTTCAAGCATTGAGCACACATTATTTCATGAACTCAAGTAATGACTGTATGAGGAATGAACTCTTAACGCTCCCATTTGATAGATGAAAAAACTGAGCTTTGGGAAGGTTAGGTAAGCTACCCCAGGTTCACGTCCCTTAGCAAGTGATGGAGCCAGCAATAAACACTGGAGCAGTCTGATGTCTAGAGGCCACGCTGGAAACTGAGAAAGGGCTAGATTATAAATCAAGGCAAAACATTTCAGCTGTGGTGGAAAAATCAAAAAAGTGAATTGTAGCAATATGTGTCCTTTCAAAATTAAAATATGGTGTAAGTGTTTAAGGATTTTTTGCTGTGAGGCATTGCAGACAACTGATAAATGGCGCTGTCTCTGGCGGGGATGGGAAGCACTGTGGTGGTGGATTTTAGCCGTCACCCTGCGGTTTCCTGCAGCTGTGATTTTCCACGGATGCAGCTCTGGCCTATCTCCTCTCTAGCTTCTTGATGCCAAAGCCTTCAGAAGGCAGTTCCTCTCCATTTCTGCCTTAATTTCCCTACAGCCTCACCTATCTCTGAATCACCTGCTTATTACTTGTCTTGGGCCCTTTGTTGTGCTGGAATCTTGCTCTGGAGGCTTGTTTTCCTTAGCTCAATTGTCTCATTCTTTTCCAAAATCATTTTCATCCCGAGAGGGGTGAAAGGTCTGTCCTTTGATGATCTGGTTGATTTTTCCTTGGAAGAAACCTGCAAAATTTCTTTTCAAAACATTTTAAATGGCAGCAAAGAGCCTGGGAGGTGTTTAAATGCAATGGAAAAATAAGGGATTCATGAGGAAAGGATTTTCAGGAAATTTGCACAGAAAAAAATATTCAAGCTGTTTAAAATGCAACATTGTCTGCCAGAGTGACCTTACACATGACTGCATGACTGTTCCCTCTCATGAGGTCAGGCTCCAGTGATTTTGAATTGACAGCGGTGGGGAAATGTAGAATAATCCTGGCAACAGAGCAGAGCGGAGAGAGGGGGGGCTTCAGCCGCCCATTGCTGACAGTCACAAACTGGGAGACCTTGGCAAGCCAGTTTCTGTGCTTCGTCCCTGCCAGCCTCAGTTTTCACATCTGTAAATTGGGGAGAGTGGTAGTGATGACCTCATAGTTGTTGTGAGGATTAAATCATATGTATAAAGCTATTCCCAAAGTAACTGGTAAGTATTAAAAGCCGAATACCAATAGATCTTATTATTAATATATTATTATTATTTTACAAGTATCTTTTCTTCTCCCAAATTGACATTAAAATAGCAACTGTAAAAATATCTGTGTTGGTATTGACTCTTTCTTCATTAAAAAGAGCCTAGAGGACTTGAGCCTTCATCTAGCCCAGCCTTCTACCAGACCGGGGGACCCTGCTCTTCTTCCCACAGACATCACCTTGTGCCCGTTACTGCTATAGACGAGCAACTCACTCTTTTGTAGGATAGCTTGTTGCCTGATTGGAGAACTAGCTCAGACTCTCAGTTCCTGTTCTAAGGACTGTTTTCTAAGCATTTCTACCCATTGTTTTCAGTTTGGCTCCCTGCAGCCACCTGGGAAGGTCTAGTCCCTTTTCCATATGATAGGCCCCCAAATAATGAAGATACCAGTCAAGTTATTTAACCACTCTGGGTCTCAGTTTACTGATAATGTAAAATGGAGATTATTGTTTCACACTCATGAGGATTTCCTGAGGATTAAAAACATATATGTTTGAAAAGAGCTCAGCATATTGTAGGGTCTCTATAAGCTGCCGTGTGCCAAAGCCAGTGTTTTTCCCCAGATGCTATGAGATTTTTGCCTATGCAACTAAGGATTCTTGAAGAAGATTGCCTGGCATCAGCTGCTTTCCTGCAGGACAGACACAGAGGGGGAGGTTTCGGTCTTCACTGAGCATGTGGCAGCCCTCCGTGGTTTGGGCCATGCCAGACTCACTGTGAGGACTTTTCTGGGCCCCTGCATCTCTGGCAGTCATTACCTGCCTGGTCTCACTTCTGACCTCTGTTCTAGGGCTTCCCTGCTTCCCTGGGGCTCAGCCGACCCTGAGACTCACTGGTGCCTACACGTGGGCTTTGGTCCACTTGGCCAGGGCAGTGAGACTGTTGGTTTCAGGGTGCAGATGAGGCCGACAGTCACCAGCAGGTTGGCTCCTCAAGCCATGGCTTACACTGTAAATGTCTCTACTGCTGTCTTGGTTTCCAGCTTCTTCCAGCTAGGAGGGACAATCCTGAGGTGTGGTGGAGTCCATGTCTCATGGGGCACCCTTTGACTAATCGGGGCTGGGAACTATCCCTCCTATTCACTCTCTGACAGCCAGTTTTAGAGAGAGTAATTCCAGGCATCTCTCTGAAGATGCCCCACGAGACTGAGCACTTAGTAGTGCTTATTAGGAACATGCTATAAAAATTGTTCTCCTTCCATCCCTGCCCTACCCCTCTTTTTCTGTCACTCCCATTTTCAGGGGGAGTTACCTTTGGGGAGAGTTAATATATAAACATTTGTCTTCTTCTTCTTTTTTTTTTTTTTTTGTATTTTGGAGAATCTTGGCAAAGAGGCAACATTATTATCATTGCCACTACCCCTCCTCTAGTTCAGATTTAATTTGATTATCAGCTCTCTACTCTCCTACTCAGAAAGTGAAGTTTATTTCTCTGCTTCATGAGTCAACGCCTTTGGCCCAGATTATTCTCCTTCTTTCTTCCTGCCAAAGAGTTCTTTTTTCAGTTCTCACACCCTGCTTCCAAAGCTCATATGGAGATTTGATCTAAGATAATGTGGTGAAAGGACAAGTGGCTTGATGTGTCACTTACTGGAGGTAGTAAGTGGAATTTTCACAAGGGTTTTCTGAAGAAAATTTAACTGGAAACAAGGAGCTGGCAAACTTCTCCTAAAGGGGCAGAAAGAGGGTCAATATTTTAGGCTTTGCTGGCTATGGCCATATATTGGCTATTGCCACTATTCAACTCTACATGTCTAATGAAGAAGATACCATAGCAAGTATGTAAATAAATGTGCATGGCTGTGTTTCAATAAAACTTTATTTATGAAAACAGGTTTGGGGGCAGATTGAACCCATGGGCTGTAGTTGCAGACCCTTGCTCTAAATGATAGAATTACAAAAAAAAAAAAGAAAAGAAAAAAAAAGTAAAGCCAAATTTTGGGAAAATATGGGCTATTTAATATCTCTTAATTTCAATTTCTTTAACTTCAATTCATTTTACTTCAGTAAAAACAGATCGAGAGAAGGAAAGTGAACAAACTCTTATGGAATGAACCAGAGCCTAGACTGGGGGTTCCCATCTGATATAACACTTACTGTTCTTAACAATCCTATTATTATCATAATTAGTTTTTTGATAAGATGAGAAAACTGAGAGATGTCTCTTTATCAGAAAGCGGTGTCAAGTTTCACAAATGGGCTACCGCTGTCTACCTGAAGGCCTATATTCTAATTAAGTCCCTCCTGTGTGCAAAGTTCTGTACTTCTACCGCATAAAATACAGAGATAAGCCAGTTCCCCTTTATTTAATCTAGAACAGGAAGAAATAGTGCTTCCTGGGGACGTGCACACCATTGTCATATTCATAAGTTGACTAAAGGTTTTTTTGCTTAGTCCTACCTGTGCTTAAAGACCCCCCTCTAAGTCTAGCTTTGGCCTGGGCCTGGCCATTACTTAAATGAAGTCAACCCTGTCTAATCTCTCAGATGGGTGTCTCATTGAGTACTCAGGATGAAGAAAGAATTTTGATCAATAGGAACAAAAGGGCACAGAGTGAGCTAGTGGGTCAGAGGTTGAGTAGATACGAGAGGAAAAGAATGCAGAAAATAGTCACAGGTTAAGACCAAAGATAGACTAAGGAAGTCTCACAAAAAATGGGCAGCCCAAGACTTGACTATCTTCATGTCATTTACTCTCCCTACATTGTGAGGTCTGTAAGGGCAGGGACCTTTCAACATACTATCCCCTGCATTTAGTTTATTGCCTTGCACATTGTATATGCTCAATAAATATTTGTGAATTGTTTGATCAAATGAATGATTGAAATCAGCTAGGTTCCTTTCCCAGTTAGAAAGCTAGAGCCTAAATCTTGTCCCAGCCTCCTTCAGCAGGAACTGCCTCTTCCATAGAAAGAGTCCTATAATCCGCTGGTACTTCCCACATGCTCCTCCCAGTCTGTGAAGGCTCAAAGCCAGGAGGAAGTGCTCAAACCACCTAGAGTAACCAAGAGTCTTGCATCATCCACAGAGAGGGGGAGATTTTCCAACTTCTTGTTGCCATGGAGAGATGAGGTCAAACTCTAAGAGGTCAGCGGTGTTCTTAACACTGCTTTTGTGTTTTCATATAAATATTTTTACTGGGACATTTTTTGGCAACCAAGACTAGCTCCCAGGACTGTGGAGAAAGGGAAGCTTTGCTCACCACATGCCAATGGTATGCACTTGAGTCAACTTAGGGCCAGTGTGATTTGATATCATGTCCTTTTTCACTTTTGTCTTGATGCTTTCCCACTGACTCAATGTCTACCCTTTATCCTTTCTTCAAATGGGAAACAGCTGGGCTGAAGTTAAGTTCACGTTCAAATTCCCCACCCCCTCCCCACTCAACGTCCCCACCTCCTTCCCTGGCCAAGAAAGCAGCAGCTGCTTCTGAGATACTACTCCTATTACAGATGTTTTGCTAATTATCAAAAAGCTCACTTTGGAAGCTTGTTGATGTGATAGTTAAACAGATTCACACACTTAAAACATTTTCTGCCTCTCACCTAAAGTTCTGTTTCAGGACTGTGACATAATTTGGTTGGAGTGGCTCTGAGAGGGTGGTTCTTTACTGAGGTAGGTGAGTTTCTTTAAGAAAATTCAGACAATAATCTCTTGATCCTTTCAGTGGGTGTGAAGGATTCATGTCTGTGTCCCTCCCCCTTTGCAGTGCCTAATCCATACTGGTGTTAAGGATGGTTGGGGGTGCAAACAAATACATTCAAAACTATATGTTGCATTTTTCTCTTTGTCATGGTCCTACTTTGTCCACAACACATTTGACCTTCTACCTTGTGCAAAAGACTAAACTGAAATACTCTTTAGTAATAAGATCTTGTGAAAATAAAAATACCTTACATATTAAAGAGTTCTACATTTTTTTTTCCGGTACTTTCTTAGCCATAATCTTAGGTCATTTTTACTACCCTATAAGGTAAGCGAAATGCATTATTTTTATTTCTGGGTTTTTCCTCTCCTTCAGTAGCTATATCCAATATAAATCCAAGCCATCACGATTCTACCTCTGCGACAGTTCCCAAGTCAGTTGTTTATACCATTCTACAGTGTTGTCAGCTTAGCCCAGACTGTCATTTTTCTCTCATAGAAACCCTCGCAATTGTATCCAAGCTGGTCGCCTTAATTTCTGATTCTTCTGTTTACAGTATTGTCATGATCTTGGCAAAGTTTGGAGTTGACTTCCCCACTTCCTTTCTTCTGGCATGCCAGTAAGTCCCCACTGCCTACTGGGGCAAGTCCAAACCCATTGGTGTGATGCATAAGATCCTTCCTCAGGTCCTTGCCCACCTCTGCTTAGCTTCCAAACGAGTTGTGATCGCTGAGACATCTCATGCCCCTTCAGATCTCTGTACCTTAGTGGACTACGGCAAAGAAAGTGTTAACCAATTTTGGCATCCTCACCTCCTTTCCAGAAGGCCTGTTTAGCAAAGAATTCGAGCACTTGGGGAATCCTTGATATTTTTAGAAAGTAGGTTATATCAGAACATTCTCTGATCCCTAATTAAATTAATTTTCCCTTTTTTGTTTCTGCACATAATAAGTGTAAAAATAAATATTTGTGGAATGAATGAGTTCCTAGGCTTCTCTCTAGCCAGCAATTCAGTTGCCAAGCACCGTGCCCTCTCTGGAATGATCACCTACTCGTGCTAGTGTGTACAGCATCTCCCTTCTGTGAGCTGCCTTAGCTCCCTGACTTTGTAAACCATTGACTATGGGATGCAATTAGATACATTTGAACACACATGTGTGTCTATGAGTAGCCTCCAAGTCCCTCAGGCAGGAGAGTCCTTTATTTCTCCTTGATCTGTTACAAGGCCCATTGAGAGAGTCAACATTCAGTGGTTACCTAGCAGCCATGGCAGGGTAGTCTCTAGTATAAGAATACCAAGGAAAGAGAGGAAGATTTATAATGGTATTGGGGTAATACAGGTTTAAGCTGTGTAAATAGAATTACCATCTCAAAAATATAGGGTGAGGCAGTCCCTGAATTGCTGAGATAATATGTTATATTTAGTCCTAGCCACCATCTTCTGAGAAATAGGGACAACTTGGAGCACAATCAGAGGAGAGGGACAAAGTTGGCGATTGACTGGAAAGCGTGTTATGCAATGACTGGTTCAGTGCTCTGGAGGCACTGGCTTAGGGAAGAGAGGGGTTAGAGCTGGCATGATAGCTCCCTAGGAATACTCGAAGGCTGCCCTGGAGCAGTGGGATTAGGCTTACTGTATGTGTCTTCAGGGGGTAAAACTGAGACTGGTGGGTGGAAATATAGGCAAGTGTGGAGGTAAGATCCCTCTTCAACATGCAACCCAGACTAGCTCCTGCTCCTGTCTTACGGGTGTGTGTCTAAAATCATAAAATCCCCAAACTGGAATGTGTTGACCATGCTCAAGGATGTACATCAATCACACAAGATTGCTTTTTGGTTGAGATATTGGGTCATGTATGGCTACACAGGGACAAATATTTGGTGCCTATTCCCTGCTTGGAAATCTTCCACCAGAAAATGAATTTGGGAGAAGCAGCATGGTACTCAGCAAACAAGCCGAAGTAATTACATAAAATCTAGACTCTAGAACTTGAGTCTTCAAACCCAGCAGATCCATGGTACCACCCTGTGAAGCCTCTGAAGTAATTTAGTGACTAGAGCATCAAATACATTCAAAGTTCGAAAACCATTTGAGTGATTCCTTCCATCATCATTTATTGCTAACAGAGGCAGTGGTAGTAGGCTCTTGAAGTTATGGAAAGAACCTGAGCCTCCCTGATTTGCCAGCGGACATAAGGCTGATCTTATTAAAATCTCCTATTGGGAGTTAGATGTCAGCTGAATAAAAGGGATGTCTTTCTCGAAGGTGGAGTTGCCAGAAGATGAAATATCTTTCCATGATACATGGTAAGCTTTCTTGAGGACATTAAGCATAAACTAAAGAAAGTCTTCTGACTGTTTCTGACACTTGGGAGAGCAGAATAGTTAAATGCAAGGGATTTCCAGGGTTTCAGTTCTACCTATGTCACTCATAGGGGCTTGCTTCTGAGCCCCAAATACAGCCATCAGGGAGCCATAGTACACACTCTTGCCATTTTCCATCTTTGTTCTCATCCACTTTTCTTAAACCATTCCTTGTATCTACTCTCATCTGACTTCTCTCCTGCCAGCAATGCATTTCACTGTTAATTCTCCAAAAAGCATCCCTATCTTACCCCTAAGTCTTGATGTTTGGTCCTGTGACCCTGACTGTCACATTGCTTCTCCTTAACCCAGCTATGCTGCCTCTGAGTGCCTAAAATAAGCATAGTCCCTGGTTTCCTTGGCCTGGGACCTTCTATCCTGAGATCTCTTTCCCCTTATCCTCCTTCTGTAGGTTGCCTTTAACTCCCATGAACAGACATAGCAGCAACCTTGCGATTTCTCAATTCTCTGAATCCTTTTTCTAATGCAAAGTCAACTGGTTCTCGAGGTTATGGAGACATGCACCTATGCATGCTGTGTCCTTTTACCCAACCACTTGGAAGGTTGAGTTCCTCCATCTGGCCCTAATTCTATGGTTTCCAAGTACAGAAAAGAGCTATTGCTAAAAAAGCAATACAATTAGGTATGCTTCTGTCCCTCCACATCTGTGTTTCCCTCACTGAACCATGATTTGTACCACATAGCCTAATTAAAGCACTTTTACACACAGCAACATATTAGATTTAATATTTTTTCAAGGAAAAAGTGAAACCGAGCAATAAAGGAGAATGAGCTGTTTCAACAAAAAGCATCTGAACTATTTTGCAACTTTTCTAATTTAAGCTCACTAGTGGGTAAAACAATTGTATTCTTAAATTTTCTTCACTAACTTGCCTTTCAAGCCCACACTGATGGCATAAAATAATGACTGTCTGGATATAATTTAAAAAAAAAGAACTTTTCATTTTTAAAATCTCACTTCATATGACATCCTGGATTTCTCATGCATCCTTGATTCTCAGAAAACTGGTCTTAGATATGTCAGTGCAATTAACAGAGATGTTCCGACTCAGAAATGTTTTTAAGGATCCTTCTTCATAATTAAATATGAACTAGCAGAGGATTTAAAAAATGTATTTCTCTAGTGGAGAGGACAATAGGGAAGGGAGGGAAAACTGAATGGGAAGAAGTCAGAGGAAGCCAAACTATGAGAGACTCTTGACTCCGGGAAACAAACTGAGGGTTGTGGAAAGGGCGGCGGTGGGGGGATGGGATAACTGGGTGATGGGCATTAAGGAGGGCTCGTGATGTGATTAGCACTGGATGTTATATGGAACTAATGAATCATTGAACACTACACCAAAAACTAATGATGTACTATATGTTGGCTAATTGAATTTAAATTAAAAAAAAAAGAATTCAGGATTCTATTCAAAAATAAAAATAAAAAATTGCGTTAAAAAATGCATATCTCTTTGGACAGTAACCAGTGCAACCACAAACAAATCACCTGGAACCCGAAGCATGAGAGTGAAACTGAAATGTAAATATGGAAGAATGGTACCATGCACCTAACAATGGGGCCCGCAGTGTATGTGTTTGTATACACTCACCTGAGCCAGACATTTGGATAGAGGAAGAGAGTAAACAGGCTTGAGCAACCCTCTGGTTTCTTTCATTCAACTGACATTGCTTAGACCAGTGGTTCTTAACTTTTTTGGGGTCACAGACTTCTTTGAGAATTTGATGAAAGCTTCAGACAGCCTCTTCAGAAAAATCTCCTTCCCACAGGAGTAATTTTGGTAATGTAGAGATCAAACAAGAGCCTCAGGCAAGGAGTCGAGGGGGTTAGGAACTCAGTGTAAACTTGAGGTCTAATTTGAGCTCAGAATTCAACTGATACTCTTTTTGACATGAATTCCCATCTCTGGTTCCAGAGTTTCAGACACATATTTGAACAACTTGCTAAACATCCCTACTGAATATCCATCCATCTATGTGCATCATCGGCAGTTCAGATTTGATCTACCCAAATTTAACATCCAAGCTCAAAACCTGAGTCACTTTGATTTCTTCTTCTGCATTCTTCTCAGTAGTCAGTCAACATATTCGTCTACTCGCCGCCCCCCCCCCACCCCTCGCCCAGGATCACTTCCAGCTGCCCCCTCACTGATGCTCCCTTTGCTAGCTAGGCGGGTCCTTATCACCTCTAGTGTGGTTTGGCAGTAGATTTCCAGCTGCTCTTCTTGCCTGCATCAATAAGGCACACTTCAATTTTTTTTTTTTTTTACCTTTGACTCAAAAGCATTTAATTTTCTTTACACTCTCATAGATTACGTCCAAAATTCTTAGCATGAATTAGACTCACCAGCCAAAACTTTGATTCCTCTTTTAACTAAAATGTCCTGTCTACCTGGTGACTTAATGTCTGCTTGCACACATATATATACATACATAGCTTTATATATCGCTTTATTGAAGTACAACTTACATATCATAAAATTCAATCTTTTTAAACGTGAGTTTGAACCATTTTTAGTAAACTTTACAGAGTTGTGCAAACATCCTAATAATCCAGTTCTGTTTTTATTGTAACTTGTTATCTCTAGTGTCAGACACCACAGTTGGCATATTTACTTTCATAATTATAACCATTCCAACGGCAGTAATTATTTCTAGTTTATGAATGAAGAACTGAAGATTTAGTGATATTAAGTAATTGTCTGAAGTCACACAACCATTAAGAAGTTATGTGAGGATTGGAATCCAGATCTGCCTGACTGCAAATAATAGTTTTAGACTATCTGACACAATGTTTCTCAAATAAGAAAAAAATCTTGCTTTAAGATAATAATTTACTAAATAAAATGTGGATTAATTTTATCCATGGTTGTAACTAAACTCCTGGCACACATATAAGCAAGCAGTGAATGACTTATACATCTATACCCCTGTTTCTTGGTGGGGTTATTTTAGGATTATTCTTCTGTTATTTTTGCTCAAATGATTTATTGAGGTGTTGGAATAATTTGTGTCACTGTGCCTTGGAGGGGAATGGGGGAAGGGCTTGTTCATCAGCTATCACATGAGGGGGATGAATAGGGTCAATAACGACGCCACCCCTGAGCTAAATAATCCCTCAGGGTTTTAGTTTTCTGATCTATAACATGGGATAGCGATACCCTCTGTACTCACCTTGGAGAATGATTATAGTGAGAAAATTGTGAAATAGACGTGGGAAAAAATAAAGAATAAAGAAGAAGGGAAGGAAGGGAAACAGCTAACTACATCGAAGGGAAAGTGTACCGCCTCTTTCTCTCTTGCTCATGTCTCAATGGCAGATCTATTCTTTTCCCTCCTTGACAAAATGAAAGAATAGAGACTCAGCTCTCCTGATTATCCTGAAGTGCTAGGGTTTTCTAGTTAATAGGGATCTAGTATAGTCATGGTTGATTAAAGCATTGTCTGGGCTGGCTTTCCCTTCATTTTAGAAACAAACTGCCGAATATGACAGAAGGAGAGAGGAAAGAAGTGAATAAAGAAAAGGAAAAGAAAGTAAGGGAAGACACTGATGACCATTTGATGACAGGGAAGGAAGAAAGGAATGGCCAAGAAGAAAGAGTAATTGAAAGAAGAAAAGAGAAAGAAAAAGGGACAAAAAGAAAGCAAAGAAACAGGAGAGAGAAGAGAGAAGAGAATGATAAAGAGTGAAACAATAGGAATGGGGAAACATTTGAAAGACAGAGAAGGGAGACACTAAGCTCAAACAATTTCAGCCAGGCCTGTGCATTCTGAAGCGATACTTTCTGAATCTATGCTTTAACCATGAACCTTGAAATGCAGTTTCAAGGGGAAACAGCCTCCGCCCTGACATTTCTCCAAATGTTTTCCTGCTGAAAAAACTGCCTGATGCATGGGATCCTTCTGTGTCCCAGTCTGTGTTCGAAAGCAAACCTGAAGGTCTGTTCTTTCATTTCCACAAGGAGCGAAGGAGTCTTGCCTCGGGTTAGCCAGACGAGAAAATGCTCAATGCACAGACACATGCTGGCCAGGGGACAGGAATTTGAGTTTTTACTCTGCGGCAGGGGGCAGGCTTGCTTCCTGTTTTTCCTGCTTCTGCTTCAGTGTCACCTCACGCATCATGACAAGGACTCTATTTCACTCAGTGAAAGTGGTCCTCATTTAGTGAACCTCGGAAGACTTGGGAAGGCAGAATAAAGATGGCCTTGGCCTGTTTTGGGGACTCAGGAAAGAGAAAGGATGCTGGACTTTCTATCGAAACGTTGAAGTCCAATTCTCAAGATAATTCATGAATCATGCAATCCTTCTGGATCTTCCTTGCAAATGGATTGTATAATCTATTTATTTGGAAAAATGAACATAGCCATTTCTGTCCAACTGCTATGTTTTTCAAGACAGTGATTTGTTATCTGTTTTAGATTGTGGCAAAATGATAAAACACATAAGTAGCTCGCAGAGAAGATTTACAGCGTTGACATTTCTTCCATATCCTTCACCAGTGTACTGGAGACACTGACTGGGTCATCCATATTTGTCAGAGCTTAATTGTTTGCTAGATGAAGTTAAAGCCAACCACAAAAAATGTTTATTTAATTGTGATTATACTCCGTCCATTATTAACAAGAAATTCCTAGCGTTTCAGAGCACTTAAGAGGGAATCATAGGAATATATATTTTTTATGGACTGAAAATTTGTGTCCACACCTTGTCCCCCTAAATTCATATCTTGAAGCCCTAATCCCAGTGTGGTTGTATTTGGAAATGAGGCCCATACGGTAGTAATTAAAGTTAAGTGAAGTCAAAAGAGTGGGGCCTTGATCCTACAGAATCAGTGTCCGTATACAATGATACAGCAGAGAACCATCTTGTTCCCCATTGCCCCCCGTCCATCCCCCCTCTCTCTCTCTCTCCCCAGGCACTGAAGAGGTCTCACGTGAGGTTGTAGAAAGAAGGTGGTCCAGCTGCAAGCCAGAGAAACCTCACCAGGAACTAAGTGGCACCTTGATCTTGGGCTTCCCAGTTTCTAGAAGTGTGAGAAATAAATTTCTGTTGTTTCAGCCACCCAGTCTGTGGTATTTTGATATGGCAGCTTGAACAGACTAATACACTATTCTTTACTTTTTACAAGGAGGAAACGGGATGCACATGCAATCAAGACATGACCAAATATGAAGGAAGCCCCCTTCATGGTAGTCAGTAGTTACTCCGTATTTCTGAAACCAACATTTTCATCCTCTTAAAGTATCTGGGGTTAAGTAAATATTCCCAGAACATTTTGACACTTATCTACTGATTCCACAGCCATATACGAACGTGTAAAATGAAATACTCCAGATACCATGTTTTTCTCAAAGACACTAGTGGCCTCACACCGAATGATTGCCTTCAGAACAGAAAAGAAAATTCTATGGAAAGGGAAGTTTCATGTTCTCTTTAGCCGATAGATTCAATGTACCTGTTCATAGAAGCTCCAATATTCAGATGACTGTGATTTCTGCTGAGTGTTTCAGACTTGGGCCAAAGTTTTCAGAGGAATTTTTAGACATTAAGCACTAGGACCCTTAACAGATCTTTCCTTTGTAGAAATTTATGACCTAAGCCTGGTGGGCCTGCATCTGCTCCTGGGAGATGGCTTCCATCGAGGCGCTTCCTTCTACCCACCAGCTTTTCTCTCTGGTTCCTTCTCCTAAACATACCTAAGTGACCTCCAGGTCCCCGAAGGCTCCAGACTCACTCATATCTCTGGCCTCTGTACTTGCTAATTTCTCTGTTTGGGAAGTGATTCCCTACTGGGCTAATCTTGTTATCTATTTTAATTTTATCTATTCAATTCACAGTGAGAGTTTGCTATTGGGCAGATGTGTTCTCAATGCTTCACAGACATCAACTCATGTAGCCTTTATAATACTCTAAATTTTCCAATTTTAAAGATTAGTATGGCAGAGGTTAAAAATAAGTTGTCTGCCTGCTGTCTCTGGTGTGTGATGCTGGGATTTGAACCCAGATAGATGGACTTCAGTCTGTGCCCTTAACGACATGTAGTTCTCTACCAAATCGCCCACAAATGTCACTTTCCCTGAGAAGAATTCTCTCTAAGTCTGGACTTATTGTTTTGTTTTTCTCATGTGTTCTGAGAGCCTGTTGTGTTCACTGCCCTTTTACTTGTAGCTATGGTATCATCACTGATGACTTGATTTCCTTCCACTAGTATATGGTGACTTCTTTAGAGAAGGTGTTTTTTATTCTTTATCTTTTTTCCCACTTAGTGCCTGACACATAGTAGGCCCTCCATAAGTGTTGCAACAATGAATGAGGTTGGTGTATGTGCTATTTCTATAGTTCTGCTTCTCTAGGTTGGCTGGTTTATGGTAAAAACCGATGGGGGACTCTTAGTTTGGAAGTTGGACTCCGTTTTTACAACTATCTTATTTTGTTCTTTGGCATTTGGCACCATGCAGGTGAAGCTTTATATAATCATCAAATACTTATTAAGAATTGATTATTTGCCAGAGACCTTTGTAGGCATTAGGAACTGATTGGTATCTGTGAGCAAGATAGCCAAAGATCCCTGCTCTTAAGGATTTCATGTTCTACTTGTAAGTCACAGGTTGGATTCTCTGGAAAGCACACTCTGATATGGAGTTTAGGGGCTAACACACTTATTATGAGGTGCTTTTGGTGTCGAAATCTGTGGAAGGAAAAGAAAAAAAAAAACAAACAAACCCAGGATTAGAGGGAGGGAAAATGAAGCTGCAATGCTGCCATGTCACTTGCTCAGGGACAGTCTTGGCCACCCCATGGGGAGGTTTGGAGCTAAACTGGCCCAACAAAATTGTCCCTATTGAAATGGCTTTACCCCCCACCTGACTATTCATTGTATCTGAGCTCTCCCAGGAAAGGAATGACTTTGGGCAGGGTGGCTCTCTGCAGCTGAAACAGTCCCTAAAAGGGGAAAAGATTGAAGGCTCTCTGATGACAGCACCTTTCATAATCACAGCATCATACATTACATGCCATATATTAGAGATCTAACCATATATTAGAGTTCCAGGATAGGTATATTTAAATTATACAAGCCCAAATCCTCAATCCATGAATTTTTGGTTTATTTTTTGGTTAATTATTAGCAACAAACTATTGTAAAAAATAAAAACAGTTGATCAAACTTACATACTTTGAGAAACAAGAGAACATTAGAATGCTAATTATTAATTAAGGGACCGCAAATAGTATAGAAATGTGATGATTCAAATTTCATATAATTTTATTATTGTTAACACGTATTTAAAAAATAAATGGGTGTTTTAAATCCTTTTTATAACAGTGGCTTGGAAAATACATATGTACATGCTTATGTACTTACATAAAAGAGAATGCTTAATGATTTAGTGTTTATAACATTATAGACTTCAGAAAAAACAATTCACCAAAAAAAAAAGTCTGTGAAATTTCTGTATCAAACTTTGGTCTAGAACGTATAGTCACTGCACAATTTGGGTCTACTTTAATGTTTGGGGATGTGTAAATTAATGAAGATGTTGAGACCCATCAAAAAAAGACCTCTTCTTGCCACCTGTCCAATATGCTTTTGGGTTGTCCCTTAAGTTTGGCGATTGGCTAATTCTAGAGACATGTTTTTGGCCACTTTACTGTCTCTACTTTCCCTTCTCATATCTCTGTGATTCTAGGAAATAATTACAGCTGTCGCTGTGTAGCATAATGGACACTTTTTACCCTCACTTTCGGAAGCTTCTCCACCTCCAACTTTGAGGGCTAGGCCGGAATATATGGTCATGTCCGCGGTCTTCATCAATAACATTTAGCTGTCTTCCAGACCCAGTCAAGGTGATCAAGAGATATAGAAGCTGAATATAGTACTAGTTAACCACCATGTACCTTCATTAAACATATCTGGTTAGAATTCCAAATGTATCCCTTCCTAACTGTGTGATCTTGGGAGAGTGACTTGACCTCTCTGAGCCTTGGTCTCTTTTCTGTAATATGGGAAAAAATAGTAGCCATTAGAGGAACTAATTAAGTAGTGTAAAGTGCCTAGTGTGGTATTTCATGAATAATAAGCACTCAATACCTTCTCTCATTTAATATATCATTTATATTGTTATTATTTGTTAACACAAGCATGAAGGAATTGTAGTTGATGTAAACAAAATGGTAAGCCATTCAGCTGGGTCATTCTGTCCACAGGAAGACAGTATATTAAGAGAAAAGCAGATAAAATACCAGGAATCAAGGTGCAAAAATATACCAGTATATCTCCAGTTTCCTCAAGGGAGGGGCACAGTAGATTCTAGGCACAGCCCTTTTGTCTCTGGAGAGGAAAAGGACAATTTATGAGGCTCATGTAGCTTGATGGAACCACTGTTTGAAAATATTCAATTTTCAACACCTCTAGTCTACACTTCTCTTTCTTAAAAGGAGAACTTGTAGACATTTCTTGAAATGGCATTTTATGGTCAAGTAACTTTGGAAAATGTAAATGGTTTACTCTTCTGGTAGTAACAATATCATATTAAAATTCTAAGTAGGGGCATCTGGATTGCTCAGTTGGTAAAGCTACCCACTCTCAATTTCAGCTCAGGTCATGATCTCAGGGTCCTGGGATTGGCCCCTTGTGGGGCTCCGTGCTCAGGACAGAGTCAGCTTGAGGAGTCTTTCCTTCTTCCTCTGCCTCTCCTTCCACTCGCACTCTCTCTTTGAATCTCTATAAAAATAAATAAATAAATCTTAAAAAAAAACCCTCTAAATAATCTTAGAATGAAGGTCCCATTTAACTTTAAACCAGCATTTTCTAAACACATTGGCCATATTTACACCACTTCAGATTTTTTTGTCCTTAAACTAAATACATAGCATTGGTTGACTTTTTTTTTCTTTCCTTTGCTTTGCTTTGTCCATTCAAACAACAAATGTGTGTCACCCTCACTGCTTACTGCTTCTGCTAGCTAAAGGAGCAGTGTACCCCAGGCCTATGACTCCCTGGGCACACATAGATCTAGGACCCATAGGGGTTGCCTGCCTCCTTCTCCCATGCCATAGAGAAAGGCTTATTGAACTTTAGCCTCTACTAGCCCCAGCATTTCACAGGCACATGCCAAGGGTCCAAAACAACAACTTGCTGCCCTGACCCATGGCAAAGTAGATCTTGTCACCACTAGGCCTGAGTGGCTCTTCCATTGAATAAAATAGCCTTCCCAGCACAAGATGAGACCAAGGGAAAAATTGGCCCTTCCATCAGTCACACAAAGTAGAGTAATGAGTATGCAGTCTTTTTTTTTTTTTTTAAGAATTATTTATTTATTATTTTAGAGACGGGGGCAGGGGCAGAGGCAGAGGGAGAGAGAGAATTTCAAGCGGACTCCCTACTGAGCAGGTAGCCCAACTCGTGGTTCGATCTCACAACCCTGAGATCAGCACCAGTGCTGAAATCAAGAGTCGGGCACTTAACCAACTGAGCCACCCAGGAGGCCCAGTGAGTATGCAGCCTTCCAGCAGGACCTAAGGCACCCTGGGTCCCTCTTGGTCACTGCTTCCAAGAACAGCGAAGTGTTCAGTCAGGTTAGTACACCTCACACTGTAAGTGGAGAAACAGGAATGCAGGCATGCACATGCACACACACAAGACCACACGTATTTTCTGTGTTGTGTTTTCCAGATAACTCCAGAGTCTCCAGGGCAGATAATTGTCCCTCACTCCAGAACCAGGGATTTCTTCTCCCCAGCCCAGGTGAAGTTAGCTTTTTGTGAACGGGTTCAGCAAATTCATCTGCTGGAACCCAATAATCCTTGAAGTGTTAAAAATTCTAGTTTCCGAACTTGCAAAACCAAACCCATTAATGGGACCCACAAAGAGCAGACGTGATGAAGTAGACAGACAATGAAAAGATGAGGATTTGGATCCTTGTTTTGCTATCAAGTAACAGTCCTTAGCAAGTCATTTATTAAGCTCTCTGCTCTCTATTTTCCCCTTTCTTTAGTGCCAGTGTCACACTTGTTAGTTCAAAAGTGCAATGGAGATACATGGGTTCCATTATGATACAGAAACCCTGAAATCATTATTCTCATAGCTGGAAGGCATTTGAGAGATTATACCTTCTAGACTCTGCCTTTAGAAAGTGAATGTCTGAATCACCACTGAGAGAGCCCCTGATTGATTTAATTCCTAACTCAAAGTAAAAAAAAAAAAAAATTGCACATGGGAAAAATATGGCTTTTCAGATGTCCTAGCAGGCTCTCAACAAATACTTGTCCAAATGAATTAAAGTGAAACATTTTACACAGCAAGCAGCTGATGCTAAGATTTCAAGTATGCAAAAACAAACTCTATTTTTCCTGTAATTGGTCTTTCGCTCCTCACCCTTTATTTCACTTGTCACAGGTCACTTGACCTACGCACTTCCAGGTGAACTTAGTCAACTCAGATGGAAAGCTCAGGCCCATTCAGGATTTTCCTCTTGTTCTCCAATCTGTTTCCCCCAGTTCCTGGGACTGATGTCTGTACAATGGTCATCACACTGGTATTTTCTGGAACAGTTGTCTGGTTGCTCTTCAATCATCTGCTGACGAGACAGAAACCTCCCTGACTTATGATGGGATTATATCCTGTTAAACCCATTTTAAGTTGAAAATATCCTAAATGGAAAACACATTCAATAGCTTAGACTCACCTACCTTAGACATGCTTGGAACACTTATGTTAGGTAACAATCAGGCAAAGTCCTCTCACACAAAGCCTAGTTTAGAGAAGAGTGTGGAATATCTCTGGTAATTCATCTAATACTGTACTAAAAGTGAAAAACAGAATGGTTGTGTGGGAACAGGATGGATGTGAGGGTATCACTGGTGACCGTCGTGATTGCGTGGCTGACTGGGAGCTGGGCCGCCTCTGCCCAGCATCATGAGAGAGGCTCATACTGCATATTGCTGGCCTGGGAAAAGAGCCAAATCCAAAATTCCAAGCATGGTTTCTACTGACTGTGTTTTGCTTTCACACCATCCTAAAGTAAAAAAATCATTAGAAACATCGTTAGGTCAGATCATCTGTATTTACATCTATTGAGAGGTCTGGGCCCCACCTGGCTTCCATGGCCCATGGTCTATGTGCTGCCTTCTTCAACCCTTCGCTTCTTTCCTCCTCTTTCCCATATCCTTCTTCCCTTTTCCCCCTTTCCCTTCTCCTTCATTTGTTTGTTTCTCTGTCTCTCATTCCTTGCCCCTCAACACACACACACACACGAGCACGCACGTGTGCACACACATACGCCCCATTTATTGAACACATAGTGTCAGCCCTACGACACTGTGGTGCTGAACTGTGGTCCTTGGCCTTAAGGAGCTCTCAGATAAAGGAACCTGCATCAACAAGGTAAGGCCAAAAATGTGAGTCTTGAAAATCCTAAAATCCTAAATCTCTCAAAAGAACTCTTCCATGAAGGAGGCCAAATCTCTGAGCACCAAAGATCCTGAAACCTAAAATCATCTTGTCTCTGAATCATCTAAGATCAAATCCTAGCCATCACTCGCCTCACTGCCAGAAATAAGAGCCCTGCAGGAGTCCGCAGGCTCCCTTTGTTTGAGGATGAGCTGGGAGAGGCTCCTCCTCACCATCTCTTGTTAATCACCTCACTTGACTGTGGTTACTGATGAGGTAAAGTCCCTCAGCAAGCTGAGGCAATATTTTCCAAAGGAAAGCAAGTTTTGTTTTGCATTCGGTCCTCCTCATCATCACAAGCCACGCTTAGGTTCCCAGGCTGGATCTGCCCACAAGCGACCATCTGGCCCACAGCTGCTGCATCCAAGTGGAAATGCTCCAGCCTGAGGACTCCAAGGGCTCTTTTTACTTCTTGTAAATGGCAAAGTCTGCGTTGTAGGTTACCCCCTTCTTCTTCACTGAAAAGGCAACAACTGTCATTTTCTTTCCCTTTCTTCCTCATACACGGTTGTTTACGGTGGGAGCACATATGTCAGGCATATGGCAGGGGCGTAGTTGGCTTAAAATATAAGCATGACCAGTCGCATTTCATCAACTCTATGAGAGCAGCTCTCCAGGAGAAGCTTAGAAACCGAACTGTAAGGTTGGAGTTGTGGAATCCAGCCAAATGCATGTTCATTTGGTCGGGAGACTCTGCTGGTTGAGTGCTAACAGTGGGCTCCGCACCAGCGAATAACCTATCCCTCCCATTTTCTTGCCCTGACCAAGCCCAAGGACGTGGGTGAAGAATAACAATAGTTAATATTTATAGAGTGCTTATTATGTGCCTGGCGCTTTGCTGAGTGCTTTATATTCATTATCCCATTAAATACTCTTAACTACCCTATGAAGTGGTTGTAAATATTACCCCACTTTAAAAATCTAAAATCCACAGCTCCAAGAAGGTGAGTCATTTGTCTAAGGTCACACAGACCGTCCCAGTGCTTTCTCAATGGCAGGATTGTTGTAAGCTCCTTGGGGGCAGGAATCATGAACTGTCCAGCACTGAGTCCTCATTATTTAGCACAGAGCCTCACTCACATTAAGATGCTAAAAACAAATACAAAAACCCCAAACCCAAACTCCTCCAAAACCCAGTACTTGTGGGATAAGTAGTAGTCAAATGAATAGATAATAAGTCTGTGCCTTTCAATAGAAAGCTATCTGTTTAACTTTACTGGAAATCATCTACACTCAGGCACATGGTATTCTTTACTGCCTGTTCTCACTGTCACGCTGACCTGTCCAGGGACTGCTCTCATCCCACATGATCTGGCAGCAGGCCCTTCTTACCTGAGAACAGATGACAGTTAATGTTGTCTTATTTATTTGGGCCTGCAGTTTTCCCCTTTAATCGTGCTGTTTGGTTCATTAACATATCCTCTTTGTTCAGCTTGTTCAATCCTGTCCACCTTCAAGTTCAGCTCAGACTCCTCTCCTCCCGAAGGTTTCCTCCAAGATTCCTTGATCTCTATTTGCTACTACGGTGATTATAATTCTTTAACACCAATTAGAGTGTCATGATCCCCAGGAACCCAGCAGATTATACTTACAGACTAAGGCCTTAGGTCCACTGGGTAAAGAGGGCTTTAGGCAGATACTGTCCTGTGTCCTGGACAGTCCCTGGGATGGTGGTTAATAACTTAATGATCCAGTTTGTGGCCAGACCTTTGGTCCCACATCCTCCATGGCTAACACATCCTTTCCTCCACATCTTTACATCTGTAGGGTTCAAATTGTGCATCCACACATAGACACAACCTTTTAATGAGAGCATTTCTTCATATTGAGATTTTAGACAATATTCCAATTAACATTCAAGTATTTACTCTGTACCAGGCCGTTTACCTCCATTGTAGCACGAATCCAGTATGCAAATAGCAGGGCTGATCTAAACTCATACAAAATATGCAGGTTTCTAGGGCTGGGACTTTAGGAGGACCATTGAGGCCTCGTGAATTCTTTTTTTCCAGAATCTTCTTTCTCACTTCCTGCTCCTTCCTGACTTTCCATTCTTGGAATTTCCTTCTCTTGGTTGGTCCTATAATGAGGCAACCATTTGGGTTTTGATGACCATAATATTATACCTTGAAAATCGTTTCCTTGGCTTTTCTTTTTCTCTGGCCATCCAGAGACTTGAGCTGTCAGGCTGGCTATGAGTTTTGCTTTGCTGTCTTACATGACACTTGTAAGTGTTCGAACCACGGTCACAATAACCTCAGAGCTGATATTTGATCAGAGTGTCATAGTTTGCAAAGTGCTTTCAGAGGAACTCTTCTGAGTCTTGAAATTCTCTTTAAGGGAGAGGAAGATTCTTATCCTCATTTGGCAAATGAAGAAACCACAGTTTAAAGAGATGGAGTTTCTGATCCAAAGTCGTACAGCCAGTAAACGAAGAACTAGCATGTTCCACGACTCTAGCTTTTTCCACCATACCATGCTTCCCATTCTTAACATTCTCCCAGACACTGCTAACCACATTAGAGTGACCTGGGATGGTTATAAAAATACCAATGCCAAAGCCCCACCCCCAGTGATTCTAATGTCATTGGTATGGTTGGAGGCTGCCATCATTATTTCTTTCATGCCCCCTATTTCTAATGCAAGAACCATTAATCTATGTAGTCTTCATTGTCATGATACTCGGTGAACTGCAGAGCATTCTACAAATTGATGGTAGTATGAATATTAGTGTTTTTTCCTTTGTAGCAGTTGCTGAAAGCCAGACTGTTAAAACCACTGAATCCCTGAACAAGGAAATTTTCTGGAGATACAGGAACTTCAAAATCCAACTCTTGTGTCATTCTAGAAGACAGTTCCCCGCTCCAGACATGCATGCTGCCCCAAGCAAAATAGAAGACAGAGGTTATCTCCTTTAACTGGCCAGCTGTTAATATTTATAAAGCTGTTTGTGCTCTGCGACTGCTCTGCTATGGAAATCACATTTACAAGACTATCACCAGCTCACTTTTATATCTGACCAGCTGTCCAGAGGAAAAATGTTAACTAGTTTACAGTTTTTACTTTCTCAGAAGTTTTATGGCGAAAACACATTTTCCAATAAGTACATTCCTCTCTTTCTCTGGGTTTCAAGCATAACACTTTAGATGTGATCAGTGGCTTGGAGCTGGAAGCACAGTCTGCTACTCCTGGCCAGGGAGGCCAGCGTGCTCAGCAGCCGCAGGCGGATGGGCAGAGCCGGTGTCCTAAGTGCCCACTCCTCTGGCTCAAATGGCCAGATCAGCTCCTCCTTCTGCATCTCCCGTGCAAGGTGGGTCGCATGTGCTGGGAAAGTTATAGAGAAAAGTGAAAGGAGGCAAAGTGGGAGAGATTTTTTATCTTCTGAGAAATTAAAACCCAGCTAATCAGAAGCTTCGATCAATCAGAACTCCCTTCTGTTGCAGTAGGAAGAGATAAGCCTTTCCATGACATAGGTAGGGTAAGCCATTTAGAAAAGAAAGCCTATGTCTTAAGTTTTATTATAGTGTGAGAATTTAAAATCAGGGATGGCCTTTATTTGTCTTTGTATCCTTCTCACCTAATATAGTGCCTAAAGTACCTTTGCACTTAATATATTTATTTTCAAATTCATTTTTATTTTCACCAAATAAGCATATGCTCATAGGTTTTTGGTTTTGTTTTTTTGACAGTATACTCTCAAACTTTATCATGAAAAACAGCAGCCTCCAGCTTTTGACATCCTGGTTCCATTCTCTAGAAACTTTAAAATATTTTGACTGTCTGACATTTTTCTTGTTGTTTCTACATAATACATTAATGCTGACTTTTCTGGATTTATCAGTTTTAGAAATTATTTGTTAACCAGGTGTCACCTTTGGAAACGGTCTATTGACCTATTACGGCAGATGGAGATCTAGCTGTTTGTCACTTCCTTTCCCCCTGACTTCTCCATCCTCACCTTTCCTTCGAGCACAGTGTATGTGACAATTCTTTTGAGTACTCACTTACATGCCTTTGTCCATGTAAACAAGTATTATTTGCTGCTGAACCAAGTGGATATTCTCTGATTATATTTTCTTTCTCGTATGTTTTGTTTTTTCTCAAGTTAGCTGCCTGCTTTTATGTTTACTTCTTTCCCTTTGCTGAAATTGTCTCAAATTTTTCAAGACTTCCTTCTGAATGCAGCACAGTTCCAATGGTCAATACTATTTTTCACACTTGTTGATATGTTGTCACAGGTATCAAATAATCTCTTAGCTCCATTTTAATATTTTTCCTTTGGAGACCTCTTGTTCTGTTTTTGCTCAAATCTTGAGGGGCTGTTCTCTACAACTGCTGAACATCTGTCATCTGTCTGTAGTATGAAAGCCTCTGAGGTGGCCCCTGGGGATCCCATCTCTTGGCGTTCATGTCCTTGTGTCATCTTGTCTCCATGGGTGTGGGTGGGAACTATTTACTCACTTCTGACACACTTATGTGCTAAGTGATCTTAGGTGAGCACTTACATGAATGCTTTAGAACACTTATGTGTTCAGAGAAGAAACAGGCTTAATTTGAACTAAACAGGAGCACTGGATATAAAATAAATGGCAGGATCAGAGACCTCTTAGAATAGATGGAAAACCATCCTGTGTGATCAGCCTATGTATTACCTGTTAAGTATCTGTTAATATAAACTACATAATTAGATCGTCAGCTTTTTAAGGGCAGAGAGGAGTCCTCATGTAAGTTGATTATTTGAAGTATTCAAATTAGAGTGCTACATCAAGCTTGTGTCCTCGGTGCTGTGTCCTTTCCTGCATGACCCCCATGACCCTCTCTGCTCCTTCCCTCCTTGCCCTGCCTCTGGCAGTTCTGCTAAATGACTGGGCTCATTAAAATGCAATCATTTTCATTTTAACCGTAAATGGGGGACATTCAGACTATGCCATTTCTCTCTGGTGACTTGGACTATTGGGAAACAGAATACATGTATGGAGTAGGTTTCATAGGACAGGGAAGAGCATTTGGAACGGCCAGCTGGTGAAATGCTCCCCTGTCAGCGGCATGATATCCCTCACTGCTTCATCAATAGTGATCATCCATTTCTCTCTTTGAAAACAAGCACTCTGGCTTAAGAGCCAGAAGTATAATGAGAAGGAGACCAAGTTTTCACAAATGAGAATTAATTAGTTACATAACATCTAAGTCATTCACGGGAATCTGTGAAAAAGCACTCTTGCAGGGACCGCTATTCACTGCAGTTGGACACACAGCATAGATCTGCTTTGCCATTCATACATGCAGGGTATCTACTCATGCTTATTCATCACAAATATTTTGGACAGGTGCTCAAGATACGCTTAGACAAAGAGAGAACAGAATGGAATTATATTCTGTAGCATCGCCAATGTTATATCTCATTCCAACACCGCTAGAACATTTATGGTCTAATTTCCTACTGGGTAAATGTGTAAAGAAAACATAAATGGCTTTGGAACAGATTGTTAAAAACAGGAGGCACCGGGGCGCCTGGTTGGCTCAGTCGGCAGAACATATGACTCTTGATCTCGGGGTTGTAAGTTTGAGCCCCACTCTGGGTGTAGAGATTACTTTAAAAAATAAAATATTTTTTAAAAAATAGGAGGCACCATTTCCTCCCTCCCTCCCTTCCTCCATTCCTTCCCTTTCTTCCTTCCTTTCTTCCAGTATCCTCTTCCTGCCACCTCTCTTTCTTCACTAATTAATTAACTCTTGTGCTCCATCCCTAGTCAGGCACAATTAGGAAGAGAATGCCTCTTCTAGCTTCACATCTGGGAATAATTTCTTCCATTAATCAGGCCCTAGGGAGTACATTTAAAAGCAGTCTCTCTCACAATCTAAAACCGTTTTGCAAAGGGACCTGCAGGCCAGTGACTTCTATACTGTTAAGCTCTTTGTTCATACCCTCATTTTACTGTCTGCTGTCTGCTTCCCCTTCACTCTACTTCCTTCGAACTCCTGATGGGGCAAGAGACTAATTTCCACTTGGATCTCTTCTCCCTGCCTTCTGTTTCTCAGCTTCTCCCTCCTCTCCCAGCAGGAGACGTCATCCATCATGTGGCAGGGGCTCTATAAAGGCTGGTGAAATAGGAATTGTAAACAAACAAGACATGGCACTGGAGAGGAACAGAGAAATGGCTGTAGGAGTTTGAAGAGAAATGTCCCAAAGCCGTGGAGTGGAGCCAAATCAAGGAATGAACAGGTAGAGCTCTAGCATGGCTGAGGTGGAAACGCGGTTATAAAATCTCTTCCCTCTGGGGACTCTGAGGAAATTACCTTCCCTCTCTGAGCCCTGCACCCTGCTCTTAGTTAAAATAGCATAATAATATCATCTTTTCCCTACCTCCCTGGACTGTAGGAGCATAAACTGAATAACATGTGTGAAAGCAATCCGAACTACTTGGATGTCAGGAGTGACAGACCCAAGGTGTGGCGTTATGATTTTCTTCCTGAAAGCTGCCGTTTAAAATAGTGACTTAATTAAGATTATTTGCTGTTAAAAGAATTAGTATATTTCATTTATGGTGATCTTTTAGTGACTAGAACCTAAAGGCATATAAAACATTGATTCCAATGACCATTAAAAATGGGATCAGCTGGTTTCTTAATTTAAGTAGTTGCCTCACTTTATTAGTCAGGAGAGGCTAGGCTTATGCTGTGGTAACAAACAACCCTGAAATGTCGGTGGTTTAACACCTCAAGTTATTGCCCACGCATGCAAAGACTGCTGGAAATCCAGGCAATTCTTCCGGGCAGTGGCCAGGATGGGGACTCCGTAGTCTGTGTTACTTCAGTCAGGGACTCCGCCATCTCAAGTGAGCCCCTCTCCATGATTGCTAGGGCACAAGAAACCAGATTGGAGAATCATGCAGAGCTTTTCACTGACTCAGTGAGGAAGTGCCACATCCCTTTCCCATTTGTATTTAATTTTTCAGAATTAGACAGATGTCCCTCCCTCCTTCTGAAGTGCTGGGAAGTGTAGTCTCCCTTACATACCCAGAAAGAGAGAGGAGCTGGGTATTGGGAAGCATTAATAATGTTTACTGTACTACCATCCTTACTGAGGCTGTTGGAGCATGTTCCCAAGTCCATGGATAATAAAGCAGAACAGTAATAAAGTTGAAAGGCAATCCAGCACTAACAGTTTATTCTTAAAGACAAGGGAATGAAGATGTTGTGAGGTCATGAGGTCGGTAATGATGAGTCAGGACTAGAACCCAGAAATCTTGATGCTCACTCCAGAACTCCCAGTCTAACGACGTTTCCCAAGTGCTTTCCTTGGGAGGTTAATAGATATCTGTCTCACACACACACAAAAGTGGTTCCATGGTCAAATTAATCCACAAGGACTGGTTAAACACTAGGATAAACAAGTTTAACTACATTTATTTGCAGCAGAACTCCTCAGAGCCTTTAACATAGTAAAGGACATTGTGAATCTTTCGGTGCCAGAGTATCCAGACATTACTGACCATTTTTTGAACACAGGAAACATCCCCTTCCCGGCAATATTTATTTTCTTCAGAGTACCTTGAGATGATCACACTATCATATCACACTTGCAAAATTGTTATGGAGACAAAGTTAATCTTTGGAAGTTGTTTAGTAAATAGATATTTTTTTCTCTCCACCCCTCCTTAGGCACCCATTTCATTCATAATTCAAAATCATTCTGATTTTAAAAATCATATCCCACTGATACATACCACCATTTTTACATTCATACATTGTTTCCACTCATATAACAAATATGTAGTGAGCACACACTTTATGCCAGGTCTGATATTGATGTTAGATATTTAAAGGTGAACAAGATGTGATCACTGTTTTTATTTTGCACATAGACTAAAATGGGAGACAAAACCCAAATAAACAATATAACAAAATGTTCTAAGTGCTGTTATAGACACAGGAATAACATTCCGTGGGTACACAAAATAAATGTGACCCAATTCTGCTCTTTCCAGTGAATTAAAACTCCTAAGGGATTTTCTCAGGAACTATTATTAAGTCTCTCCCATTTGTTACTTGAACAAGTGATTTCCTGGATCTCAGTGCTCAGTTTTTCTCGTATACTCCTTATGCTGTATCTTAACCACTCTGGCCTACTGGGATAAGCAGACGATGTCTTTTGGAATCTTGGCTTAGTAGCTGATGCAGTAGCTCTCCCTCCTTACTCCTGTCACGTGCAGATTTGATAGCCTTCCTTGTACATTTTCATCCAAGTCCATAACAACTTTGTTCAAGGCAGGGCCAATGACCCACATAGAGAACTACTCCCACTGTTAGAAAACTTTATGCCCGTAGAGAATTATCTTCTGTCTTTAAACCAATTTCAGTTTAAGTGAAAGTTCCGAAAAAAACAAGAAACATTTAAATTGTTCCAAATGGGCCACTGCCTTCCAAACATTCTTTTTGTAGAAATTTGCAACAGAGAAGAGAGACCTTGTATTTGTTACTGATCCTTACTTGCTTACATGTCCTTTTCTGAATGCTAACTGAGTTCCTACTAGGGTGCCAGAGATGGTGATAGGCAGGGAGGAGACATTCAGTTTGATCCTGGGTGATCTTCTAAATTAAGTACCTTTACCCTCATTTTACAGGTGTAGAAACTGAGACAATGAGAATTTACATGTCTTGCCCAGAGAGAAACATACCAATAGATAGATGAGCTGAAATTCAATCTGGGTTTATTGAATTCCCAGATCCAACAAGTTGAATTCCAGCACATGCTGTATTTCATCCTGAGGACTCACTAGTCTCTGAATGCAAATATGCCAACCATTTTATTGACACTCGAATCCTCTTTCCTTATTACCAGCAGGATCTTTTCCGTTCATCTTTGGGAGTCCACAGGGATATATTACATATATTCTGCTCCACTGATTCCTAAACCCATCATCATTAAAATGGTCTGGGAAGATTTAAAAAAGAGATTCCTGGGCCCCACCTTTAGAGAATTTTGATTTGATAGGTCTAGAGTAATGTCCAAGAACCTGTATTTTTAAGAAAGCACTCTGACTGATCAGGATTTGGAATCAGTCAGGTTTTGGAACACTGGGGACTTTTCTGTTTGATTTGGGTTTTTTTATGTCTTATCATAGATTGGGATTGGGGATTGAGGCCCAAGTGGAGGGTAAATGATCAGCGAAGCATCCTGTGATGGTAAATTTCGAAAATTAAATAAAGCTATTAGCTCTCTTTCAGTGGTTCCTGGTACCATCTTCCCATCTCAACACTACAGTCCAGGAATAAAAAAACTAGGCTTTGGTCTTTCTCCTTCCTTATCTGCCAAAAAAGGGTGAAGAGGGATAAAGAACAATGATGACTGTACCATCACAACATAGTTGAAATGTGAACACGCCACTCCACCTCGCTCCTAGTCTAGCCTAATCATCTTTCTGGGGGGCTACAGCAAGATCCTTCTAATTTGGTTTCCTGCTTCTAGTCTTATCCCTTTACTCTAGCCTTGAACTTGAATGTAATAAACTGCCCCCTACTGCAATTGGTATAAATATGTTTCATGCTTTGTCATCTTCAGCAGGAGATTGTGACCTCCCAGAATACACATCTGTACTCAAATTTTAATTATTTTTGCATTGCACAGAATAGTGCCTGACACTCGTAGCTGATTAGCAAAACTGAAAAAGGAGGAAAAGAGCAATAGATACTAAAAGAGGAGAAAGAGAAAGACAAAAGAGCTGCAGGTGAAGGAAGAAGATGATAGTGGAGAAAGAAAAGAAAGAGAAAGTGGAGGAGAGACAAGAAGAACAAGAAGAGGAAGGAAGGTAAGGAAGAATGGTGAACATTTGACAAGGAGAAGAAAACAGGGAACGGGACTTCCCTGTTAGCCAGTATCTCTCATTTTCCAGATCGAACAGGTTGTGACTCCCAGGAAGCTTCAACCTATACACCATGACGCTTCTGCCTCCCTTGGAAAGCATTAAGCTACATGGTAAGCAATAGCGTAAAACTCGGAGATCCACCAGTAGTCTTCACTGATGAGTTCAGAACCCCTGCTGGAAAGTGCACAAAATTCAGGAGAGCATTCTTACTTTTTATCTCATCGTTTTAATATTGGCAAGGTTGTCTTGTGCTCAGGGAGAGAGGGGGCTTAAGCTCTCACACTCTTCAAGAGCTGCAGTGTTCCAACTCGAAGTCTCTTCCATTAACATCCCTGACTTTGATCAGAAAATATTAGCGATACGGGTGGGTTTTCTCCATCCAGAAATATGAAAGGAAGTCTTCCCTTTTGCTCCCTTGGAAGATTGTCTTTTCTCTAAACACATTATTGATTTTTCCTTTTCTCAAGCATAAACCCAAACACTTATAAACATATTTATAAACCCAAACAGTTATGTATTGTTTACTTTCCTCTTCTCATTTTCATTATCTTTGCCATCAGGAAATCTCAACAAATTGTCCTGCTAGAGTGGCTACCTTGATACTAATGGACATAAACATAACCAGGAATTGGCTTGCATGGCAAAGTCAGTATGGAAAGAAGAGGAGAAAAGGTAGGTATTTTTGGAATCATGCAGAGGAGTAGTCAGAAATTGCCATTGGGCTGATGTGCCCATTAGTCTCTTGAAAATGAAGTTTATAGTTCCAGCGTGTCAGGGCATTGCTTCCTTAGAAATGCCCACATGTGCTCTTTCGGTTAGGCACCTTTACAAAAGCCACTCTTCTGTATAAATAAATGTTTCTCATAACTGAAATGGTTTCAAGTCCAAAACTGAAAAATGTTAACAGATATTGGTATACAAAATATGAATTTCTCTACTCATTTGCCTTGTTGAACAGGGAGTACTGAACTCGTAACAATTTTTCTGATAAACAAGGATTATTCTTCTGGGCTTCCATTATTCAGTTTGATAGTGGTAGAGGTTTGTGTTGCATTGCAGTTTTCTGTTTTCTTCTTCTATGTTAAACAATACATTATGATCTTCAAATCTCTCTCTCTCTCTTCCTTTTTCTTTCCTTCCCTCTCTTGGACTCTCCTACCCTTAGGTTTATTCTATAAGCCTGTCAAAGCATATGGTTCGGGTGCTTGAGCTTGGTAATGGCTATTTCATGAAGTCAAGGGCATTTTTTTTTCCTAATTTAAAGACATATCTGGAGGGTTGAGTTTGCTAGAAATACAAACTGAAGAAAATGGAACACTGCTTTATCTAAATTCACACATTGCTTCTTAACCATAGCAAGAAACTCTCCAAGTAGTCATTTATCACTTCTCATCACACAGTGTTTTTATAGTTTAAATGCTCACTGAACTTCTATTTTAACTTTCTTTCAGATTACTACCTTATGCCGGTACAGACTGCTCAGGCCAGAAACACACTGGTCAAGTCCTGAGCTACTCTGTGTGTGTGTGTGTGTGTGTGTGTGTGTGTGTGTGTGTGTGTGACAGAGAGAGAGAGAGAGAGAGACAGGGAGACAGCGGAGAAATTGTTTCTCAATCTATTTTANTCTGTGTGTGTGTGTGTGTGTGTGTGTGTGTGTGTGTGTGTGTGTGTGACAGAGAGAGAGAGAGAGAGAGAGACAGGGAGACAGCGGAGAAATTGTTTCTCAATCTATTTTACTTTTAAAACAAATAATAGACAAATTTTGCACAAATAAATTGAAATCATTAAAATGTTTTGACTTCAGCTATTTTTTAAGGGCAACATTTAAAAATAACTTGGGATGTACCAGTTTTGCTTTTGTATTAGGTATGGCATGAATGACTTCTATACACTAGTTACAGACATCCTGGCAACAAAAGCTGATGTTTAGCAGGAAGAGATTGGAATTACATCCACTGCAAGCTGAATTTCTGCCATTCATCATCAGTCATCGGTGATTTTATCCTGAGACTTAGTTGATTCTGTACCACAAACATCAGTATTTATAGCTATAGCATTGACAGGGTCACCATACTCACAGTCACTGAATGTCAGCTTTTCTTATATATTGCCTATGACTAAATGGTAGTTTAAAAAAAATCTTTGTGTATTCCAAATGTCTCACATGATATTCCATACTCAGCCGTGCTGCAGCATAACATGATACTCGACTGCCATGTGTGTTTCCAGCATAAGGCCGCTATACCTTGGCTCCAGTTTGACCAAATTCAGCTCCTTCCAGAACACGCTATGACAAATTGGAGAGAGTCTATAATCAGCAGAGAATTTTTGTGGCTTGCAAATGTACCCCAAATTGCCAATAATGAATATTCCATAAGCAAGAAGCCTTTTTTAGTTCCAAATGCTATTAGCGAAGCAAAGATTTCATCAAAAATACTTATTTTGTAAATACTTTTGAACTTAGCAAATGACTATAGAGATTAAGCAGAAAGACTCCAAGCATGAATGCCATTTGCATCCAAAGTGGGATTTTCATGTACAAGCTGACTTCAAATGAAACCTCTCAAAATCATACTCATCTTCCAACAGAGGATGTTCATATTTTCCAGTCTCAATCTCTTGGTCCAATCAATTTTGTTTATATTACTGGAAGATTTCTATTTATAAAAGGGAAGTGCTCCTGCCAGTGATTAGGAAATAAATTGTTCACTGTTTGGAAGACAACTGACTTTCTCAGGTGGTTAGATGACTTTGCATGCTTTGGGGTTTTGCTGAAAAAGCAGAGTTACATTAAACAATTTGATTTCAAACAGATATGTTTGGAACACTTTAGAGTTGAAGGCCTTTGAGACTATCTGGTTAAGAGGCATGATTTTAAAGATGAGAAAATCAAAACCTATAAGTGAAGGAAATGTATCCAAGTTTATGCTGTAAGTTAGGTTGATCTAACTCTTCTGAGTTTCAGCCCCTCAATTACTTCCTCACATTAATATAGCATCATTCCCACCCTCACCCCCCATTTTTATCAGTTAGTTACTTAGGACATACGGTATGCCAGGACTACAGTAATCTCTGGAGATACAAAGATGTATGAAAGAGTTTGTCTATTCAGGGCACTAAATAATGTGGTGAGGGAAAGAGGGCAACTATGGAACCACCAGTATACTTTAAAAGTTGTTATATTCAATGTACTATGAGAACACAGAGTAGAGTGTGAATACCTTGGTAGTCAGGGTAGGTAAAGGGGGCTGATAAAGACCAAGAAGGGGGTTCAAGAGTCAAGTCTTAAAGTTTCATTAGGATTAAGGGTATTTCAAGCAGAGAGGAGAGCAGTGCCAAGAATGTGGTACATTTGAAGGACAGCAAATAGTTTAGTATACAATGGGGTCAAAAGGAGATGAAGCTGGGGCATCTCGGTGGCTCAGTCAGTTGAGCTTCCGATCTTTGGCTTCTGCTCAGGTCATGATCTCAGGGTCATAAGATGAAGCCCCATGTCAGACTCTGCTGGAAGTCTGCTGAGGATTCCCTCTCTCTCCCTCTCCGTCCCCCAGCTCATGTGTGCTATCTCTCTCTCTCTAAAATCAATCAATCAATCTTAAAAAAAAAAGACTCCCATTCCTCTTCAGCTACTCCTCCTTTCCTTTGTTTCCATTTATACCACAACTCCTCAGATACCTCCATAAGTTTCTGAACTTTCTTGCCTCCTGTTCCTTCAGCAGCATACGCCACAGTTGCTCACCTGTTCCTGTCTGAAATACCTTCCTTACTTGAAAACTAGGATACCACTCTTGGTTCTTCTTATGATTTAATCACTACTCCTTCTTAGTCTCCTTTGTTAGGTCCTTCTAATCTTCTTCTTCTTCTTCTCCTTCTTTTTGAGAGAGCGAGAGGGAGAAAGCATGTGCATGAGCCCAGTGGGGAGGGGCAGAGGGAGAGAGAGAGAGGGAATCTTAAGCAGGCTCTATGTCCAGCACTGACTGAGGGCTCCATCTCACCACCCTGACACTGTGACCTGAGCCAAAATCAAGAATTGAATGCTTAACCAACTGAGCCACCCAGGTGCCCCCCTTCTAATCTTCCTATTGTATACACATTAGAGTGTCTGCAAGCTTAGTGTTTGAACATCCCTATCTCATGTATTTCCCAGGTGAGCTCATTCTGTACCACGACATTAATTACCACTTATATGCTAACAAATGCAACATTTACCTCTAGTTCCAACTTGTCCTTTTTAAACTCCAGACTCACACACTCACTTTTCTTTTGAGCACCCTAGTAGTTCTATTTTAAAAATATGTCCAGGATCTAACCATCTCTCACCACTTCCACAGCCACTACGTAAGGCCATCATCTCTCACCTGGATTATCATAATAGCCTCCTCTACAAGGCTTGTCCTCCTCAGTTGTCAATCCAGCAGCCAGGGAAAACTTTAAACACTTATATTAGATCTTGTCACTGTTTCTGCTCATAACATTCTAAGGATTTCCATCTTCCCCAGAATAAAATCCAAAGTTTTAAGCAGGATTTACAAGGCTCTGTTTAATCTGGTCTCTGACTACCTCTCTGACCCATCTGTTATTACCAATTCTTTTCCAGGTGATTCGGTGAAGAACTAACTGTTGGTCTCCTTGCTGCTCCTTGAACACACCAAACATGGTTGCATCTCCGGCATTTTTTTTTCCTCCCAGGAAAGCTTATGTCATGTTTGTGACTTCTTCTTTTACTTTATTCAAGTTTTTACTCAAATATCATATTTTCATAGTGGCTTTGACTGACCACTCCACTTATCACTATATTACTTTCTGAACCCTTACTGTGCTTTACTTTTTCCCTTTAAAACACTTACCACCATATAATATATCACGTTTATTTGTTTATTTACTGTGATTCTCCTACAACACAATGTAAGCTCCAGCCAATGTCTTCAGGTGGCATATGGTCAGCACTCACATTTTTTGAAAGGGCATGAAGGTACTACCAATGTAATTGCAGTTTATAAAATAAAATACTTAAGTATGCCCTGCCCAAAATGATGAACAGCACTCATTTCCTCTTCTACTAAAGATAAGCTATGCATATTTAACAGAATGCTGTCATAAGATTCTTTATGTTTTAGTGTTGACTGATACCCCAGAGTCTGAGAACAATACAAGAAATTACAGGTGCCCTCAGAGGCCCGAGTTTATGTTGATCACCATGCAGATCTATAAAGGCAATAGTTGAGAACCGGTTTTGTGATTCTCAGTTCAACAAATTCCTCAATAATGCTCAGATGTTGGAAATTTGGAGAGGCACTATTATTGGAGGTAACTTCAGTAGAGAGGATTTTTGGACTTGAGTAATGTTCTACTTTACCTTACTTAATCCCATACCCCGAAATGGGGTTAGATGGGGTGGGCTGCTTATCTTTCTTCTCAAGTCAAGTGCCAATGCCTTAAAAAAACATACCCGGAGTTTGACTTGTGTCCTGGAGTTTGTGGGGGGTAAAGAGACTGCTGCTAGCCTGATGCCTGAAATATTCTAAAGGCCATAGATTATGGCTTTCTAGTATCATTGCATAGCAGTATTGGGAAGTAACTTCACTTCCATCAGTATTAAATCCAAGATGTGTTTTGTTGATGATTGATTCTGGGCCTCACAGACAGAGCTAACTTGGGATCATTTTGGATTCTTCTCCAAGGAAAATCTAGATGGGTAACGGAACTTCTATCCCTGCTTAAGCTGAAAAACCCTGTGCTTCTGTTTTACACTTTGGGCTTCTACAAGAGTTCATTGAATAATTTTGGATGGCTTAAAACAACAGCTTGAAAGCCACTGATCTGTTGGTGGAGGGAAACAAAAATAATCACTGCTCGATGTGATACAAGTTATGTATTCAATTGTTATAACGTGTTAATGCCAGCAGAGAGGTGGAAACAAGGAATTCTTCCTGAGGGGGACTGGCAAAGTGTTCTTAAGGAAGTAAGGAAGGAAGAAAGAGAGAAGCAGAGAAAGGAGAGAGCTATTTTGAGTAGGAGAAACACTGTGTCAAAATGTGAGAGGCAAGAAAGATGTAACGTTTACAGCTGAGTAAGTAGTGTAGGATGCATGGTTGTGGGGTTGAGAGAGTGATAGATGAGGTTGAGAAGAAGGTCCCTAGAAAGGATCACAGACGAACATGCAATAAACAGAATTTTTCTCACGGTTAGTTTCCACAGTCTTCACTGATACTATTGCATGAGTCTCCTGAAGAGTGTCACTTATTTACTTCTAATTCTTTCTAGTCCATCAATGTAAATACAACAAATGACACTTTTTTGCTTAAATCAAGCTCGTTATAATCCTCAGGATAAGATAGTAGAATCCTTCAAATGACCCACGATGCTCTGGTTGGTCTCCCTGCTGCCTGCTGTTCCAGCCTCATCTATCCCAAGCTGCTCTCTGTTTCCTGTGCTCGTGGCCTGGTGACGCCATCTTTTATTTCCTTTAATGTGTCATGCATGCCACAGGCCTTTTCTTGTTCCTTGTGCCTGGAATTCACTCTTTGGCTGCTTTCTGCTCCCGGACCACTATTTCTACTACTCTTGGTACCTAATTTGATTGCTGTATTCCTTCCGTCTCTCACCAGTCCTGTAACCTCCTCAGGATGTCACCTGCAGATATTTCAGATGTCCGGGGCACCTGGGAGGCACAGCGGTTAAGCGTCTGCCTTCGGCTCAGGGCGTGATCCCGGCGTTACGGGATCGAGCCCCACATCAGGCTCCTCCACTGGGAGCCTGCTTCTTCCTCTCCCACTCCCCCTGCTTGTGTTCCCTCTCTCGCTGGCTGTCTCTATCTCTGTCGAATGAATAAATAAATAAAATCTTTTTTTTAAAAAAAAAGAAAAAAGAAATTTCAGATGTCCGTAACATGTAGTCTCACTGCATCGGGTACGTTTCCCATGGTTGTCATTGTACATTATTTGTGCGGTTTCTGTAAGCTCCCTCAGAGAAATTACTTTTTTTTTTTTTTTGCTCACCATTGCCTCTTTAGCGCCCAAATGCACAGTCTCTATTACCCTTACATATAGTCGGTGTTCAGTAAATATCTCTTAAATGAATTCATAGGTGTTCAGTTACATACAAGATGAATATGGATAATGATTTTGGACTATTTTTAATTTTTTTAAAGATTTATTTATTTATTTTAGAGAGAGAGAGAGAGAAAGTGTGCGCACAGGTGCGAGGGCAAGTGGGGGGAGGGCAGAGGGAGATAATCTCTAAGCAGACTCCTCGCTGAGCAGGCAGTCAGGCTCAAGGCTCTATCCCAGGACCCATGAGATCATGACCCAGTGAGATCATGACCTGAGCTGAAATCAAGCGTCAGATGCTCAAGTGACTAAGCCACCCAGGTGCCACGATTTTTGACTCTTTTAAACAAAAACGTTAAGTGATAACTATTGGTTAATCTAATATGTCTTTAAAAATCTAATTCTGGTTCTCAGTATCCACATTTAAAATTTTTCTCTTCTCCTTATGCAGGAGGGAAAACAGAAACTGCATCTGAAGTAATTTTTACGAATCAACATTGAATGCACCACAAAATATGTAATAGAGATGCTCTGCTATGACAATAAAAGTAAATACTTCCACTATGACTTTGAGCAATTCCAGATGGTCTTGGTGTAGCATTTTTATGAAAGCTTCTTCTAAATTACCACTGTCAAAAATAATTTGTTTTATATAAAACTCTAATATAGATTATACCTGAAGCACACAAAAGAAAACTGCATGGGTTTACGATGGCAAGTTTGCTAAAGAAAATATAACATATGGTTTGAGTAATTGAATAGAAGAGTTTTTATTTCAAAACCTGAACATAATGCTGAGTCAAGTCTTCATCTCTTTATGAGGGAGAAATGTCATCACTTAGTAATTATTTTTATTATTTTGTGGAATTCAAATGTGTGACTATTTTAATTTCCTAATGAATTTAGTTTAAACAATGGAACATGTCCTATTTGGGGTCTCTCTTCCAGACCTATACAGGGCCCGTAAAGTTAAAATGAAACAAAACAGGCAAAGTGAAGCTAGGTGATTTTTTAGTTTATTCATGGAGTCAACAAACACAATAAAATTCCTTTAATTAGATTATAGCCTTAGAGTAAGTAAACAATTGAGATTCAGTCATCTGATTAATTAACTGACATTCCTTCTTCCTGCCTCCACTGTTGGTTGGAGTAGTGCCTCTAGAAACTTATTTTGCATACTAATCGCTGAGCAATCTTGTTAAAATGCAGAGCCCAATTTGGTTGGTCTGCCCAGAAGCCAGAGATTCCGCATTTCTGACAAGCTCTTAAGTGGCTCCAGCGCTGGGGGTCTGTTGACCACATTTCAGTAAGTAGCAAGGAGCTGGGTTGGCACTGAGGCCACAGGGTCACAGAAAGCTGGGGTGCTCTCTTTTTCGGGGAGCTCTGAGTTATGTCTACTGCATGGACTGAATGGTTCTGTTTGTGTTGGGGAAAAGGGATCCACTTGTACCATGTCCTGGAAAAGTTTGCACAGTTGTTTTCTTTTCCCTTTCAAACTTGAACTTGCCCCTGGCTGAGCTCTGATTCTATGAATGCCACCGCCATCCTCCCAGTTATAAATACTTGGAAGTTTTAAGTTATCATGGACGGCTCTGCAGACTTTTCCTCTATCCCTTACATTCAATCATGTGGCAAGTCACACCGTTAACCCAGCCCCGTGCATGCCCCCTCTGTCTCCTTTTCCTCCCCCATCATTAATCATCATCACCCACACTTACTGAGAACTTCAATATGTTGGGCTTTCACATGCATGATGTATCTTAAACCATAAACCACAAGACAGCTATTTTTCAATTTTAGAATTCATTTTATTAATGTGGAAACTGAGGCAGAAAGCACAATGTCTCAATTCACATTAGTAATAAATAGTGAGGTGGTGGTGTAAACCCAAGTCTGTCTGACTATAGATATTGCTCCTAACCAGTATTCTTGCTGCTTTCCCACTCATATCTCCTCGCTCAAGTTTACATTAATTGTTACTGGAACGTAAGCAGATTTCGCAGTGCTTGTTACAGGTTAAAGTTAGTATAAGCATTTAAGTCATTGTGCTTCAATCTATTATACACACCGGTACTAGAATTTCTTCCCTGCATTCATTCCTGATGATGTGTCATTCCTCCTGCCTGCCAGATGTTCAGTCTCATTTGAAATCCTGTATCATACTGTCATAACTTACCTTCCTTCACAAACTTTCTACTCCAACATAATTGAGATGTATCCATGCCTCAGGGCCTTTTACCAGCACTCTCCTTCCCCATTTCAACAATTAGAATCATATCACAGAGGCAGGGCTAAAATACTAAATATCATCTTCTTCATGAAATATTTTTTGGTTTTTGGACTAAAAACACTTTTTGACTTTCTGGACAAATGTACCCTCTTTATACCCTCTTTTGGTACTTACTATGAAAAGGCAATGAGGGAATGAGGGGTCATGATTTAACTTCTACTTAAAGACCAGAATTCAAGTCAGAGCACTATTAAGTCAAAGCAACTCTTTGGGCCACTATATTCGCTTGTGCTGATGAAGGAGAGAATAGGGGTTAAGTCCAATCTAAGTCTGCGTCCAGGAATCCTTCTCATTTAGATTTTAATAAGAGAATCGAACTCTAATGCCCTAAGGCATCCACTGCATGCAATTAATTAACATCCCCCTCTACATCTAGAATGCTACTGTGTACGTGCCATCCTTGGGAGAACTGAGAGAAGAGTTGCTGAAATTATTTTTGGTGTTCTGTGGTTCAGGTGAAGAACTCCATTTGAGACAGGTTGGAAGAAAGGGCGCACTTTTGTAATTTATCCACCTGGAAGGGACACATTTTTGTAATTTGCACGAGGGCACGTGGTGTAAGCAAAGGCCTTGGATGCCAGAGCTTTTTATAAGCTTAACTGCTGTACAAACTAAAGGGATTACTGTTACTATAATTATTATTATTGGTATTTCCCCTGGTGAGCTATAAATCCCTCCAGACAGAGGCTATGTTGTACTTATTTTGGTGTGTGCCTTGCTGTCACTGCTCTGTCCCTACATTTATACTCAAATACCTCATTCATACCCAGTTTTTAAAAACAAGTCTTCTGTATTTTCCTCTGGTTTAAAGGAATTTGATCTTGTTAATCTGTGCTTTTTCTTAAGGTAATATAAACTATTTTTGAAATCAGGTAAGACAGAAAAAAAGGAAGGAAAGGTAGGCAAGAAACAATTACAATAACTGGAAAAATATTGCTTTGTTTAATTTCCCATACAAAAGGGGTTGGAGGACACTGCCCTCTGGCGCTTGGCACTAAGTTTGAGCGGCTTTGGGCAGCTTCTCGCGTTTTTCCTTAGGAAGTAATGAAACGGTACAGAGCTGCGCACTTTCACGTGGGTACTGAGAATTAGAATGATTAACAGGGATGATCCCAATGGACTGAGACCTTGAACTAGCTTATTTCCTCTCTTTCTGGGATGAGGTGCTGGACATTTTTATACCCCATTGGGCATACGGAAGAATGATTTTTAACAAAAACACCTTTTTTTGCCAACTTGTTGAGCTTCAATATGGTTTTAATCTAACCTAGACAACAAATTTCGACATTTCTTTTATTCTATGTATTTCAGAATTATATATTTCACATATATGTATATATAATATTATATTTTATATATATACATACACATGCAGGAATAAGGAATGGAGTGAGCAAGAGAGGTGGAGTCATATTTATAACTCTTGTAAAGCCTCAAACTGGTTGCAAAATAAACAGCATAAGTTCATTGGTTCAGCAATATAGAAGCCCCTACAGATCTCTTGTTTTAGGTTTGTTCCCTTCTTTCAGACAAAAAACCCCAAACACAACATACAACATGTGATTCATGCTATAAGCTCTCCTGTAGCTGAGCACAGGGAAGCCCCTTTAGAAAAGCAGTCGGGCCTGGTTCTGCTCTCTTCTTCTACTTTCTTGCTCACTCTTGGGCTGGTTCTTCTCTCCAACACCGCCTCCAGTATTTGATGTCTGCTCTGGTCCCATAATTTAAAAAAAACCCATTCAGAATTCCCCTGCCAATGTTCTGGATTCAGGTTCCTAATTAGTGCTGAGATCTGTCTACCTCCCAACTCTGCTCTTTTCTGGATCTCTTTAACTTAAGCTTTGAGTAACAGACTCAACCAACCTTAGCTCCTTAGAATCCCACCACGTGATGAGTCTCTGATTAGGTGAAGGGTATTTATTTAATGAGTATAGTGTTTTTTATTTTCCTCCAGATTGTTATTCTTGGTACAGATACTGATCCCAATGTCTTTCAAAATAAGCAGTATATACAGGAAATATTTGGGTAGTCAACTAAAGGTTTGCTTTCCACCAGAAAGCTTAAGATCATGAATCATGAATTATACTTCTAAGGGAAGGATCTACCTCTCCCTCTTTTTCATAAACTCCAGTACGAAAATGTCCAATACCAGAATCTCTTCGGCTGTAATCCTCTGAGAGACTAACAATACTATCTGGTTGGAAACGTTTGCTAATATCACTGTTTTGTATGATAGTCCATGATTCTTCGTTAATAAGTCAAATTGCCATAAGAATTTGAACTTCTGTCACTTTACCTACTGATCCTAGTTCTATATTCCAGAGCAGTTTCTTCTTTCACATCATATGGCTTCAAATGGTTGAAGAAAGTTATATCTGTATGTATATTTAACCAAAATACAATGTTTCCATTCTTTCTACTCTTCCTAATAGAACTGCTTTTTCATATTTGATATTAAAATCATTGCCTTCCAATTATAGGCTCTAGAATTGGTCTACCTGGGTTGGATTCCAGCTCTGCCATCTCCTATCTGTGTCATCTCAGGTAAGTCATTTAATGTTCTAGGATCTCTTTCTTCATCTGTAAAATGGCAATAAGAAGAATATTTATCCAACGGGTTTTGTGGGAATGGATTGAGAATGTATGCAAAATGTTTGCACCTGAGCAAAAGGTCAACCTAAAGCACAAGGTATGGTTTAGACAAGTTTGGGAATAAAAATGGAAATATTACTTCTGATATGGAAATTTTACTTCAACCCAAGAAATAAAGATTTCATTGGTCAATTTAAGGGTTAATTACATTATAAGGTTATATTGCTTTTGCAGTAAACTGAAAATCCAAGAGCTCTTGTTTAGAATCCAAATGCATGATTTTACATTGATTCTTTGTCACATTTTCCATTTTTTGGTTCATTTTTTTCAGAGTTTTGATTTCTCTCTGAAACCCAAAATATTTACTATTTTTTACTCTTCTTCTTGAAGTTTATTTATTCTTGTTAGTAATCTCTATATTCAACATGGGATTTGAACTCACTATCCCAAGATTAGAGTAGCATGCTCCTTCGACTGCACCAACCAGGCACCCCTACTATTATTCCTGATTATGGCTAACCAACTTAAACTGGTACCAGCTCATAGTTTTGTTTACTGTGTTCCTTTAATATTCCTTAGCTACAAACTGAGATACCAGAAACCTTTGGGGGGGAGGGAGGGGGCCTCTTTCTCCCTGGGAGACTGTGAGAAAGCTTATCACTCAAGAACTCATGCATAGCAGTTGTAGATGTAGGCTCATTGTCAGTTGAATTTCTCCTTTTACAAAGCATTTTTTTTTTTTTTTGACTGTAAGTAGCTGTGCTTTCCAGTCAACAAGAAGTAGTATTTTTCCAAATGGTGATGCTCTTTGGAATAATTGATCATTTCTAACTGGTCGGAATGTGTGCTTCATATGGCTGCTGAAGTCAATTTGACTGATGTCCCACAGCTCCACATTGGAGTCCACTGCAGGTATTGCTCTTAACAGTTTTTAAAATAAGGAGTTATAAAAGCAATAACTTGATTTCTGATGTCTAGACGTTCTTTCCCACATGACTCCATCAAGAAAGGCTGAGACTCAGGCTGTCCCAACCTGCATAATTTATATAGTTGAGGCCTATTTTCACTGTCAAGGAGCCAAATCCCTCAGGCAGCCTTGCCAAAGAACTGTTCCACTCATTTTTTTTTTCATCCCCAAGGCCTTCATTCTAACATTGGCTTCCCTTATTTAAAAAAGCAGGAAACAAGCTCCTATTTGAGAGATAATGTCTTTTCCATTAAAAGAAGCTGAATCCTCAGAGAAAATGATCCTTTTCAAGTTATTAGCTTCCCAGGAAGTTGACTGTTCATATATCCAATGCTCATGACTTGACATTGGGGTATGCCTTCAAACACATTTGTTGGGTTTGAGAGACTAAATGGATAGCATTCCTGGTAAAATGATGTCTTCCTTATGGGTCAAATCCTTCTAAATAGCAATGAATATTGAAGATCTGTGGGGCACATTTTCTAATTCCTGCTACACTAGCTTTGTGGGGAATGGAAGTAGGAAGCTGGGAGTGAGATCCCCGAATCCCAATTTTAATTGTAAGATCATAGTTAAAAATTATTGTTGCATAACAAGGAATATGCTAACTCACATTTTTTTTCTCCTTCATGACAAGGAATGAAGGTGGTAGAAAGAGGACTTGACTGAAAGAAGACCCAGGATGTAGTGTTGGCCCAAGTATGGTTTTGTAAACTTGAGCTAATTAAATTTCCCCTCTGGACTACAAATTTCTCCTAGGTAAAAGAGAGGAATCTGGACTTATACAGAATCTGTAGCTCTTCCTGGCTTCAGTACTTCAGAAGATAAAGGCCGAGGCCTCATCTTGAACAAATGCAGTGCAGGGAGTGTAGAGAGTGAGAAAAGAAGGAAGACAAAGTTGGGGTGTGTGTGGAATGTTTCTGGATCCTGAGGATGAATCATGGAGGAGCGGAAGAAAGGGGTAGCTGGTGTAACACATCAGCTTTGCTTCTAGCACCTATTTACAGCAGAGGAACAAGGAGAATCTTTATGCTCAGAGGCACGGGGAGAGGGTGTAAGACCAAACTTGACCTTCTACCTTTCTACTTTCCTTCATTTCCCACCCACCATGGGGGCTGTGATTTCTGTACCTAAACAATAAGACATGTCCAGGGAAATAGGGACTAAAATATGGTGTAATGCTGGAGACCTAGTGAGGGTTCTGTGGCATACTTGATTTTGAGAGTAGCAAAGGGCCTAGAAGATGCTGCTACTAGTTGTTCCATGGTTTAAGGGATCCTATGAATAATGCAAAGGCATCATATTTTTACTGCCAAGAGAATCCTGCCAAAGCACGTCTTTCTTGTGGTCAGATGATATAAAAGAGATGATGGATCAGAGTGCCTTGAGAACTCTTAGGAAATTTTTACACATCAGTTTCATGGAAGAAGGCAAATAAATGTAGCAAATTTAGTTTGAAGTGTTTTTGGTTTTGGATAAACTGTTAGTTTTACTTAGTTATTATTATGTCCAAAGAGCTTATAAGTTGTCCCTCTCCAATCACCAAAACAATCTAAATCCCATAATAAATAATGGTTAGGGCATATTCAGAGAGGCGAGAGTCTTTAGTGAAGACTAAAATTGTGTCTTCTTTTAGGTTCTGTCTGGCACTTTTATCATCCTCTTGTGGGCTCTTGCCGTCTTGCGACAATATTGCACTTGGCTCCAGAGGAATTCTAGCAGATCTAACATCATGTTACCAAATACATTACTTACATTTAAATGTATTCCAATAAGTTTCCTCTATGATGTCCTTCACTGGATGAAAGATATTAGGTTATTTAAATTCTACATATTAAAAAGGATCCCGGTTTAACTTTTCAAAACTTTGGAAAACAAAAGGAAATGAAATGTATCATTATATGGCCCTTTCATAGATAAGGAAAAGCAGAACAATGGAGAACTTTATAATGCCTAATTATAAGATAGAAGAAAAAGGGGACTTGGTGAATGAATTTGGGGATGCTCTATTGATTTCAGAATGTGCTTTATTTGTGTGCCTCACCGCTCAATTTCAATTTCATAAGACATGTTGTACCTATTAAAATTGTACTTGTTATATTGAAGGCAATCAGTGATGAAAATCTGAGTTGGGATAGTAAGTTGAAATGTATTACGGAAATAATAACAGTGTTTTATAAGTTGGCTTCCCAGGAATCTGTTCATTGCCAAAAAAAAAAAAATCTATCAGATACCAATCTGTGATCCTACAAACCTTAGAAAGTATTATTACAAGTCTGAATCACAAATTATCTGTGGAACATGACAATTTTATAATCCTGGGATTCTTGAATATACTACATGTTATACTAATTGTATGCTACTTTACTTGTTATCATTTTAGGCAGATTGGGCTCACCCAGACATAATACAATGTGACAGTGAATGTGTCTGTGCTGAGACCTAACACAACTCAAATCGTGAAGCCAGTCTGATTGGTGGCAGGAATTGTAAAACAAATTGGGCATCAATGAGCTCTACTAACCAGCTCCTGAAGTTTTTACTTTTCGATTCACTGCCGTGGGTCCAAGGATCACATTTTAAGTATCAAGAGTTGTGGCAAAGTCATACAAGTGACTTTAATCTCTTCTTCTGAAGCTGGGAAAGAACCAGTGACAATTTGCCAGCTTTTGCCAGCCTTGGTGGGTTGGGGGATAGTAAAGCAAGGAAGGTTTCTTCTGATGCCTGCTGTGTGGCTCACATCACATATGTAGAGACATCTGTGCTTATTGCCAAAGAAGTGCTGCCACTTAGGCCACCTGAACAGCTGGTCCTGAGTTCCACTGAGCAGGCAAACAAACCCAGCACAGAGAGAGAGGGAGAGAGAGAGAGCAAACAGAAACAGAAGACAGACAACACATGGCTCCCAGAGGAATGGTACTGCTAGAAGAGAGACAACAGCATTTTTTTTTAAATGTAAAAGATCACCTGTAAGAAGTCAAATACAAAACAAAAGAAAAAAAACCCCAATCTTTTTTTTATTAATAACCATGACTTAAGAACTTTAAAAAAGCATCCAGTCAGGGCACCTGGGTGGCTCAGTTGGTTAAGCGTCTGTCAGCCTCAGGTCATTATCCTGGAGTCCTGGGATCGAGCCCCACATCAGGCTTCCTGCTCAGCAGAGAGCCTGCTTCTCCCTCTGCCCCTCACCCCACTTGTGCTCTCTTGCTCTCTCTCTAAAAAAAAAAGAAAAAAAGTATCTAATCAAATAGAAGAAAAGGGTCATGCCTAAGACCTTAGCTAAAGCGTAGAATAAATNGAGAGCCTGCTTCTCCCTCTGCCCCTCCCCCCACTTGTGCTCTCTTGCTCTCTCTCTAAAAAAAAAAGAAAAAAAGTATCTAGTCAAATAGAAGAAGAGGGTCATGCCTAAGACCTTAGCTAGAGCGTAGAATAAATATCTGAAAACAAATTAAAAATACCAAGGGATGGGCATTGTTATGGAAAGGAGTCTTGGAGAATAGATCCAGAATACCCAGCATGCTAAAATAATGAGATTTCAAAAGGAGGAAAGAGAATACTTGAAGAAAAGCAACAAAAAATATATTAATAACTGGTAATGAAGATGGAAAATATCTACTGAATTGTACACAGTGGTGATGATAGAAGATAGAAAAAGGTTTTGATAAAAAATAATTTTCTTATAAAGAATAAAAATCAAATCAGCATCTCATTTTCATGCAAAACACTGGAAGCTAGACAATTGTGGAGTAGCATGTACAGAAGAGATAGCAGAAATGATCGCAAACCAAGTATAACATTTACTTGTGTGGATGAGAAAAAGATACTTCAAGATATTCAAGATAGCATAGAATATATACCCCTCATCTATCCCATATGATGGAATATTGATATAGGAACTATAAATAAAAAGCAAATAAATCAGATTTGAGGGTTCAAGATAATGGAATATGACTTGAAGAGAAGAGCAGTAAGTTTTGCAGTAGTTAAAAATCTAAGTGGATAATCAGAATATGACTGGGAATGAGGAATTTAGACATAAAATAAGAATTATTAAACTAGAAAAGATAGACTACAAGGGAAACCTTCATAATTGTCTCATACCAAAAGTATTAAAAGAATGGCAAAGTCAAGTTTGAGGGGCAGGCAGAGGGAGAAAGTAAGTGTCTTTTACAGATTCATGGAGTGGGGGATTGTGGGGAAGGAAATACCTTTAATGGTCTAGCTGGTGAAGGAGAGAAATCATTGATGAAATAGACATCTCAACCAAGGGAAGAGCCTCCCTCATTGAAAAAAATAATTAAATATGTGCCTGGTTATTATGTTCAGAAAGGAAAGTTAAGTATAAATAGGGTGTAAGAGTACAGTGGAAATCCGAAATTACAGCATTTAATGAATTACCCACTTGACCAAACCAGAAGAAATAAGAAAGACAAGAGGAATAAGGTGAAAAAACAAAGAGACAAACAAACACACTAAAAATAATTTGACTTACTTGCAAGTGGGAATCATGGCTCTAATCTATCATGTAATACCAGAGTCAGTACATGGTACACTTGCAAGAACTATTTATTGGTTGAGCAAAGAAATGATAAGTATGAAATCCACCTTCTTGGCCACATTCATCACATTATAGGTTAACAGCATTTTAAATAAAAATTTCTAAGGAAAAATTATGGTTATTAAATGAAGGTATTTCCATTGGGCACCCTCTGCCTTCGTCTTCATCCTTAGCACTAAACAACATCTGTGGAATTGCTATAAAAATGTATTGGAACAGGAATTCCAGATTCCCAAACTGGGTGGAGTAGCAACACTTCATTTTTGGCATTCTGATGTTGGTATTCCACCCCCCAAATTTTCTTCTTCTTTTTTTTTTTTTTTATTTTATTTGACAGACAGCCAGCAAGAGAGGGAACACAAGCAGGGAGAGTGAGAGAGGAAGAAGCCTTTCCAGTGGAGGAGCCTGATGTGGGGCTCGATCCCAGAATGCCAGGATCACGCCCTGAGCCAAAGGCAGACGCTTAACAACTGTGCTACCCAGCGCCCCTCCACCCCCCAAATTTCCTAAACCAGCAGGAGAGAAAAAGGACTTGGAGAAATCGATAGGATTCACATTAGAGCAGGGATTCTTTTCCAGTTGGGTGGCCTTGAGCAAGTCAGTTAACTTTTTTGAACTTCAGTTTGATCATGATAGTTATGACAATGATGAAGGGGATACTAATAACAATTTTAGAAATGTCTATCAGTTATTAGTCATTTTGTGACAAGCCCTGTCCTCAGTATCCCCAGTTCCTTGCTATACAGCCCGGCATCTCTCAGCAGTTTCCTCACCATACCCATCAGTGAGCAAGTATCCATGCCTCACAGATGCTCTCCAGAAATAGACCCGTTCTGAGTCACTGAGGTCCAACCACATCTTACTCTCTTTCTGTCCTTTCTAAGTCATAATAAGTTTGCTATTTGTTCATTTTCCAACCTGGTTTTCTCTAGGATTTCTGTGTTCTTGTCTTCCTCTCAGTAACATTTTAACTATTACTTTCTAATTAAAGATGAAATTAAAGTTTTCAATATCACTTTTAATGATTGTCTAGCTTTCCATGTATGATCCAATCATGATTTGTCTGTCTTATTTTAGAAGCTATTTAGAAGCTATTTCTAAGTTTTGCTCTTATTATCAATAACTCACTATTGTGGCTACAGGTTTGCCTACATCAGTGATTATTGCCTTAGGATAAATCACTGAGACAATGAAAACTTGGATACGTAATTCCAAACTGAACTTAAAAAGATAATATTAATTTCTTCCACTAGCAGAGCATAGGATTTCGTATTTACCCACAACCTTACTAAAAATGCGTGTTAAAATATTTTTAATGTTTTAATTTTTAAATTTATGGATGAAAATGGCATTTTACAATGACATTTATTTGACTAATTAGGTTGAATATTTTAATATATCTACTATCCATTTGTGTTTTTTCTGTGATTTTGTCTGTTAGTGTCACTGAATCATTTCTCCATTAGGGTATTTCTTTTTTATATAGATTTGAAGGCAACCTTTACACATTAAAGATATGTCTCTCATGACTCATTTTTAAATAATTTTCCCACTTTGTCATTTGCCTTTAATTTTTTCCCCCAACTTTTTCTTTTAAAATAAGTTGCAAAAATAATCTAGAGAAATACCATATATACCTAAATTAGCTTCCCTTGTGTTAATGTCTTACATAACTACAGAGCAATGATTAAACAAAAGAACTAAGAAATTAACTGTGGTGCAATCCTGTTAATTAAAGTACAGAATTTATTTGGATTTTATCCATTTTCAACTAATGTCTCTTTTATTCCAGGATCCCATATAGCACTTAGTTGTCATGTCTCTTTGGTCTCTTCCAATCTGTGACAGTTCCCATCATTCTTTATCTTTCAGAATCTTGACACTTTTGAAGACTATACCTTTGACTTTTAACAATTATTTTTGGATATACTAAAGTTTTTATAAATTTTTATGTTAAATACATTAATATTCTTTGTGATTTTCCACACTTGGTGTGAGATATAGAACACTTGGGAAATAATGCCCTGCCAGAAGTTTGTACAAATATTTAATAATATCTCTTAGCACTTTTATTGCTTTATTAAAAAATGCATTTAATTTCATACTTTCTAGGACTTAGTTTGGTGTAAACCATGAGGTAGGAAGGCAATTTGCTCATTTTTTCTCAGATATACAGACATTTGTCCCAATACTCTTTATTGAATAATCCACCTCTAATATAACAATTTATGTGCCTTTGTGATTGATCTGTTTTCTTTTCCTTTACCATTCCCATTTTATTTAATTTTTTATTCCCATATTTTAATTTATATACTTAATGACATATCTTCATACTACTACTTTCCATTTGAAAAATGTACTGCTTTTTTTATCTTATAATGTTGTGATGTATTAATTTCAATCAATGCAGTGATGACAATCTGTAACTTGTTTATGTTTCAGTATTTTTTAAGTTTTTACTTAAATTCCAGTTAGTGAACATGCAGTGTAATACTAGTTTTAGGTATATAATACAATGATTCAACACTTCCTTACAACACCCGGTGCTCATCACAAGTGCACTCCTTAATCCCCATCACCTATTTACCCCATCCCCCCATGCATCTCTCTTCTGGTAACCATCAGCTTGTTCTCTGTAGTTAAGAATCTCTTTCTTGTTTAGCCTCTCTCTCTTTTTTCCCTTTGCTCATTTGTTTTGTTTCTTAAATTTCATATATGACTGAAATCATATGGTATTTGTTTTTCCCTGATGTATTTCACTTAGCATTATATTCTCTAGCTCCATCCATGTCAGTGCAAATGGCAAGATTTTCACTTTTTTAATGGCCAAGTAATATTCCATCACATATATATATGATTAGAATTGATTATATATGTGATTGGAATTGATTTTATTATATATATAATCTCACAACTTCTTTATCCATTCATCAGTTGATGGATACTTGGGCTGTTTCCACAGTTTGGCTATGTAGATAATGCCGCTATAAATATCAGGGTGCATGTAACTTTTTGAAATAGTATTTTTATATTCTTTGGATAAAATCCTAAGTGCAATTGTGGGATTGTAGGGTAGTTCTATTTTTAACTTCATGAGGAAACTCCATACAATTTTCCAGAGTGGCTGCACCAGTTTGCATTCCCACCAACAGTGTAAGAGGTATCCCTTTCTCCACATCCTTGCCAACATCTGTTGTGTCCTGTGTTGTTGATTTTAGCCATTTTGGCAGGTTCGAAGTGATATCTCATTGTAGTTTTGATATGCATTTTCCTGATGATCACTGATGTATGACATGAAATGAGAATTTTAATGCATGGTTACAATTACTAATATACTCTATTGCTTATTTTGTTCATTTTTTTCTTCTAGGTCAATTTCAGAACTATCTTGTCAAGTTCTAAATATTTCCTATTGGTATTTCATTATGGCTTCTAAAATGTATAGCTTTATAGAGGAAATTACATTTATTCCATATCTTTTCAGTTATGTGCAAAAAAAAAGATTTTTTCTCTTTTGACTGTTTTTATTTTAGTGATCATTTTAAGGCATTTATTAACATTTATACCCATTATGAACTTAGAATTTGAATTATGACTCACTGGTAAATACTAAACAATTTCAAACTTCCAATTTAGTAAAAAACTGACAAATAAATATGCACAATACCCTATAGACAAAAATAAAAATATGTATATTAGATACTAATTAATGCTAGTAAGTATTTTTAGTTGACATTTTATTTTACATAAAAAGGTATGTTGAAAATTGTTAGCAATGAAACACCATAGAACATCATCTCTGCTTTGTGGTATACACAAAATTTGTCAAAACCATGTTTTGTTCTTAGCACAGAATTTTATATGGTCATGACACTTATGTTTCAAAAGAGTTTATAGCTATGGCAACAGTGTTTATGACATAGTATTCTAAATTCTGCTGGTTCATAAGGAACAAAACTTGTAATTTCAATGAAATAATTAAGAAATACCTTTATATTTTTTTCTAAAGAAAGAAATGCCTTTAGATTTCATTGAACAGGACCCATTCAAAGCAAGCAGTTAAAAAAAAAAGGCTTATATCTGATATATAAGCAAAATGAAGACATTGAGAATATTTGCAAAGTAGACGTTTACTAGGCTATACTATCAAGTAAGCTGCTCATAAAAAGTCAGATTGATGATGATAATAGAACCCCACCAACCCGTACAGACATACAAACAAATTAAATGCTATAGTGTTGGTCAGAACTAATAATTCTAACAGTCTTTATATAGTGGTCAAGATCTAAAAACAAGACCAACTTAGTTGGATAATGAGCTTAAGGAGAATCTTCTTGAAATACCCAGGACTTGGACTCTACCAGAAATCTTCACTCATCATCCTCTGCCCCAAATCCAAACCTCTCTTTAGGTTGGGGAAGTGAAATTATAGCTTTTAGAAGAATAAGAAACCAGAATCAGAGAAAAAAAAAAAAAGAATTCACAGTATTTAGCACTTTTAAATGGTTTTAACATAGATTAAAGTGTGTTGGTTTGTTTTATGATTACAATAACAACCAGTGAGGACTTTTTTCTGGAAATACAGACAATTAAAACATTTGAAATAATTTAGTGTATTTAATTTGCAATTTTTATGATCAGGAGAGTTTGACTGAATTTCTAGTTAATGGCTAAATATTGAGAAAGCCTAATGTATTAAATAAAAATTATTGATTGTGCAAGTGATATGTATATATTTAGTGAAATGTTTGTTTTTATTATTTAACACATTGGATGTAAGCAAAGGTCATATAATACTGGATTTCTTTCTATTCATATAAACCATTCAGGTACATAATATGCTTTTGACGAATTTTTTTAAATGCATGAGAAAATTTTTTTTAATGTATAGGAAAATGACTGGAATAAAATACAATGAAATATTTATAGTAGATTTTTATGGTAAAATAGGAGTAATTTCTTTTTAAAATATTATTTTTTAATGTTTAAGGTTTTTTTTCAACAAGTGTATTTATCAGTCAAGCTGAGCTAAATGATGCTATAGTAAAAAAAGAAACAAAAACACCAAGAAAACCCAATACGGTTAATTTCATGTGTCAGCTTGGCTAAACTATGGTGCCCAGTTATTAAGTCAAACACTGGTCTAGATGTTGTTATGAAGGTGTGTCGTGGACATGATTAATATTTACAATCAGTTGACTCTAAGGCAAATTGTCCTCCATAGTGTGAGAGATCTCATCCAATCAGTTGAAGGCCTTAAGAGCAAAAACTGAGGATTTCTATAGAAGAAGGAATTCTGCCTCAAGACTCTACTATAAAAATCCTGCCAGAGGTTCCAGCCTGCTGACCTGCCGTATGAATTTCAACTTAAGACTCTGATATCAACTCTTACCTGAGTTTCCAACCTGCCAACCTACCCTTTAGATTTTGGAATTGCCAGACTCCATAATTACATGAGCCAATTCTTTAAAATAAATCTCTTCATATATATCATATTGGCTGTTTCTCTGGAGAACCCTAACTTAAACAATAATTCCAAAATCCAAGTGGCTTAAAACCACTAGAGTTTATTTCTGCATTCTGCTCTATTACCACTGTGGGATACCTAGGAGTGTTGGTTCTGTGTTTTTGTCATCCTTCCTTGGTAGGTAGACTGACAAAGCAGCCAATACTTGTAAACCTTGACAGGCTCACTGGCAGAAGAAAAACATGATATGGCTAAGATTCTGCCAATACCTTAGAGCTTCTGCTTTGGTGGGTATCACTTTCACTCACATTTCATTAGCTGGTCCTCATATGGCAGAAAAGGTGAGGAAGATCTCTGGGGTTTCTTTTATAAGAGCACAAATCCCATTCATGGTGTCTCTACCCCATACCTTGAGGATTTAGTCACTTCTCAAAGGCCCTATTTCCTAATACTGGCACATTGAGGGTTAGGATTTTAACATATAAATTTTTATGGGACAGACACATTCAGTCCATTGCTCTTTCTTTTCTTTCTCTGCTTGTTTCCACTGTCCAATTTCTAGAACTCTTGCATACAACTTTTGATAAACTTTCTCAGGAAAGTCCAGAAGCCTAGGGCTAATTGAAAGTAAGCATTGCCTCATCATCATTCCCAATCTCAAGCAACACACCTCTTTCTTCAAAGAACAAAGTGAAAAAGGCTCACACCTTACCTCTATTTTTTAGAAGAATTTAAATCTTTCTTAATCGTCTGAGTCATTGCACAAAACTCCTTGGTAATTTTGAAATTTCCATGGTTCACTTGGAGGGTGGAGAGTACAAGTAGCTACACAGCCATGGCCTAATTCCAAACTTAAAACTTTTTTGGTTGTTACTTACTTTTGAAACCAATACAAAATGCCACCATACTTACAAGAAAAATGATGTAAATCTCAGTGTCAAAGATCATAATTTAGAATAATAAATTGAGGGAAAATACATCAAGGTTTTATATTAGATTTTAAAGTTTTTCCCATATACTTTATCTCATTAAATGTCTTAACAACCCCATGAGGTTGGCATTGTTATTGTTCAAAGAAACAGGGTGAAGGAAAGTTATTAACTGAACTCAAGTCAGGTTCATAGATGACTGTTCAGGGACTGGTAAACAGCACTTCTGATTTCATGCCATTTTCATTACACTAAATTTTCTGGGTTGTAATGTGATATAAAACAATGATAAAAACTCCATTCTTTCCAGTAAGTATGTGTGAGACACATGGTGGCAAGAAATGCATATTTGATGATAATTATGGTAATAAAATATTTGGTTCTCTATCAAATTCAGTAAGAATTATAATTCAAAGTGTTAATTCAGCAGCCCTGAGTGTTCCTCAGTCATCAGGGAAATATCTAATCACTATCTTATTAAACCAGAAGCCTTAATTGGAAGCTATATTGTGTCAAGTATTACACTAGGCTCAAATGCATCATCCATGTTGTTCCTGCCTTCAAAATATATAAAACTAATTAGGGAGACAACATTTGCTTGAAATAATTAATAATATTTATGAACTAAACCTTGAAGGATATGTCAATAAGCACATTTCAGTTAATTAATACAGGTTGGCTAACTGACTTGATTAATGAATAACAACAGTATTTCATAAAGATCAGAGAAGATTAAATGAGGAAGTATTTGTACAATCTAGAAGAGAGAATGTACTCAATATATATTTAATACATATTTATTAATGTATTTGGTTTCTCCATATTATTGCATTTTTTTCTCAGTGTGTATCTCTACTGCAACATATAAAAAGTATATTTCTCCAGCTCTCAGAGAATTTTTAATATATCCTCTTTCTCTGTGTTTTGTTTTTGTTTTTCAATGGGAGGAATTAAAAAAAAAGCAACTAGTGTATGGTTTCAATAAACTGACACCCATATTTTTAAGATTCTATTTATGGATACCTATATCATAGATTTTATCACTCAATTAATGTTCATTAAACTCAGCTCTAGCATTTTCTTGACTTTGTGAAAAACAAAATATAATAAGGCATAGTGTTGTCTTTGAATTATCTTCAGCCCTAAGACAAAGTAAAACTTACATGTGTGGCTAGTATAGCATTTTCTAAACTATGTACTGGGAAATGCTAGTGGATTTGTAATATGTTCATGGACAAATAAGTTGATGAGACTCTGAGTTAAACAGGTTTTTAAATTATAGGACTTCACTGATCTTTTAATATCTTATGACTGCTGTGAAATTCTAAAGGCAATGGTAAAATAAATAATGTATTATTACTCAAACTTACTTGACCTTGGAACAGTTATTTTTATAGGAATCCCTATTCACATTTATCAGGAGGCTAGCACTCCACAGACCTGATTTGGGAAAATGATTTAAGGGCTGGGAATCAAGAACACCTGGGTACTCGTCATTTTTCTGCCACCAACAACTGTATGACATTAGGCAAGTTACTTTTCTGTGCCTCTATCTCTTCAACACTCGAAAGGGGGTAATGAGACTAACACCACCATCCTCTATTGTCTAGAAGAGGAAGTAGGAAGACAAAGGCTAATTTTGAAGTTACATCGGTATACGTTTGCATGCCCTTATAAGTCAGCTGAAAGCAAATAATATAATTTACAGAATCATGCCAGAAACTACTTAATTATGTGATTCTGCTGAAGTATTTCCTGTGATGATCATGAAAATCTTAAAAACACTGATTTTCATTAAATTAAAAGAATAGCTATAAATTGTTAAGCAGGATTATAATGCTTATAAATGTATCAATATCTGCATAAAAGGGATTCTGCTTTCTGTATTATTACTTTAGAAATTTGATAGAAAAACTTCAGAAGCAGATGTCCCAAAGTTTCCAAAGTTTCACACAAAATTGTACTCATATGTAGAAACAAGCAGCATGATGTAATTTTTGGATTAGCTTCATAAAACAATGTTAATGTGTTTCACTTAATTCCCAATGCATATTCAACTAAGATTTTTTTTTTTCTATCAAGTGAGCAAAAGTAAAGGCTAATAGGAAAAAAGAGGCCTAATGGGGAGGGTCAGGGATGCTCAGTGACCAGAATGGGTATAACGAAAGCAGGCAGCTCAGCCTTGTCCTTCTATGCTGCAAAAGGCAATGCTAGTCCAGGAGAGGAAGTCAGAATGCTGCATTAAGTTTCAGGATGACTTAGATAAGAAACTTGGATTTCTCGCATTCAAGTTATATGGTCTTGGAGGCAAGCCACATGGTGCTTGAACCCTAGTTTTCCCTTCTGTAATATGGGTATTCTATTACTTACCTCAGAGGTTGGAAGAAGTATTAAATGAAAAGATAGATCAATAATAGTGACTGGTACGTACTAGTCACTCACTGTATATTCACTTTAAAACATATGTTGGGTAGAGAAACACTTGCTCTTTGACCAACTGATGGTACCAGTACTCTTGTTATGTCTAACATTCATTTTATATGCACCATTTTAAGGAGAAACCAGCCCTTTTGAAATCCTTGGAAGCAACAGAAAAAGAATGTAGGAGTGCAGTGTTTACTATGGACACTCTAAACACTTTCTTCCCTTGCACATGTGGGACCTCCAGACTGGATTAGGAAACTCCCTGTTCGGTTCTACCTTTTGAGACCACCCAGAAGCTCCAGCTGGAGTAGTCAACTGTGGTTCATTTTCCCTGGATTGGGAGCCAAAACGAACCTATTACACATCTGCTCTGCTCTCTGTCTTGAATACCTAGTCTCTTTATAGTGTAATTCTAAGAAATGGACCTAAAGTCTGAACATGTCTTAAAGATTGTCTATCTGTGAACTTTTTCTTTCTGACTCTAGCCAGAGACTCCTTGCCCACTCTAAGGAATACAAATCACTTTCTTAAATTTTGTCTATAAGCAACATCTGCTTTAATGTTTTCCATTAAATTGATCATTCCAGAAACTAACTAATATGTGTTTTCCTGATGCTAAAAAGAATCCCTCCAATTTTTGCTATTTAACTCATTAAAGACTCTATCCTTCCACACAGGCTCATATTCAGCTATCCCACTCTTTTACTAAGACAATAATAGCTCTCAGGTAACAATCCGAAGGCTATATCATGCAATAGTTCATCTTTAGAGGTCTCTGAAGAGCTACAGATTTGAGCTCAAATTGCAGATTCACCACTTACTATTTCTACGACACTGAACAAGACACTTGATTTCTCTTCATGTCACTTTCCTAATCAATATAGGAAGATAAGAGTATCTGTCATAGGACTGGTATAAAATGTAAATGAGAAAATAAATGTAGAGTGCAAAGCAAAATGCCTTTGTCACAGTAAATCTTCAATTACTGTTACTTATTCTTATAATAATTAGTATATTTTTATTTTTAAAAACTAGACATAGGGAGACGGTCAAACGTAAAATTGCCTTTGGATACATTGGATTAGGGAAAGAGAAGGTGTAGCCTAAGTTAGAAATCAACTAATGAAGAATTTAGTTTTGGAAAATAGATCCAGTTTTGGATAAAAATTCTAAGATGCAAATCGTATTTAATATAAAGTAGCTGGCTATTTCCCAAAAATTCTCTAACTTTCTTTTGTATCTCCAAAGTATTTTTAAAAAGCACACCTAAAGAGGATAGTTCTCTAACTCAACCACTAGATACATCTTGCTAACTGAATTATTTCAAAGATAGTTTAGAATTGCATTTTATCGTATTTTTTAGGTTAAAAATGACATCAGTGACTTTCTACAATTCTGGTTTTTTTTGTATTTGTGTACAACATGCTTCTTTCAAGTTGTCTTTTCTCATGGATTGAAGAAAATTATACTTTGTATTCATGAAATTTGGGAAGTGAAATGAGGTGGACTATTTTTCTAGGCTTATTGAATTTGCTAACATAATCAGAAAGATCTTTTAACTTAGTTTCTTTTTTAGAAAATTTCTTGCAAAATTGCTGACTCTGAAGTTAAACATTGGTCTGCTTGTTAAATTGAAGATACCTGTTAGTGTGCCTGAAATGCCACCTTCCTAAACTTTAATTCCTTGCTGCAACTGAAAATGAGGCATTTAATAAACATTTTTAGAAATTCTCATATATAGTTTCTTCAAATCCCACAACTAAAATCTAAAAGTTCATAAATATCAATATGATATTTTCAAGTTTTCCATGGTTAAATTACATTGAAGATATATGATCCCATAATCACAATTCCTGGATCTCTAATTATATAATGGCTATGGTTAGTGGAATGGACACTAAAACATTTTTTTACAATGCAGTTTAGAAATAGGATGATTTCATAGATACCCAGTGTTGCTATATATCCAAGGGTAGAGAAAAATATTTGGATGTCAGTTACTAAGAATAAGACCTCACTTAAGATATTCAGACAACTGCAGGTAATTTTTTTGTACCTCATTTGCATAAATTCTCCAGTTTGTTGTATTTAGACAGAGCTACAGTCCCAGCTGTTGGGTGGCTATTATAGCCACGGCAGATCAATTTAAGCCATGTTACATACATAGGCTTTATTACTCATTCTACATTTTGCAAAAAAATGTCACTCTCAATCTGAATGTATAGTAAAGGTATCCTTCTATTTGTGCCCTATTCCTTTCACCATATCATATCCAATGTGAAGAGAACTTTGGGAATTATAAGATTTGAAAGATAAGATCTACTTCTTTTTCTAATTTCATACATTATCTGTAGAAAGTAAAGAATAATCGGTGAGTCATGTAATCATAAATATAATGTATCCCTATAATAGAGAGTGCCTAAAATTACAGTCTATGTCACTTTTAAAGAATTTTAAGAATGGTTTACCTTATTATTAATTAGCACAATGTCTTTTCAAAGTAATTTGATCTGTGTATTAGGAGCCACAAAACTGCATATTTGTGGGCTAGTTTTTTAATGTCCTAGAAGTATGTACCCTGTATAAAAGCAAATGACACTTGTTCAAATCTATTTGTTGCAGCATTATTTACATTAGCGACATTTGGAAAACAATAAAATGCCTCATCGTACAGTGGTTTAGGTGACACATGTTCTTCAATTTAATGAACTGTTTACAGACATAGTAGCGTCATAAATTACCGCGATACATGTGACATGCCTATATCCGTGACAAAATGCTTAATGTTTGCTATGCAATCAAAATGGTATTTATTGATGTCCACAACTCTGACACAGTTCATATAAAGAAGAGAATATAAAATTGAAGACAGTTATGGTGTTCAAGTTATGGGTTATAGGCAGCTTTTCTCCCTCCATACCCCCCTCCTTGCCATTCTTCTTCCTTCATTATTTCCTTTAGTATTATTAAAGGTTATTTGTAAAATACATAAAAATTAGAGAGGAAAAAAGAATGTATTATCCCTTCTCAAAATATCTGTATTAAATCTACACAGGAAGTGGAAACCGATTTGCTTTATCAGATAGTACCAATCTTTCACCTACAATATTCAATATTGATATAAATACAAACATATATTCACCTAAATTATTCATATAGTTGCCTTAATTTTTCATGCTGTTATCTCTGGATGAAAAAAAAGCCAGCAATCAGGCAACTATATATGAGCAGTTGATCAGGCAAACACTCTAAATTAACTGTTTCAAATACTACATAATACCAAATTAAACTGGATAATACAGCAAATCCAATGAACAAATTCATCTTGGAAAGGATAATTATATTTAAGGGTGATACATATTTTCCAGAACAATTAAAATGTTTTTAGTCTAAGGACTTCTGAAAAATATTTTGAAGGCTAAATTCCAAACATCTGTAACATAATTTATATTAAAATCTCCTAATTCTCTACGGGTATTCTCTGTATTTTGTATTCTTATTAGAAATTCCCAATTTAGCAGCAGGATGTTATGGAAAGTATGTTTGGTAGGGGACCCAAAGACCTGAGTTCTAAACCCAGTCTGGCACATACTCTTTCACTGATCTTGGGCAATGTAATAAAGCTCTTTTCCCATCCAAGAGAAAAGTTAACAAGAGAGTCTGGTAATTCTGAGGGATAGCTCAGCAGATCAGATTAAGAAAAGTGGATTAGGAATGTTGTAAACACTGAAGTTGTCTCAAGGACTTTCAAAACAAGAAGCATGTCTCATCAGGGAAATTATTTGTCTCCAAAATAAAGTCACATCATTCTGTCTCTGTCCAGAATAATTTCCTTTTTTTTTCTTTCAGCCTAAGCTAATCTTTGACTCCTGAATACGTTTTATTTCCAAATTGCATGAAATTGTGTTGTAGAAACATTCCCACAACTTGCTTTCTTCCAACTTGGCTCCCTTGTAAAGTAAACAGCCCGTTTTACCTTAAATGACTGTAATAGTACATGCGTGGTTGGCTTCGAGGGGCAGGCGAATTGTATGAGAAGGTAGCAATTATTCCCCAACTGAAAAGGGGTCTTAACTGTTTTCTTTTCCTAATCCTCCATGGGTAAAGTATTTACGAACCCTGATAGAAATAATAGATTACTTTGAGATCCTTCTTGCTTTGCCCATATTTATATTATAGTATTAACCAGTCATTCTGGAATCAGGGAACTAATTAAACTTTCAGGATTTAATCTTCACCATTTATGTGTTTGCTTCCTATTTGCCATCCCCCTCTAATTTTTAAATTCACCTAAAAACCAGACCAGAAAGCAAACTAAAACTGGAGTTCCTGTTCACTGGAGAAGGTTTCACAAGAAAATATGAATTGCCTTTAAGTGCTCCAACATTGCTATTACATAACTTTTATTGGGGGGGGGAAATCTGAGGTAAAATCCCATCACCAACAGCTGTTTTGTTTAAACAGAAGCACAGAGTTGAAATTGGTCAATTATAGTTTATTGGCTTTCCTCATGGTTGACTCGAGTAATTCAGTAAGAATTTTTTCCCCTAAATTACATTATATATGAAGTTTCTAAAATTTACTAAGTAGTTCTATTATCTCATAAGTTTTTTTCTACACATACAAGCAGTACTAATAATTCACGCCAGAGAAAATTAATAGTAATAGACTGTTATGGCTAAGAATCACATCCAGCTGTTTAAAAAATAAAATTTTATACAAAGTTATTTATACCAAGTTTACAAAAGGCAAATATCAAAACTATATTATCCCATTTTTACAAATATGCATGCACACAAAATACTTGAATAAAATTGAGTCATCTTAATTTTATTTTTGCATTCTAAAATGTCTGTATTGTCAGTGTACCAGTTTTGTGATAAAAATAGTTAAAATTTATATTTGAAAACTAAGTAAGCTCACTATAATGGTTGGGAGTTTTTTTCAGCTGTTTTATGTTTCATTGTATATATTATAGTCTTGACCGAATTTAGCAAACAGATCAAGGAGAGAAAAGTAGTAATCTTAACTATAAACCAAAATAGTATTTATTACTTCCATAACTTCCTAAAGTGCACTATTGCATGTACTTTTTCTCTCTCTTTCACATTAAACATTTCAAATTCTTCACATGCATGTTTGATATCATTGCCTATCACCAGCAGGAAAGACTAAATGATCAGTAGTGCTGGTCTTTTGACTATGGGACAGATGTTTCTCTTTGGACTTTGATTTAAGAGAATTATGTTGTAGACTTACACAAGTTTGACCAAATGTTTTCCCCATTGTTCAAGGTGGCTATCCTACAGGTGTGAACCATAGGGAAACAATCTTCTCAGAATACAACTTTCTTCTATTGACAGAGCTTTCATTAAGTCATTATCATTTTATGTACTCTTATCTCTGGAAATTATTGTCTGTTCATTTGGGCTTCATATTTCTTTTTAGATGAGGTTTGCATTTGAATTCTAATGAAAATTAATCACTTTTAAAAATGTTTTATTTGGAAATAATTTTAAGCTTCTAGAAATGTTGCAAGAATAGCACATTAAATATCCAAATACCCTCTGAATACCAAATTCACCTATTGTCAACATTTTGCTCCATTTGCTTTATCATTTGTGCCCTCTGTCCCCCCAGATGAGCCTAGATTGTATATATTACGTCCCTTTACCCCTAAGTACATCAGTGTATATTTCATAAGGATAAAAATATTCTGTTACATAACCATAGTTATCAACTTCAGGAAATTTAACTTTATTATACTACTTTTTTTCTGTATTACAAATTTCAATTTTATCAATTAGTTCAAAAATGATTTTTATACACACCAAACTGTGGTACCTCAGTGTTAGGAAACTGTTTCTCATTCATTGAGGAAATTTATCGTAAAGACAACCAGATGAGACTTTCTGTGATATGTGTGATGAAGATGTCTACTGTATACCAAGGTGTTGCCTTTACGAGGGTCTGTAGCAGAAACTTGGGCCGAGTCTTACCGGAAATAGCTGTATGCCTCCTGAATTCCTGTGGACATTGAGCATGCATTCATGTTTACTTTGGCTACCAAGAAATCTAAAGCCAGCTGGTGACTCTTACAAAAACATATGGTTTAGTTTTCTTGTACTATCCCCAGATTTATTATTTGTTTTCTCTCATTGTCTTAACTCAGGCAGCTATAACAAATTTACCAGAGTCTGGGTGGCTTATTAACAACAGAAATTTATTACTCACAGTTTCTGGAGGCTAGAATTCCTGAGACCAGGGTGCCAGCATAGCCTGGATTTGGATTAAAACCTTCTTTCAGGATACAGATTGGTGATTTCTCCTTGCATTCTCACAGTGCAGAATGACAGCAAGCTAGCTCAGGGCTAGCTAGCTTAGTGCTCTTCTTCCAGGGGCACTAATCCCATTCATGAAGGCTCCACCCTCACGACCTAATCACCTCTCAAAGGTGCCACCTCAAAATACTAACACATTAGGGATTAGCCCTCAACATACGAATTTGGCGGGGGGTGGGGACACAAACATTAGGTCCATAACACTTTCCTTTTTTTAAAATTATTATTGAAATATAATGTATTATTTGTTTCAGGGGTACAGGTCTGTGATTCAACAGTCTTACACAACACACAGCGCTCACCACAATACATACCCTCCCCAGTGTTCATCACCGAGTTATCCCATTCCCCAATCCCCCTCCCCTCCAGCAACCCTCAGTTTGTTTCCTAAGATAAGAATTACTCTTGGGGGGGGGCCACCTGGGTGGTGCAGCCCTTAAGCGTCGTCTGCCTTGTCTGCCTTCGGCTCAGGGCGTGATCCCAGCGTTGTGGGATCAAGCCCCACATCAGGTTCCTCCGCTATGAGCCTGCTTCTTCCTCTCCCACTCCCCCTGCTTGTGTTCCCTCTCTCGCTGGCTGTCTCTGTCAAATAAATAAAATCTTTAAAAAAAAAAATACAAGAGGGTGGTTAAAAGAAAGGCATAAAGGCCACGAAGTCACTTAAAAAAAAAAAAAAGAATCTCTTATGGTTTGTCTCCCTCTCTGGTTTCGTCTTGTTTCATTTTTTCCTCTCTTCCCCTACAATCCTCTGCCTTGTTTCTTAAATTCCGCATATCGGTGAGATCATATGGTAATGGTCTTTCTCTGATTGACTTATTTCGCTTAGCATAATACCCTCTAGTTCCACACTGAATGCACCAAATCTCATCTGATCTCTGAGGCTAAGCAGGGCTGGACCTGGTTAGTAGTTGGATTGGAATGCTTTCCTTTTGTTCCAATTTTTTAGTCTATTGACTTTACCCTTAATATTAAATTTTAAAACTTCCTTAATTTCTTCTAGAAAAAAGGCTGGATATAAATAAATAAAAAATGAACTAAATCCATCTATCTATCCATCCATCCATCCATTCATACATACATAGGCAAAAAAAAGGTCATGTATATAATATTGTAATTAGACATCAGACAGATAAAGAGCCTCCATACATTAACCAGATGTCTGATGAATAGCATCTCCTCACATGCCCCTTTATCTCTCAGCTGCTTCCATTTCCAGCAGAAAACGCGTGCCAAAATCACATCCTCTCAGAAGGATCTCTCTCTTTTACGAATTTCAGGGTTTCCAGCAACCCACACAGAGATTCTAATTATGGCAGCCCATTGCCAACTCTATGAAGACAGACAGGTAACACTTAGATGTGTGGACATATCGGATTCCCTTGAGAGTTTGGTAAAGGAGGTTTTGTAGCATTTTTGTTGCTAAATTTAATTCGCTTTCATATTCTGAAACTTTAGGTGCCCGGCCTCATTCATACCATAGGCTGCTCCACGAAGAAGCCTGAAGTCACGCATGTGAGCCAACTGCAGGAAATGGAGACCTTTCAGGTTTCCATAACAATTAATTCTTTTGTTCTCCTCTTTCATTTTGAAAAACATTTTGGTCAAAATCCTAAATGGAGCTGATTCAATTCAGAACCCTTTGGCAGTAAAAAATTAGAGACTTCTGGGTCAGATTTAAAAATGTGATATTTAGAGACCATTTCCTTGAGTTTCTTTACCAAACAACTCTTCTTACAGGTCAAGGCGTTGTTTTATGTGTGGGAAGCCCCAAGCTAACTTACCGAGTTCCTGTGGGGAGAATAGGGGATTTGAATGGTTTTATTGATCCCTCACTTGGGAAGGATTTGACAATTTAAAAAAATACAGCCACACTCATGACCTTGCCTGATTTTCACAGCAACCCAGTGAGATAATCACAACATGAATGATGATGCCTATTTTATAGATGAGGAAATTATGATCCAGTGAGCTGAAAGCTGGTGGAGACCAGGAAAGGTCTGCCTACACTTTGTCCTTTTATAAACCCCAAACCAAACTCATCACTTACCCATTTCAATGATGGCATTGCCATGCTTTCAGTCTTCCAGGATAAATAGCTTAGATTAATCTTCAACTTTTCCTTCTCTGGAACTCTCTGTGCTTTCCGAAGAAGCCAAGCCCTGTTGTCTCTGCTTCTAAATGTCCCTGCCATCTGTTCCTTCCTTCTGTCACTTCATTACCCTCTGACTGCTATTGCTGTATTACCGCGGACCTAAGTTAGAGCAACCATTTTCTAACTAGTCAGCTTGCTACAAGCTTCTCTCTGATTCCAATACAAATCTGTTGCCAGAGTGGTCTCTCTAACATATATAATTGTGCCCTTCTTCTTTAGAATCTAGAATGGATTTCTCCTGCAAGTAAAAAACTCAGATCACTCAAGCTGCCAAGCAGAGTCCTCAAGTATTTATATTCAACTTTGTTTATAAATCTATTTTCCAAATACCTCATACATTCCCAACCTGTAACTTATATTACAACCACCATATTCTAATTCTGTTCTCCAAAAGCACTATTAATTCTTCAGCGGCTGGCTCTTCACTCAAGCCACTCATGCCTTTCCCCAAACCCATCCTTATGGATTCAGCTCAAATATGCCTCCTGCAAGAAAAGCTCCTATATTTCTCCAGCTGGAATTCATCTTCTTCTCTCACATACTCCTATGACTGACTCTTGGTTCAATCTCTATTTTAATACTCACTGGAGCCTAACATTTTAATAATTATTTCTGTCTTACACACCAGACTAAAAGTTCTGTAAGGCTCTTTTTTCTTTGTCATTCCCTATATCCGCATCAGTGCTTTGCAATAGTGAGCATTCAATAAATGTTTGCCAAGTTAAATTATTTTAGGACCTCAGGACTTTGGATTAAGGTATTATCTCCATTTTTATTAAAATGAGGATGTCACCTGAGAACAGTAACACACTGACCAAGTGTATCCAGTTTTCTCTAGATGTAGTTATACTGTTTTCAGAACAACAAAAGGCAAAGCAACGATCTGAGAGCCTGGGAAAGGAGACAGGTACATTGGGAGTGGGGAAGTGCTTTTGCACAGGTCAGGACAAAGGAAAATGGTCTATCAAAGGATACACAAGCTTACAGAGAAAATGTGATGGGCAGTAAAAAGGTGGAAGGGAAGGGAAGAAAGAAGCTAGCAACTTCTGTGAGCACCTATCTTGCAGCAGACAGTTCCGCATAGGTTTCTATCTAATTCTCCAACTAACCAAGAAAGGATGTTCTCATGCCAGATATTAACTAACCTAAAAATACAGAAATAGAGACTCAAAGAGGTTTAGTGGATTTGAATCCAGGTATATCTGGAGAGCCTATTGTGGGGGCGCCTGGCTGGCTCTGTTGTTAAGCATCTGCCTTTGGCTCAGGGCGTGATCCCGGGGCCCTGCGATCGAGTCCTGCATGGGGCACCCTGCTCCACTGGGAGCTTGCTTCTTCCTTTCCCACTCCCCCTGTTTGTGTTCCCTCTCTTGTTGGCTGTCTCTCTCTGTCAAATAAATAAATAATATCTTAAAAAATAAATAAAGCCTACTCTGTTCTCTGCCATGTTGACTTGGATAAGATGGATACTCAGGACAGGATGAATAGAGATGTGATAAGATACAAGTAGGGGATAGACTTTCAGGTGTTAATGGGAAATTTCTATTTAAGTTACAATTTTGCCTTTGGTTTATTATTTTTATTATTATTATTATTATTTTTTGGAAGAACAATTGCAGGTATATTCTGACAGGAGAAATAGACCTCAAATCAGATATCAAATTCATATCCCATTAAGTCTCTGTTCTTGTCACCATATAAAGCGTTCCCATTTCCAGTTGTATATTCTGCAGCTTGTCTTAGATCTGGGGAAAAGTGGGGAGGGACACAGTGAGAGAGATGACTTTTTATATAATCACTTTCTTTTATGGAATGAACTATGGTGTGAAAGCTAGTCTTGCATCTTTTAGATCATAAATCTGAGTGGGGTATGCCGTCTTGGCAAAAACCAGTAGCAATGTGCTAAGTGTTTATTGCCAAAAGCAATAGCATCATGACAGCAGATAATTATAAGCAGTGCTAGTGAGCAGTCCTGAGAAGAGAATGTTCAGAGAAGAAGGAAGCAGGGGCTCTGGCTGAGACCAGTTCGATTCTCAATCCCTTGTCTCTCATCTACCTTTAAGCCCAATCCATTTTCTTCCTTAAAGAGCAAGGGTTTTGTCTGGGGAGAAGAAACCCCTTGAGAGTCATCTGGAGCTGGGAATAAAATGATGATCAAGGGTGAAGAAGGTTTGTTTGTTTGTTTGTTTTAGTGCTAAGCCCAAACCATCTTTACAACCCAAAAACCTATAAAAAGTGTTGGTATTCCAGTGTGGGTTTCTGAGGACCCTTGTTATTTAAGATCGTTCATCCAATTTTTGCTCGTGATTTCCAGTGGACACATTTTATTAGGTGCCATAGCTGGAGCTTGCTGTCTCTTTCTCTTCGTCTGGAGTCAACTTATGAATGAGGGCAATTCAACTGCCACAGCATGGTTGGGAGAAAAAAAATCTAATGAATTCAGGCTGTGAGGGAAAAATCTGCTCTGGGTCTCTCTTTCATTGGGAAGGGAGAAGAAAGGAGGCAGTCAGGCTGTTACCTGGCAGTGTCTGGAAGGAGGGTGTCGTCTGGACATAGGGTTTCCTGCTGGAGTTAAGAGGCCCTCTGTTACATAAGACCTGGCTGGCATTGCTCTTTAGGCAAAGCCACTATCTGAAGGCCATTCGCCTGTCCTGTTTTCATGAGCCTTTGCCTTGGCTTGTCAATGCTTGGTTCATCTCAACAAAACACTCCTGTTTACAAGGCTACATTTTATCTGAACCCGTGCCCTTCCTGTGAGCAAATTTCTCCAAAAGTAAATGAGGCATAGCTACTACCAGAACATTTCGTTGACCTAGCCTCATCAGGGATTTCAGTATTCTAGCAAGTGAATTGTCCACATAAATCATGACTAACGACTTGATCTGCAGAAAAAAATTTTATTCTGGGAAGATCATGATCTTTCTTTAATAGTATTACCTACTTCTTAGAACATTTGGAACGTAACTCTACACTTTTCTTGATGACCTGAGATCATAATTACATGTATTGATTTATTATGATGATTTCTTTAGGCAGAGGTGAGAGGTAAAATATTTAGCAACAGTACATAATGGAACTAACCAATCAAAATGGGTGCTGCCATGAATAACTCATGTGGTTTAATTGGTGAGCACTTGAAGATTATCACCCTTGTCCTTAGGGATCAGTGCCCTCTAACTAACTACCCCTATCTGACGAGCATTTAACAAGTCTCTACCTATTTTAGCTAATTTAATCTAGAGGACATTACAATATGGGTAAAATTATTTACATTTTCCAGAGGAAAAAGGACTCAGAAAGGCCAAGCAACTTAATGTCACGCTCAAATAAGTGGCCAACTTACCTGTCTGACATCAATGTCACCTACAACACACTGTTTTGTTCATTTCTCTTATCCTTAATTTCCTGCTATGGTGAAATTACATAGTCAAGTATATTAAATTGGTAGTCTCATTTGAACACCACATGGTTCTTTCTTCTTTATTGTTTTCATAAACAAGCATTTATTGAATGCCTACGATGTGCCAAGCACGGAAAAACCAACTGGCCCATGCAATGAACAAGCCCCGAATCCTGGTTTTATTGGTACCATGTTCTATATCGCGCCTACTCAGGTAATCTTTACAACTTTGGCCAAATGTGAATGCTGTAACCTCTCCTACAAGGTGAAATTGTTAACATTTTGCCTAATGGGAACCATTTGGGTTTTATTTTCAACTTCATGTTTAGTGGATGAGACAGTTGGGAGGCTAATTCTGGATAAGCAGATAAAAGTCCTGCCTTGCTTTTGGCTACCTGCCTAATTTCCCTCGACCTGAAACACACAGTTAAGGAGAATGTACTTAGCAATCCCTATCCTTTGGTACCAATACACCTGTGAGGAAAAATTATCTCTTAGTCTTAATTCATTCCCTGTGTATTTCTTGAATGCCTGCTATGTGTCAGACACTCTTATGGGAACCAGTCTTGATAGTTATTTCAGGTCTAACCATGCTACCCAATCACTGTTCTATTTGAAGCAACATTTGTACTTGTGTAGTTCATATGCCTGCTTCAAGTCTTTTTCCCCAGCTAGAGCCAAGGGCAACATGAAGTCTTTGAAGCAGAGTTTACAACCTTGTTTTTCTAGTACTAATATAGCATGCTGTTCTCATCATAGGTCTGATTTGGCTATAGACGTGGTGACATTTTGGAATGTTTTCTCAGAGAGCCAATATCAAAAAGGAAGCAACAACAACGAAAAAAGCACAAAGAGTTCAGAACAAGTAGTTTCCTTCCAGAAAAGTCTACATCAAGGAATTCACTTCTTTCAGTGCCCTAAAAACCAACTGTTTGGCATCATAGGACACGTTTGGGTATTTTCTAGAAAAAATTTGGGGAAGCCTGGGAAGAATGTGAGGCTGACCCTGTCACTACTCTTTTCAGCTCTTCAATAGCTCCTTGCCATCTTTTCGATAGATACATGCTCTTTAGCAAGACATTTAAGGCCTTTATGATTCTATAATCTTCCATTAATTCAGAATCATCTCAAGAATCACCTCTTTCAAAAAAAATCTTTCTAGATATCCATGCCCCAATAAAACAAGCCAGTCCTTTGAGTTCTTACTTTACTAGTCAATAACACTTATCATGCCGTATGTCAGTATTGATTTAGCATTTAGGCTCCGTAGTCACTTTGCCTGGGATTTAAACCTGATTTCCACACTTAATTGTCTGACTTTCATCGCCTTTCTCAATTTCTTTGAATGTTTGGCTCAAAGACATTAAAACATTTTTCTTCTTATTGTATAGTGTCCTTGTCAGTAGAATGGGAATAACAGTAATAACAATAAAAATATCTTTCTAACAGATTTGCTATGAGGATTAAATGAAATAACATTGATAATGTGGCTGTCATAGTATGTGACATATAGATCTCAACAAATATTACTTTTCATTATTGTTACATACCTGTTTTTCCTATCGGAAAGTGAATTCTTCAAGTGCAAAATCTGTGACACCTATATTTTTATTTAGTTTTTGATGATGAATTCATTGATAAAACTTCATAGAATAAGGTATGATTCATTATGGGCTATATTATTTAAGATAACACTAAAAAATAACAAAATACAAAAAAAAATAGAAGTTCATTTCTTAGTTCTGTAGAATTCCAATTACATGTTTGTTTGTTTGTTTTCCAAATACATGTTTCTAATCATCAGATATCTTTCCTCAAAGGTGTGATACAGAAACCTAGGATCCTTCCTCATGTGGTTCCTTCATCTACAACACATGACTTCCAAAATATTTGTTCTCACCTGTATGTAAATGGCAAAAAGGGGAAGAGTGGGGAAAAGGTACACTTGCATCTTGACCACCTTGGTCCAAAAATAAAATACCTCACTTCTGCTAACATTCCACTATAAAAAAACATGCCCTTGGCGTCACTGTTCCATGCCATGGAACAGGAGAGCAATCAGGAATTTCTAATAGGTTGGTTGTATTTGATGAGTAGGATATGATGGGCAAGATATTCCAGGAAAAAAAAAAATATGAGTGATAGAAGGAAGTTTAAGATTAGGGATCAAAAGTTTTAGATTTCAATAGAAACACAGGATATATACTAGGGAATACAAGAGATAAGGAAAAGAGCTTGGGCCCACTATGTACCTTTTATTATGAAAGTTCATTTGGTATCACACTCAGCCTGGGGTTCCATACTTCCAAAACCTGACTTCACTTATTGCCTCAAACTCCAAGGTGCAATTGGAAAGTGTGAAAATGTCTGAGTCCATCAGGCAATGACTGATGGTCACCATTTTAAGTAGGATTGCCAGATTTGACAAATAAAAACATAAGATGCCCAGTTAAACTTGAATTTCAGATAAAATTTTTTTTTAAATATATGTAAGTCTCATAAAGTATTTGGGACATTATACTAAAAAATTATTTGTTGCTTATCTGAAATTCAAATTTAACTGCATGTCCTATATGTTATCTGGCAACTCAAATTGGACAGGAGGAGATGTCTAAGTCAGTTTCCTCTTAGTTATAATTGTAACTCTCTATACTTAAGGATAAAGTTTTAGGGACTTTCCTCTTTTCCAGTCAAACTCTCTTTCTTATTATGTACCAGTATATCATTGTCTTCCAAATCAGCTTCCTTTCAATTGACTCAAATGGTCAAAAAGAGAGATGCATTACGAAGAATCATAGCTGGTCCTAAGGACAGTCAACCAATTATATGATAGGACTGACTGCAAGTAGGGACTACAAATTCTACAGACAGTTGTTTTCTATAGAGTCTGCTCTTTTAAGAGCTAGTGCTAAAGGCTAGCTACAAAGCTATAGTCCGTTGAGTAGATCAATTTGTTAATGATGCCAAACTTAATTTTCCTGAAGTTTCTCATTTTCTCCTACACCAAGCTGTACCTCTAATACAAGCCAGTTATGTTGTAAATGCATAGTAATAGCAAGGCAGTGTTATTATAGTGAGAGGAGAAATAGTAGCAGCATCTTTATTAATCACTTAGTATAAGGCAGCCATTTTTATAATTGTTGTGTAAGAATTATCTCATTTAATTTTAATAAACTTTGTCACCGGGAAGTTAGCTGAGTTTTCCAAGTCTAAACAGCTAGTAAAGGAAAAAGCTAGGACCACTGGGTTAAGGATTGGTGTTAAGGGGCGCCTGGGTGGCACAGCGGTTAAGCGTCTGCCTTCGGCTCAGGGCGTGATCCCAGTATTATGGGTTCGAGCCCCACATCAGGCTCCTCTGCTATGAGCCTGCTTCTTCCTCTCCCACTCCCCCTGTGTTCCCTCTCTCACTGGCTGTCTCTATCTCTGTCAAATAAATAAATAAAATCTTTAAAAAAAAAAAAAAGGATTGGTGTTAGCCAGCAGGTAGTAGTTGGCTGCATAAGTGAAAACTATCTCACTACCTCCCTACTGAGGCGGTGACTCAAGTATTGACTCTTCTATATTGAAGCCCAGTCTTGGAGTGAGCCGATAGACTCAGTTTCAAATACTGCCTTTGGAACATCCCAACTGATACTTTGGGTAGCCTGTTTGACTGCTTTGTACTTTAGTTTTCTTACGTATGAAAGGGAGTTATGATAGCTAATTTATACAGTTACAGTTTATTATTTTTTTAAGATTTTATTTATTTATTTGAGAGAAAGCACGAGAGAGAGAGAGCACACATGAACAGGAGGGAGGAGCAGAGGGAGAGGGAGAAGCAAATGCCCTGCTGAGCAGGGAGCGCGATACAGAACTGAATCCCAGGACACTGGGATCATGACCTGAGCCAAAGGCAGACCTTAACAGACTGAACCACCCAGGCATCCCTACAGTTGCAGTTTAAAATTGAGTTATTTCATGCAAAGAACCTGACATAACATAGACTCTTAATAAACAACATTATTACTATGACTATTCAGTTTTATCCAAAATGGTTTGCAGAGATTTTTCTTCTCTTTATAGAAATGAAGTCCCAGTGTTCACACGTAGACAAAATAGAAAAAAAGCAACTCCCTACTCTTTCTCTACTTCCTCTTCATTCTTTAATGTGTGTTCTAAATAAGTGATAGATGTCAAGTAACAGCTATCACCATGAAATCTAAGACATTAGACAAGCATAAAGGTAAGCACTCTTCAATGCTTGCTACTTTAAAAATATCATGATATTCTTTAGTTTTGTTTTCTAATGGAATGGCTATATCTGCCTTTCCTAATGACTTAAGCACTTGTTCCTACTGAAAAATTAAAACAAGAATGCCATTTTTTGATGAGAAATAATGTGATTTCTGCTTTGAAATAAATGCTGATATCACACTCAAAAAATCACTTGGTGTCTACCCTTTGTTCTTCGACCACACCACATGTACACTTGTGTTTGTTCCTTTGCTTATGCTCTTCTCCTTAACTGTCCTCTTTTCTGCATATCCACCCTTTCTTCTAGTTCTTGCTTCAAGTTTCACTCCATAGGTCTACAGAAAAAAAATGCTAACTATCTCTGAGTGCCAATCTCTTCTGACCAATCACTTTTCCAAACTCATGTAAGAAATTATAAGTTAGCATCTTGTTATTTTGTAAAATCCACACAAACAGAGCATGGAGTTTAGAATCCGAGTTCCTGTCATTTCACTTCTAGGAAATTGAACAGAGTCAGTCCTAATTATCTTTTCCACGGCAATATCAGTGTTGATACCTTAGAGCCATTTAATAAATATTTGCTCAATTTAATGATTATCATAATTAGGTGACTAATATATGGCAGTGACTAGCACATAGTAAATGCTCAAAATATTCATTCATTTTCATTTTTATTATAACCGTGATCCTTACATGACCATGCGAGCTCATAGATCCCTCACTGGGAGGTGAGCTTGATGCTATAGGCTTCCAATTAGATTGGCCCTGCATTCCAAAACCTGAGTATGTAAACCTTTATTTCTAACTGATTTAAGAAGTCCTTAGTCAACCAATTGGCTCTACCTTCCGCTATTAAGAAGCAGCTATCATGAATAGGATGTTGTTATTTTTTCATGTATAAAGCGTCTGGAGGATGTGGCAGATTGAATTTTCCAAAGATGATCATCTCATAGGTTCCTCTTACAGTGTGACACTGATAGACCTCCAACAAGAAGCAGATTTATGCCCTCCCACCACCCCTCACACCTGGATGGCCCATGGCAAGTGCCTCAAGCAACAGGGCATACCGGAAGTGACATTCTGTCTTCTTAGCCTGGCTCTGTCTCTGTTGGAACCTGTACCTTCAGAGCATTAGGTCAACATGTAGAAAGTCCAGCCACCCTCAAGCCCCCATTCTGAGAGAACATGTGAGGAGAGGCACCCAAAGTGCCCCAGCTGTGCTAACCTCTAATCTTTGCAGGTATCCAAACATGTGAGCGAGAAGCCCCCTGTAGAGCCCGAGCCCCTGTCTAATTACAACCTCATTAGAGACCCCGAATCAGAAGGTCCATATAGACTGCTCCTAGATTCCTAACCCACAAAGTTGCAAGAGATAACAAGTGATTATTACTGTTTAAAGCCCATAAGTTTTAGGGTGATCTGTTGTACAGCCATGGTTACAGGAGCTGGGCAATTGGGGAAAAAAAAATTCTGTAGCCCATTTAGGTCCAAACTGTCCGACAGATGAGCCATGTCTTAGAACATTCCATCCCTTAATCGAACTGACCACACTGTAATAATGCGCGGGCAGAGATTCTGCCCAGTTTGTGAGGTTTCCATTGCTTCCTGGGGTTGTGGCAACTGACGAGGTCTAGTTCTGTCTTGAAAAACTCATGTCTCTGGAAGAATAAAATATACTTTCTTCTGAATAGCTTTCCAGTAATTAAAGTTTTATTTCCACATCCTTTTTAGTAAGTGTAAAAATACATTCCAAATCACTCTTTCCCTCAAAGTAGGAAAAGGAGGGGTGAGGGAACCAGAGTCTATATGTCTCCAGATAAATGTAATTGCCAGCCCAGCCTTCACTGAGGTCACACACCTATATGTGGAGGGCATAGGGGAGGGGAGGGAGATTTGCACATCTGGATTATATCAAATCATATTGGTTGCAGCTTGCAGACTGCAATTTCTTGCCAATTTCTTGTTATTAATCCCTTGGTACCATGAGAGAAAAAGAAAATGGTTCTAAACTCTTCATAAACTCGAATTTGGCAATAGCCATGGTGGACAATAGGCAACCCAGACTTGTTCCATGTTAAAAAAACTACCCCCTCATTACCATAAGGTGAAACAAAATGTGAGGTCTACACTCACGGGAAGGAGTCAATAGAATGACTTTGCTCCTGGCCACGAGTGACGTGAATGAAAACAAAATGTGCAAATCCCAAAGGGGCCGAGATCAAGAAGCCCCCCACGGTCCTTCCGTGGGCAAGGTGTTGAAGTGTCCTTGAGCCGATTTGGAATGCACCAGAGGCAATTGTTTCCTGAGGCCTTGTGCGGCCAGGTGGACACAGCATGGCTGATAAATGATTGTCAGGCCTGGAATTCAGGGAAATAATTGAGGGAAGCAAATTTAAGCCAATTCTTTTTCCACGTGTTTTACCCTGACAGTGAGTAGAGTCAGAAAAGAGAAATCCTGATTCTCAAACGCAGTGTGGGCTCTTGACATCAAGAGTTGGCATAAACTCTTAGAAATCTAAGGACAGAATTGAAGTGATGGGGGCAATAGTAGGTCCTGTTTTCTATCTCTTGTCTTCAATGAATAAACACCTTTGGTTTATGGTTGATGCTTAAAAGCTTTCTAAAGACCTTTCACCCTAAGCGATTTCTGGACTATACGATCCAGTATATTTGAACAGGTTAATACCTAATGCTCCACGTTTGGTCATTCAGTGTTCTCCTTTCTTCTTTAATTGAGTCACGGTTAAGAGAATGGATCATAGGTTTATACACAGATCCCCCACACCCCGACTACTTGATCAGGCTTCTTAATTTCTCTTAATTTAAAAAAATCTTTAAAGCTGGGGTAATATGTGCCTACTTCAGAGTATTTTATGAGGATAAAGGAAAACGAAACACATAAAGGACTTAGAGTTGGGGCTGTCACTTAGTGCTCAATGACTTTTAGTTATTATTCTTACGTTCAACTGTACATGTTGGATCCACTCTATACCTACACATAATTTTAGTCTGTTTTCTTACTTTCCTCCCTGTGATGTAGCAAATTGACTATTTGCTATTTGTGGTATTTGCTGTCACTAGTTATTGGTAACAACAACGAACCTCCCCTCCTTTTCCTTTGGTCTGAAAGAATTGATCTGCAGTTTAAAGAGGTGTTTTTTTTTTAATTATTATTATTCAATCTTCCTAATGATATTTAAAAACCAATTCTTCAAAAGACCAACCAGCCAAATACAAACCCCTGGATATGATTTTTTTTTTTTTAAGATTTTAGCTACTTATTTGACAGAGAGAGAGCACACATAAGCAGTGGAAGCAGCAGGCAGAGGGAGAGGGAGAAGAAGGCTCTTTGCTGAGCAGAGAGCCCCATCCAGGTCATGATCCTGGGCCCCATGACCATAACCTGAGCTAAAGGCAAATGCTTAACTGACCCAGGTGCCCTGGATATGATTGAAGAGATAATTACATGGTCATAAACAACATGAAGCCAAGGACCATGTTTGTTTTGTTCACTATTTTAGAGTATATATAATCCAACAACATTAGCTTTATTTTTCATGTTTTGTTTGTTGTTGTTGTTGTTATGGTTAATTCCAGAATAAACTGGCCCTCTATAGAAATGGAAGTTCTGCCAGTCAGAGCTCCATCACAAAATAGATGGCTCACTAAAACTGGGTAATTTGAAGAGAAATTAATAAAAGCATCAATTTGAAAAATGTGGGTGGGGATTAGGGAGTATAACAGATCTAGTGCATTTGCTCAGAGACATCAAGAACAAGGACTCTGGGACTACCCACTGACCTGATGAGACCTGAGCATAGCCGAGTTACTAGGAGCCAGAGACAGGGTAGCTGTATGGAGGAAGGGGCCTGGCAGGAGCCTTGGTCTTGGTAGAAGGACACAGGCAACCCTTGGAGGACTGGCAAGGAACCAACCAGGGAAATGAAATCCCCCCTCACTGTCTTCTTACTTCTGGTCTCCTGTTGGCACCTCCTATTGGCAGATCATGGCTGGAAGCCAGAGGTTAAAGGAGCCCAGGCTATGGTCTCCAGGTTTAGGTTCCTGGAACAGAGAGGAGGGCAGGAGAAGTGTGGAGACTGGATCTGAGAAGCAAATGGAAGACATCCAGAACTGGATCTGATATTGCCATCAGCTACTTGAACATTGTGTTTCTCATGCCCTCTAAGTCTACCTTGTCCCACTTAACCTTTTGCCACTCATCCTCACTCTGTTTTCTAAGGACCACTCATGATGAGGAAGTCACAGTTTCAGTTAGTCTAACAAATACTCAGGAACAAGTAACAGCTCTTGACCTCATGAACCTCTCACCTACTTGGGGGAAAGATAGGCATGCCAACAAATAATTGCAATCCAATGTGCTAGGTAACGGGCAGGATAGAGTTGGCATTAAGCACTATAAAGAATACAGAGAATGACTGGCTTTCTTTTGTGGTGAGAGGCAGAGAGGTCAAGAAAAGTTTTATACATCAGGTGACAATTACAGTGGACCTTGAAGAACAATTAAGTGCCACAATTCTTCCTGCCAGGGACCTTATTTTAAGCCTTATTTTTAACTGTTATCTTAAAAGCTCCCTCTTTTATTTTTATTTTTATTTTTTGTGGTAAGCAGTTCTAAAATGGCTTCCAATAATTCTTACCTTATGATATTCATGTCTGTGTGTAATCCTCTCCCTTTGGTATAGGCTGTTGTAATGAGCAGAACATGGCAAAAGTTATGGGAGGTTACTTCTGAGATTAGGTTACAAAAAAACTCTGGCTTCAGCTTGCCCTGACTCTTTCTCTCTCTCTCACTTGCTGTGAGGAAAGCCAGCTACCATGTTGTAAGCTACTTTATGGAGATGCCCATGTGGCAGGGAATTCTCGTCTGCCAGCGCTAAGAACCAATGAGGACCCGAAGCCTGACAGGAGCCACATGAATTAACTAGGGAGGCAAATACTCTTCTATTGTGTTTTGAGAGATGACTGCACGTCCAAATGGTAGCTTGGTTGTAGCCTTGTGAGAGACTTCGAGCCGAATTACCCAGCTAGGCTGTGCCTGGACTCCTGACCCATAGAGACTATGAGATAACACATGTGTGTTGTCCTAAGCTGCTGAATTTCCCAGTAATCTATTTTGCAGTGATAGATAACTGATAGACTTGTAGATAACATTTTAGGCATCATTCGTTCAGAAGAGAATGAAAAGCAAAGCAGCACTACCTGAACCTCTGGTATCCATCTCATTAGACCCAAGCACTCCACCTTTTCTGTGTGCCTAAGGCTAAACCTGACTGGACTCAATCTTGCCACAGCATAATAGTTACTGATCTTTTTATATGTACTTACATAATTTTTAAGATTAAGACTATATTTAAAAAAAAGAATAAGACTATATTTTTAGAGCAGTTTAAGGTTCACAGCAAAACTGGGGGGGAAAGGCACAGAGGTTTCCATATGCCCCTGCCTCCACATTTGCATAACCTTCCCCATTATCAACATCCCCCACCAAAGTGGTATATTTGTTACTATCGATGAACCCGCACTGACACATCATAATCACCTAAAGTCCATAATTTATACTACAGTTCATTCTTGGTGTTGTATATTGTATAGATTTGGACAGATGTGTAATAACATGTATCCATCATTATAATATTACACAGAGTATTTTCTTACATTCCTTCGGCCCCCACCCCTGATCTTTTTATTGTCTTCATAGTTTCACGTATTCCAGAATGTCATATAGTTAGAATCACACAGTGTGTAGCCTTTCTCAGATGGGCTTCTTTCGCTTAGCAATAAAATTAGACCTAAATCGGAGTGTCCTATTTATCCAGATTGTATATAAATTAAATATTTATATATTTCTTCAAAGAAAGAAGAATTTTAATGCAATGTCATTTAAGCCTATGGGTATGCCCATTGCTCTCATTTATGAACAAATCTAAGCATGATCAGAAATTCTTTTGTTGACTTTCAGATATAATCTACACCCTTTTATTCAAAATATCCTAAGATAACTAAAGATCTCAGTTTGCACATGGCTATCTCAGGTTTAGCTAAAAAATCCCATGTCACGGGAAAAGCCCTTGGTTTCAGGCAAACTGGGTAGGCTGGTCACTCTATGACAGAGACCAGCAGCACTGGTGATACCTGGGCGCTTGTTAGTAATGCAGAACCTTAGTCCCGTCTCAAACCTACTGAATCAGAAACTGTGTTTTAATAAAATCTGCAGGTGGTTCATAGCCACATTGACATTTGAGAGAACTGTTGTAGAAACAAGAGTTGAGAATCTGTATTCTTGAAACCTAAAATTCCTCAGGCATTTTAGAAAGTGTTTTTAAATGTCTATGTTTTTCATACTCTTTACTCCAACACCAGCCTTAATCAATTTATGGGAAGATTTTATGTGTCCCATCAGGACTTAGTTCATTATAATTATTCTTTGGAAGCACATAATGTCAATTGAGTATCAGCTATTTTAGCTCCATTAACTTTCTGTGCGTGTATGTGTGTGTGTCTGCTTTCTAATTAATTTCACTTTTTAAAAGATATTTTAATTCAGATATACTTAGGTGTCTAGAAAGTGATAATCAAACCCACTAAAACAATAAGCAAATTACTCTATTAAAGGACTAACTAAAGGACTAACTAATCAGTGACAAATCTTCTGTAATCAGATAATTCGGGGTTTGAAACAAATCATTGAATTTATCTGGACAAACGGATGCCATTTTTCTTTTTTTTTCTTTTTTTTTTTTTTTAAAGATTTTATTTATTTATTTGACAGGGATAGAGAGAGCCAGCGAGAGAGGGAACACAAGCAGGGGGAGTGGGAGAGGAAGAAGCAGGCTCATAGTGGATGAGCCTGATGTGGGGCTCGATCCCACAATGCCGGGATCACGCCCTGAGCCGAAGGCAGATGCTTAACCGCTGTGCCACCCAGGCGCCCCCGGATGCCATTTTTCTAGTCTACTTCTTACTTCTTTGTGTTAACGATTACCTGATTTCATTTTTGTGTTGATGATTATCTGATAATTTTATTTAAACATTCATAAAATAAGTAGTCAACAATAAATTAGATCATTTGTGTATAATAAGAGCTTTTTGTAGGTCCTCCCAGCTCTATATGTCCTCTAATTCTATAGATTCCCTTCTTTCCCCTTTCGGAAGGCAGCATCTATCCTACAGAATAGTAGAAAGTTTAGTTTTTAGGAGTTTCATTTTGTCTTCTCTAAAGTACTTTTCTTTAGCGTTGTGGGTTTTCTGCCTCTGCTCTCAGATCCATGGAATACTCTTCCAAACCTCCAGAGTTTGTTAGTTAGTTTAAATTGGCAGAAAATACTAGAAAAATTCCAGCAAGCCTCCCTGTGGCCACTGTCCAGAAACAAAGCCCAGATTCACTACTGGCCCATTACCTGAAGCCTCCACTGCTAAGTGGAACTGCAGGGATGACTTCAGCTCAGGAATGAAAGTATGGCTTTGTAGAGTAATTAGCTTTTTCTGGTCTTTGCTTCATCCATCTTCATCTTCATTCCATTTTAACTAAGGTATTATACAGCATAACTTTGTTAGACAAAACACCCACACTTCTTTCCAAGGAAAATGGTATTGTCAACATACAATAAGAATTATAAAGATTTATTTATTTCTTTGAGAGAGAGAGAGAGGGAGGGAGGGAGGGAGGGCGAGCATAAGTGGGGGGAGAGGCAGAGGGAAAGAATCTCAAGCAGACTCCTCACTGGGCACAGAGCTGAACTCAGGGTTAGATCTCATGATCCTGAGAACATGACCTTCACTGAAACCAAGAGTCAGACGCTCAGGCCCCCCGAGGTACTATAAGATTTAAATAAAGACAGACCTGAGTCTGCCTTTTCTCTGCTGTTAAGACCTGAATAACTTAGGGAAAAATCACAGGAGTTCTCTGAAACTCCGTGTCCCCATTTATAAAATGTTTTTTTTTTTAATTTTTTTTAAAAGATTTTATTTTTATTTATGTGACAGAGAGACAGCCAGCGAGAGAGGGAACACAGCAGGAGAGGTGGGAGAGGAAGAAGCAGGCTCCCAGCAGAGGACCCCAATGTGGGGCTCAATCCCGGAACACAGGGATCGTGCCCTGAGCCGAAGGCAGACGCTTAACGAGTAACGGTAAGTATATTGCAGAGCTAGTGTAAGGGTTAAATGAGTAAGTGTATGAAAAGCACAGAGCGCAATGCCTCAGCATATGTTACTTTCCTCTTCCTAAATGTCACCATGGTGGATCTCCATGGTATTTGTAAAATGATAGTACTCGCAGTTCTGAAAATAAAAGTAAAATAAATCTATAATTATGTACATATGGATAGGCATATGTATTTAAACATGTTCATGTGTTTTCCACAACTATAATCTATTTGCACAATCTTTTCCTAGTCTGCTGCCCAAAATATTAAATGTCTTTGGGGAAAGAAAATAAAACAACACATGCTCTGACTTGTCCCAGGCCAATTTCTTATTTTTTTAGACAAACTATATCAAAATGACATTTTTTTCATGGAATATAATAACTGTACATGGAAACTCACATCAGAGCCTTACTCAGTCCCAAGTACTGATCCACATTCTTTTCGCGCATATCATGCAATGAGTTTCCCCTTGACACCATTTATGACACCGATTTCAATTTTTACAAAGATTTAAGCATATATTCTACCCTCCTTAAACAGGGGATAGCATGATAAATGGACTTGGAGTCAGAATAACTGCCATTTACAACTATTTGATCCTGGGAAAGTAATTTAATCTTTCTCAGCTCTTATTACAGTAATAAATACAGATTGCATTAACACTTATTGAGTGCTTACTATGTCCCAACCCATATATACTCATAATCTAGTTTAATATTTACAATGATGAGGTTGGATTTAGTAGTAGACCCACTTTATAGATGATAAACTGAGGTTCAGTGAGGTTAAATGGCATGGCCTGGGTTTTGCCAGATAATAAGCCTTGAGCTGGTATGCACGATCTGTGTTTCTATGTACTGCACTCTACTGGTCTCCACCAAATGAGCACAATAGCTATGTTTACTTCTCAGGATTGTTATTAGGAGCTAATGAATTAATGCAGAAAAAGAATACTTTCTAGAAATCTATACTCTACAGTTATGAAAGTGTTGGTTATTATTTGCTTAACTAAAGGACTCTGGCCTCTGCGGCTAGAGTAAACGCAACAGAAATATCAAGGAAAATTGGAATAGTTAAAAGCCCTGCAGCTCCACCTTTCCAGCATTTTAGAGAATTGGGTATTTCGAACATGTTGGTTCCCTAGCCAAGGACCATTTTCAAAACTTTTCTTCATTATAGGCTGACACCCTTTCCTCTATTAAGATCAAAATAGTGGATGCAGATTTTTCTTTCATTGCAAATAGGGATGGTTGTATCAGTTTCCTAAAGCTGTTTCAACAAATTAACACAAATTTAGTGCCTGAAAACAATAGAAAATGTTCTTACATAATTAAACATACTCTTATTATTTCATCCAGTAATCTCACTCCTTGGTATTTACACAAATGAAATGAAAACACTTGTCCACACAAAAACCTTCACACAGATATTTATAGCCACTTTATACATAATTGCCCCAAACTGGAAACAACCACGATGTCCTGCAGGTGTTGAATGAATAAACTGTGGTATATCCAGACAATGGAATATAATCCAGCACTAAAAAAACAAACAAACAAACAAAAACACCAAATTGGGCTATTAGGCCGTGAAAAGTGGGGGAAACTTAAATGCATCGTAGCTAAGTAAAAGATGCCAATCTGCAAAAAACTATATACTTGTGATGAGTAATTTTGTGTGTGGACTTGACTGGGCCCTAAAGCACCCAGATATTTGGACAAACATTACTCTGTTTATAACTGTGAGGATGTTTTTGGATAAAACTAATGTTTAAACCGGTAGACTGGGTAAAGGAAATTGACCTCTGGGTGTGGGTGGGCCTCATCTAGTCAGTCAAAGGCCTGAGTAGAACACGGGCTGACTCTCCCTTGGCTAAGAATTCTCTTTGCTCGATAGCCTTTGAACTGGGACATTGACCTTTTCCCTTCCTTCAGACTCAAAATGGAAATGTCAGCTATTTCTGGGTCTTGACTCTGCAAGCTTTTGGACTGGATCTGAACCAGTGGATCCCCTGGGTTAGCTTGCTAACTTACCCTGCAGCTGTTCAAATTTGCTAGTTCCATAATCATGTGAGCCAATTCCTTACAATAAATCTCTCTCCCTCTCTACACACACACATACACACACACACTATACATATACTATTGATTCTGTTTTTGTAGAGACTCTGATGAATATAATAGTGAGTGATTCTAACTATCTGTCATTGTGGAAAAGGTGAAACTATGAAAACAGTAAAAAGATCAGTGATGTCCAGGGGTTCGAGGGGAGGAAGGGATGAAAGGGGGAGCACAGAGGATTTTTATTCTGTATGATACTACAGAGGTGGATATATGTTATTAAACATTTGTTAAAACCCATAGAATGTTCAACACCAAGAATGAGCTCTCATGTAAACTATAGATTTTGAGCAATAATGATGTGTCAATGTAATTTCGCTGATTGTAACAAATAGTGTACCAGTCTGGTGTAGGGTGTTGGTAATGGGATGGCTATGCATGTGTGGAGATGAGGGATGTGTGGGAACTCTGTACTTTCTGCACATTTTTCTGTGAACCTAAAACTTCTCTAAAAAATAGTCTTAAGACAAACAAACAAACCACAGAGATTTATTATCTCACAGTTCTGGGGGCCAGAAATCTGAAATCAAGGTTGCCAGCAAGGCTGCCCTCCATCTGATGGCTCTAAGGCAAGACTTGTTCTTTGCTTCTTCCAAATTCCATAGCTATGGACATTCCTTGACCAGGAGCAGCATCTCTCTATTTTCAATCACTTCCATGGTCACATTGCCTCCTCTTCCTCTTTTCTTCTCTATGTTTCTATAGTCACCACCACTCCCATCACTTGCCATTGAATTTAGCCCTCCTTACCTGGATAAAGAAGGATGATCTCTTGAACTCAAGATGCTTAACTTAATTACAGAGCTTTTAAAGATCTCCCCCCCCCCAAAATAAGCTAAGATTCATAGGTTCCAGAGGTTTGGGCATAGAAATATCTTTTAGAGGTCACTAATCAGACAACTACAATGGCTACTTACTTAATCCTGGACAATAGATCTCAGGGAAAGTCTACTCAATGACATCTAGGAAAGGTTTTCTGCTTGATTTTTTCTCTATTTATTAAGAGAGATTCACAAGAAGGAATAACTTTCCTTTCTACCTTTCCATACGTTTATAAAAGGACAAGATGCCAGGAGCAGCAGCAGCCTCTCTTGGGTCCAAGCAGCAGCTTTCTTGGGTCTAAGAAATGAGAAGCCTGAAGATTTGGTTGAGATGCTGAAATAAGCCTGGAACCACCCACCTCTGAATTGCATTCTAAGTGAGGTTACAAATGTTTACAGTTTAAGTGGTTGATTATTGTGATTTTTGTTACTTGCTGCTGAAAGCATCCTAACTTAAAATGGTAAAATGTAATATATGGACAAAGAGAACTTGTGCGATATTCAAAAGAGGACAGGCTTAGAACCTACAAAAAATAAGTATCTGAACTGTGAAGTTAGCTGAAAAGAGTAGTTGTGGGGTGGAGATTCTAAAGAGTAAGAATGAAAAGAAATAGCCTAGCCAGAGGTAAGAAAAGTTGAAACTAACATCCGGGCTGCAAGTTCCATGAAGTCAATTAGAACTGTGTTCAGCTGAGTTTACATATAAATTATACCAAGCTTGAAGTATCCACTTTGGCTTCCAAACCTCACAAGTCACATGGGAAACTTTTGAGATCTTACTAGGTATGGTAGCAAATATGTATATTCAACCAACTGAAAAACCTGGATTTTTAAATATAGCAACATGTGATAACTATTGTGAAATGGACAGAGCCTGGGATAGCACTGCATAATCACAGCTGGATTTGGCACAGATCTTATGTAATAAAATGCCAGTCAATCTCCTGCTTTTCCTCCAACTATCACTGGCTCCCTTTGCGGTAATGAAAGGGTGATCTAGACAATTTCTCTTCTGCACACACAGCCTGACATGCAGCCAGGGGAAGTTGGTGGAGATTATGAAATAACTCTTTATTATGAAGTTCATGGAGTCCTCCCCTCAATGTGATTAAGTGAGCTTTCATTTTGATTGCTGTCAGATTTTACAGCTTCCAACACCTGCAGCTCCTTGGTAGACTTGAGGTAGGTCTTTTGCAAAATTCTCTTTCCTCTCCCACATCTACAAAACAGACACCCTTTCGCTAGAGCCATGGCAGATCTACTCTGCCGTCAGGGGGTCTTTGACTTAATTAGGCAAATTAGCTCACTGGTCTGAGAGGCTGTCTTGTTTTCTGCTCTCTGTTCTCCTCCATCTCTGCTTCTCAAAGCTGACTTCACTCCTACACATCAAAGAAGGAAAGCAGTGTTTTTGCCCCACGTTGGAATCATGAGGGATTTTCAGGAGCTCAGTCCCAGCATCCTGAAACTCTGCCTTTCATGATGGTGGTGGTGGTGGGGCTATACCATACCTAACAACCCTAATCACCACCACCCCGATCACCAAAAACATACCCCTGTAGTTTTGTTAGTACGTGAAAAATAGTGCCTGACAAGTGTCAAATTTTAGGGCACAGAACAGGCAGCCTCTATTTCAGAAAGATATAATATTTAACCAAGACCAGTGTCTTGCCTTAATAACAGCTGGCATTCACTGAGCAATAATATGTCTCCTTTAATCCTGACAATCACTCTATTTAGTAGAGACCACAATTATCCATTTGTTAGCTGAGCAAGTCCTGCTTTCAGGTCAAATCACTCAAGGTAGCATCACATAACTGGTAAACAATGGAAATGAGGTATAAATTCAAGTTGGGCTGTGCTTTTAACTTCTGTCTCCTCCCACTATTGAGATGCTCCCTGAAGCTAGATTTATGCTATAGCTCTGCCATCCTCTGCTCTGATATAAATCACGCACAAGGAATCCCTTCCTAACCGAACCTTCATAAGAAGTGGGAAATACTTTCTGCAGGGACTACTGAGGCCATAACCTGTCAGTTTGATTTGGCAAAGGTGACCAGCTCCAATTATGCAATTTAATTCCAGGATATAACTACTTCATAATACTTTTCACATGTTGCAAAAGGGATAAGACCAGAGGTATAACATACAGGCAGTTTGGGTGAAGGTGAAGACAATCCCTTTGGTTTGGAAGAGAGGGTACAAGTCCAAGGGAAAAAAATTGAGTTTGAAGCTCTGGATGCGAGACCAAAATTGGAGAAAGAAGTCAAAGATGAAGTCCCTGAAAAAGGCCTCATATGTGTAACAGATAGAAGTTGAGCAGAGGATGTAGGTAGATTTCATTGTCTCCATGCACATGTATACTAAGATCTAGGACCCTATCTGAGTGTCAAAAAGACAGTTGGAAAATAGAATATAGATGGGGGAGACCACACACACCTATCTATCCTCATGACAGTAAAATATACTTCAGTCTATCTGCTTTGACAAAATGGCTGTCTTTTGGGTGGTGACAATGCACTACATACTGTTTTTAGTCATCTTATTTTGTTCTCATGATGCTCCCACAAAGGACACAGTGTTATAACTTTTACTTTTAAAGAAGGTGAAGTTCAAAGGAATTAAATTCCTTGATCTCCTTCTCATGCTTATGTTTGAATTTTCATTCTGATTTGAGAGCTGACAGAAAGTACCACACATTTTTTTTAAAGATTTTATTTATTTATTCGAGAGAGAGAGAGAAAGGGAGAGAGAGAGCACAAGCAAGGGAAGAGGCAGAGGGAGAAACAGACTCCCCACTGAGCAGGGAACCCAACGTGGGGCTCAATCCCAGCACCCTGAGTTAGATTTTTTAAGCTGCTTTAAAAAAATCTATCCAGGCATATCTGATATAGTCACATCATCACTATATGTGGACCAAACATTTGGGAGCACCTCTTGGAGCCCAACCATTCATTTTATGTGGACATTGTACATGATAATTGAACACAAATTTAGGTATGAACACATGTCATTTAAGTGTAGTACTTTCTGGGGTGCCTGCGTGGCTCAGTCAGTTGGGCAGCTGGCTCTTGATTTTGGCTGAGATCATGATCTTAGGGCCCCAGGGTCAAGTCTTGTACGAGGCTTCACGTACAGTGGGGATTCTTTCTCTCTCCCTCTTCCTCTGCCTCTCCCCTGTTCTCTCTCTCTCTCTCTCTCTCTCTCAAAAAAGTAAATCTTTAAAACTCACTATTTAAAAAAAAAACTAACCTCTTCAGGATTTGGGGAATGTAGCCTTCTGCACATAGCATGGGCTAGCCAAAAGATGGCTTGAGAGTAGCTCATGTAAAAACTCCAAACAGTTAATAACTGTTAAATGAGTCTATGATATGAATAAGCTGTAAAATGTACTAATTACATTTAGGTTTCCTAAATAAATGAGACAATATTTTTTTAAAAATTTTCTCCCCAAAGTATGCTTTTAAAAAACAATCCCTTAGGAAGGTATTCCTAGTAGCTTCTCAAATCTGAGGCTTAACTTAAAATGAAAGCCTGTTTTAATCAAACCTATATTCCTTTTCTCTGAATTCCAGACACTGAACTAAACTAAAATGACCACCGAAGTGTCACAGAACCCCCCTCTATAGCCCTGTGTTTCCTGTGATGATCTGTTCACTAAATACTCAAAAACAATGCCTGGGTCTTTCCTGTCCTCAGGAGCAGGCTTAAGTTTACCTTGAGTTCAGAGATCCGTTTTCTTCATTCTTCATTGGGACCTTTCTATAACACCAGCCATCCCCCTCTGTGGAGGTACGAACATTACTCTAACATCTGAAGTTCTTGGTCATCTCTCAGATGTCAAAAGAGGCTCCTTGAATCTTTGTTTATTTTTAAGAGTAGGGACTGTGATTTCCCAAATGTCATTGCCTTTGCATGAATCTTAGTACCTGAGATCTTGTCACGGTTGAAATATATGTGTGCTGGTATGTGTCAAATTTGGTGAAAAGGGTTGTTTGATCATGACATTTCATACCAGTAACTGATTTTAAGAAACAACCCCCATTCTATTGAAATCTTTTATTAGAAAGTATATCCCATAGTTTACCCAATTCATTCTAGGCCTTTTAGCCAGTGAAGTGTTTATAGTTTTGAGTTGGATAAAATAAAGCCTTTCAGAGATATGTCAGTGTTTCCATTACACTCCTTTTTCACCCTGAAGTAGCACAAGTTTATTAGTGTGTCCGTAGAAATTAATATTCCACTGAACCTGGCACCAAACCATAAAGTAAATGTTTACATACCCCTTCAAATGTTAACTCAGTGGTTTCTACAAAATGATAGGCCTGCCAGGCATGAAAATTCTCAATTCATAGCCTTTCTCCGCCAATTCAATTGGGCTATTCTTTCAATGACTAAACTTAGCTAAAAAACAGCACCTGGAATGGACAGGATGTGAGAAGAGGAGTGTGAGAAAACTTTATTAATTATCCAGAAGCTTCTAACATGAAGTCATCCTGAAAAGTGGAAACTATCAAACCAGGCATGCATAGCCAAGCATGTTATTTGCACCAAAACATACATCTCTGGTCTCCCTCAACTGCATGTCATCTGTCAGGAAATGGCCTGAGGGCCAACCCACATGTGGCTGCTGTGGGAGAGGTGCTTGGGACACTGTTGCAGATGAAGTGCTGACTGAGCTCCCAGCTTATTTGGTGACCCAATGGCAGGAAAGCCAGGTCTCCACCAGTGTGTGAGATGTGAGATCCGTTGTAGGAAGGCTGAGAAAAGGGTTCTCTGAATTACTGAGGGGTCAGTGGCAGGACAGGAAAAAAGAAGGTATGGTGAGCTCAAGGCTGGAGACAGAAAAGAACCAAGAAGCCTGAATCTCTTCTTTTGTCAGTCCCTATCCTGGTTCTACTTAGACTGAATCCTTGTTCTCAGTTCCATTCTCCTTAACTCTTTGCATGACTCTAAATACCTATTATAGCTTTTTAAGGAAAGTATCAGAATTAGAAGACTTATTTGATTTGAGACTTCCTCCATCACTTACTGTCTATTTGGTTTTGAGCAAGCTTCTTCTTTACCTGAATATTTCTTTCTTTATCCATAAAGTAAACGCCCAGTAAAGAGTTCTCAACAAATACTTGATAATACTAAGTGGTGCCCCTTTTATCTTACATTGTTAGGGTCAGAATCACATGAACTGACATGTATAAAACTATTTGGTTAATAATAATGACAGTAATAACAATAATGATAACCATATATTATGTCCCAGACAAGGTTAAGAATTTGGCATAAAATGTCTTACCTAATTTGTACAACACACATATAAGTCATTTTATTCTTTGATTTTTCATGTAAAAGATCAGAGACTCTGAAATTTTTAGCACCTTTCCCAAGATGTTCATTATCCCCAAATTGACCTATAGATTCAGCAACCAAAATCTCAGATGGCTTACTTTTTTAGCAGATGTTGACAAACTGATTTTAAAATTGATATAGAAATGAGAGGACCTAGAATAGCCAAAACAATTTTGAAAAAGAGAAAAGAAAAACACACAAAATAATTTAGGTGATATGCACTACCTGATTTCAAAACTTACTATACAGCTATAGTAATCAAGACTGTGGCATTGGCATAGACTTACACACATATCAATAAAACAAAACAGATCAGAGAAATAGATCCACACACATATGACCATCTGATTTTCTACAAAGGCAACAGGGTAATTTATTGGGGAAGGAGAGGTGTTCGCTTGTTTCAGATGAAGTGGCAATAACTTTATCTACATAGATAAAATGTACTTTGATTCCTATCTCACATCATAAAAATAATGAAACATTAATTATAGATCTAAATATTAAAAATAAAACTATAAAACACCTAGGAGAGAGTCTTTATACTTGGGGATAAGCAAAGCATTTTTAAAATAGGGCGCATTAACCCTAAAAAACATATAAGTGTAAACTCAACTTCATCAAAGTTAAAAACTTCTGCTTTCAGAAGACACTGTAAAACTAATGAGAATGCAAGGTACTGGCAAGAAGAAATTGTTACAATACATATATTTAACAAAGGATTTATATTAAAGTTATAGAGAGAACTCTTTCAACTCAATAAGATTAGCAGATAGTATAAGTATTTATTTTTTAAATTTTTAAAAGATTTTATTTATTTATTTGTCATGGAGATAAAGAGAGAGAGCGCGCACAAGCAGGGGAAACAGCAGGCAGAGTGAGAAGCAGGTTCCTTGTTGAGCAAGGAACTCGATGCAAGACTTGATCCCAGGACCCTGGGCATGACATGAGTTGAAGGCAGATGCTTAAGGGACTAGCCACCCAGGTGTCCCTAGTATAAGTATTTAAATGAAGTTCTAGAAAAAGCAAACTAATCTGGGGAGTTAGAGACCAGATCAATAATTGCCTGGGGTTGGAGGTGGGAGGTGATTAACTGCAAATGAGAAAAAAACCCTTTCTATTATAATAGAGATTTCCTGTTCTGTGAATGATGTATATTGGTTATGCAACAGCGTACATTTGTTATAATTCATCCAAATATCTACTTAAAATGTGTGAATTTTACTGTATGTAAATTATACCTCAAAAAAGCTGGTTTTAGAATTGACCAAAATGGTCAACAATTTGGACGAACAATATTTTGAGATTTATTTAATGTCTGTTTTCATGCATTTGTTGAGATGGGAAGAGTGTTCATAAATGAGACTCAAAAACAACTTCCTCTTTATGATTTTTTTCTATTACGGTGATATTACCTGTGGTGATCTCCTTTGTAGAAGAGTCAAGAGAAGGAGCAAGTTTTGAAAAAAATTAGTTAAGTTTTTAAAATGTTTAGTGTTATGTGTCTATGGAATATCTAAGTAAAAATGTCCACTAAATAGTTAAATGTATGGGTCTGGAGGTCGGCAGAGATATCTTGGCAGAATATGTAGATTTGAGGGTCGGAAGTTCAGGTGGTAAATAAACCATGATGGATGGGATCACCCCTGGAGAATTTGTGGTAATAAAATGAGGCTTAGGACAGAATTACAAAGAAGACACGATTTTAGCGGATGGGCAGAGAAAGCAACACCTGCTAAAAAAGAGTAAGTTTGTGCAGCTAGAGAGCCAGGCTAAAAGCAGGAGAGTAAATCGTCACAGATGTTAAGGGAAGTGACTCACATCACTTCAACCAGCATTAACAAAACAAGTCATACGGCCTCTCTGACTTCATGGGGGTTGGCAGTACGATCCTACCAGGTGCCAGGAAGAAACAAAACAGAGATACTAGTGAATGCCACGGATGTCTATCACACTTTGCAGTGAATTTCCTTCTCCTATTTTTAGCCCCACGTCTCATTCCTATCCACCATTGTTAAATCTATCTTTGCTGGATTCCGTGACTCTCTAGTCTTTGTGGGTAATCTACTCCCTTTTTCTCTTTTTCTTTTTTTGCTAACACTTGAAACTGTGCTGGGCTCCAAAGCATCATGCTTTTAGCAGGGTTTTCTTGAATTGCTCATCCACTGAGTGTATCTTCTGTAATCGTCATCATTTAGAATTAAACAGTTCTCATATACCAACTTTAGTAGGGTCTCCAGAGGGAGAGGATATAAATACATGGGTCTAGTTTATTATCTTTAAGTGGACGCTTAATAATTACATTTATCATTTTTTCCTTTTATACTTATTGCTTTCTGTGCCCTTGAGTAAGAAATCTTCACCTACCCGCAAGATACAAAGACATTTTCCAAAAAGTTTTATAATTTCAACTTTTAAGTTTGCTATATCATTCATATAAAATTCAGACCAATTACGATCTGAGGTGGAAATAAATTTTCAATGTTTTTTTCATTCATGAGATTACAGGCCATTTGTTGAAAAGACCTTCCTTACCCCATTTGGATACTTTTGTCACTTTGTCACTTACCTATAAAAGAATGATATATTTCTGTGCTTCTTATTCCATCCTATGATCTCTGTCTATTCTTATGATGGTACATGCTTTATAGTAATACCTGAGGTCAGGGAGTGTAAGTCCTCCAACCTCATTCTGATGGTAAAAGATGCTGTTATAAAACAGATTCCCTAGTAGCGAGGGGAATGATAGAATTCCAAAATCGCAGAGACAAGGTGAAAACAATTAACCGTTAGAGGCAAGGTAAGCACAATTCTTATAATGGGCGGCAAGGTCCTAATAGCCTTCAGAAGGTCCTGATTTGTAAGGATCTATGGCTATGCCTTGTAGAACATGGTATTCCTAAAATCAAAATAGGTGGAAAGCCAATAAGAGTCAGCCACCTCAATAACAAGTCATGATCCATCACCAAGGTTTAAATCCTGGCTAGTTCTATTCCTCTGAATGCATCAGCTAAAAGAGAGGTCCCATCTCCCTAGCTCTGATTTTCTCAAACCTTCCCCAAACAGAACATTTGACCCTTTGTGATGGGAAAAGGGAAAAGCTCCTATTTTTAAGGTCTGCTGGATACAAAGTCCAAGCTGTTAAGAATACCCAGGGAACCAAAGTGCCATTGTGGTTCTCCTGTTAGAGTAAAAATGCGTGAGAGTCAGGCAATAAGTGGAGTTCTAATACTGTTCTATCTCACAGGGGGTCTACTGCAAGCAAGGGTGCACCAGTGTTTATATCTCTGGTTTCTGAATATATATTTGGAATGGACATATATGTAGCTGGCAGAACCTTCACATTGATTTCTTGGCCCATGGAGTAAAAGCAATTGCTGTAATAGCATTATTATACCGGCTTAGAACCATATATAGCTAGTTAGTCAAAACTGGTATTATTGAATCCAGAATAGAAACTTCCAGTCTGGCTTCTCAATATAGATGTCTATTTGGAGATCTAGTAACTCAACCCAGAGACTTTATTTAATCCCTAATTTCTTTATTTTTCAAGATCCCATTGAGTAAAAATCTATTTACCATGAATATCAAGAAATTATCACCTGGTTGTTTTGAGGTCTAACTAGAAATTACTTGTCAAGAATTGTGAAGGGTCTGGTTTCACCCTACTTATAAGGTATCAAGTTATCATACTGTAGTTTCGTGATTGCTGGCAGAAGACATGATATTTTTAGGTCAGAGTTGCATTCATGGCAGAGCACATAGTGTGAACTTTATTTTTGCATTGGTTTTTCTTGCCTTCCAAGTTCCACGGGAGTGAGATGGAATAGTTCATGTGGTTCCTGGACACATTGTTGGTTTGCATCACAGCTGAGGAGCTCTGAGCTTAGGAGAGTCCATTTAATGCACTCCAAATAAACTTGCCGGGTAGCTGCCTTAGAGGGAGACATTATATTTGACAGTAAGCAAACTTGTCCTCTGCTCTAGAGGAAGACATTATCTTTATCTAAGGCTGTTTACTATACCAATATCCTTGAAAAAATTATCTCAGACAAGAGACAAGATATGCGGAAACATGGGGAATTATTTCTCAAGAATATCCTTCTCTTTCAAATTTTAAAATTTTAAAAATATTTGTTTATTTATTTATTTATTTGAGAGAGAGAGAGAGAGGTAGTGGTGAGGGGTGGTGGGAAGGGGCAGAGGAAGAGGGAGAGAGAGAGAGTCCTAAGCATACTCTGTGCTGAGCTCAGAACCTGACACCAGGCATAATCCTCCAACCCTGAGCTCACAACCTGAGCCAAAACCAAGAGTTGGATGCTTAACCGACTGAGCCTTCCAGGTGTCCCTCTTTCAAATTTTAATAGAAGAATTAATATATTACATGAGACCGTGGGTTATTGATAGTCTCTGGATTATTGAGACATTTTTTATTGCAATGGAATCTTGCTCATACATACATTTTAGCATTTCTCCAGTACTTTGTACTATTTCTAGTCTTACTTTTTCAAATACCCTTGGACCAATTTTACACCCTACATCAAGATAGAAATTGATTGTGCAGCTGAGACCATTTTAGGTCCCCAAAGAGTCCACACTGGGTTAATGTTAATGTATTTATCATTACATTAGAAAACTCAGCCATCAAATGAGGGAGAAATTTTCCAAAGGAACCCGCAACTAAACTTCACATTTTTTTCCTCAACCCATTACAGCCAAGGGATAAATTGGCATCCTTTCTGATGTGAGCACATAGTGGAAAGAACATCAGACCAAGATCCAGTAGACTCATGTTCTAATCCCATTTCTTCCATTAGCTTGTTGTGTAACCTTGGACAAACATGTGGGACTTTAGGTAGCACAGAATAAAAATCACTTATAAACAAATCAAGCAAAAAAAAAAAATGAAAGAAGTTTTGCCAATTTCAAATTATATATCTGACCTACATTTTAAGATGATTTTTTTCTTTAATAAGCAGAACAATATTCTTCCATGTGAGAAGCAGATCACTTTACTGTGGTCTTCTTTTATACACAAAGAAAGATCAAATGAAAAATACAGACATTCCAAGATTTTTCTAAACCTCGGTGGAATGATTCAATCTTTTATGCCATATATATTAAGGCACAGACATACACTATCTTAGGAGTTTTAAAATGAAAAGCTTGTCAAATTTTATATTTTACATAATATATTTGAAGGTTTTTTCCTTTACTTTGAAAATATTATATTTCTTATTTCAAAATAAGGTCATTTTAAGTGTCTATCTTCCCTACTTATTCCCAGAGTTGCTGCACTAGATTGGCCTAGAAGATTAATCATTAATCTCCTAATTGATTTCCAAGTTTCTGGCCTGTCTTCACCCTCAATCTGTTTTTTCAATTTAATCTTCTTTTTTAAAATTTTTATGCTAAAGATTTCATTTGTTTGAGAGAGAGCATGCACATGAGCACATGAACATGGGGGTGTGGGAAAGGAGGAGGGAGTGGGGCACAGAGGGAGATGCAAACTCCAGGCCCAGCAGGGAGCCTGACACTGATGTGGGGCTCCATCCCAGGACCCTGCAATCCTGACCTAAGCTGAAGCAGATGTTTAACCAACTGAGCCACTCAGGCGCCCCTCAACTTAATCTTCTTAAAACTTAAACTACCTCTGTCTATTGGATCAAGTACAAACTAGCAATCCTGGAATTAATTTCTTTCTTTCCCTTTCTTTCTTTCCCTTTTTTCTTTCTTTCCCTTTTTTCTTTCTTTCTTTCTTTCTTTCTTTCTTTCTTTCTTTCTTTCTTTCTTTCTTTCTTTTTCTTTTCTTTCTTTTTTTCTTTTCAGTCCTGGAATTTCTAATCTAGCTTTCTCTAGTCAAATTTCATCTTTCTCTACACCAAAAGGGAACTTTCATCCCAGTCAGATGAATAAACTTATGTGCCTTGAATACAACATTTTCACCTCAACTGTTGTGCCTTTCTAACTTAGAATTTTCTCCTCCATCATGTCCACTCATCCGACTTCAACCTTTCCTTTAAGGCTCACCTCTATATCCACTCACCCTCTGGAAGCATTCCTTGATTTTTCTCTAATCTTTGCAAATCTTTTAACCTTTTTTATAAACGTTAAGAGGACTCTAACATGAACCACAAACACTTGGAATTTTTCCTATTTTTCCACAGATTGGGTTTTTTTGAGAGCAGAAACTTAACTGACTCCCCAGTTTTTCTTGATTTGATTGGTCGAATGTGAGTTGGTCTGTTTCTTCTATTCCTTTCATGCTCCGGCATAACCAAGTTGGAATATTCCTTTCTTGTTCTTTTATGTCATGGAGGTGATGCAGAGTGGCATCACTTTAGTGGACTGGACCATGAGTTGTATCCTAAGTTTACATTGATGCCTTCGATTACAGTGTCAGTAATCTAGATGAGGAATGAGTAAAGGCTTTTAGATTTAGCAATTTGAATTTTTGGTTAGTTTTGAAATTGCAATTTCGATAGAGTGGTAGGAAATAAATCCAGATTAAAGTAGGTTAACTAGAAAACCAATAGAGTTTTTTTCTAGTAATTTATTTATACAATCATTACATTCAATAAAGTAATTTTTCAACTGAACAGTTATAGTGGTCTCTAATTGTTCTTCTGATCTCTAGTCCTGTCTCTTACCAAACCTTTGTCATGTAGTTAACGAGGCAGTATTTATAAAACAAAAATACACCATGCCACTCTCTTTCTTGAAACCCATCAATTGTTTCTTACCTCCTGGATGCAGGATAAGATCTTAGTTTCTAAACATAACTCATAAAGAACTACTATCTACTTCTCCAATGTCATCTCATACTACTCCCTGACTCATGCTTACTGTTAAAGAAATACCAAACTGTTGTGGCAAATAAAACACACACTTTAAAAAACACATTATTCATCTAGAAAACAATCACCAGAGAGATAGCCAGACATTAAATGTCTTTTATGGATTATTGTTGCCAAAAATATAGAACCTGGATCTGATCAGATATTTTAATCTAACTACAAATTTCATGAAATATAGGGTTGATAAAGTTTATGGAGCTATTCTATAAAAAAAATCAATAATTAAAATCTAGACTATAAAAATCTTTAAGGAATAATAATCTGGTTTCTTCCACAAATAAATTACAAGGAAAAAAGAAACGATGGAGGGAAATCTATGGATTCAAAGAAATTGAAGACGTATGAATCAATTGCAATATATTGACTTCATTTGGATCCTGATTCAAGCCAACAAAATACTCTAAACATATCCAAGGGCATTTGAACATTGATCAGATAATAAGGAATTGATTTTTACATCAACTATTGTTATTTTGGATTTTTTAAAGTTCTTATCTTTTAGAGAGATACACTGAATATTTACAAATGAAATGATAGGATATCAAAGACTAACTTCATCGTAATCTGACTTTGGGGAGGGAGCAAGTTGAAGAAAATATGGAGGTAGAGCTGAAACAAGATTGACTAAGATTTCGTAAGTATTGAAGTTGGGGGATGGACTCACATTCTTTTCTCTAGTTTTGAATATATTTGCAATTTTCTGTAATACCAGCTAAAAAGAAATTTAAAAACATTATCAAAGTAGGTACTAATTCTATAAAAGTGTATTTTCTTTTTTTTTTAAAGGTTTTATTTATTTACTTGACAGAGATAGAGACAGCCAGCGAGAGAGGGAACACAAACAGGGGGAGTGGGAGAGGAAGAAACAGGCTCCCAGCAGAGTAGCCTGATACGGGGCTCGATCCCAGGACTCTGGGATCACACCCTGAGCCAAAGGCAGACACTTAATGACTGAGCCACCCAGGCGCCCCTATAAAAGGGTATTTTCAAAACAAATTGATAACAAATTGAAGCATAATTACTTGAACATGGAAGTTTAAAAAGAAGTTTCACTATTAAAAAGATTGGAAACAGCTCGGCTAAAGTCCACTCTGGCATACAGTAGGAAGGGACAGGAAGAGACTGTGCAGCCACCCCCATCTTGATAGACAGAGTCCTGGCAGTCTAGGTGGATCTTCTCTATTCTACAAAATCATATCCTAGCCCTGCTTTGAATTATTCCAAAATCTAGTGAAAGGCCTATCAACCACAACTTTGAAGGCCTCAAGGCTTTAAAATTTCCCTCTTGTGACAAACCGGACATTTTCAAACGTTGAATGTGTGTATGTATATAGGTAAAACTATTTTCAAATTTCTATACCCTTTGATCATGGAATTATATGTTTTACAATTTGTACTAATTAAATAATAGGACATGGCCCTCCAATGCATTCATAGGGTGTTCATCAAGACATAGTTTATAATTGAACTGAATTGTCAGTCTAATGACCAATGTGTTATTAAAAGTAAAAAGTAGGAGATAAAACAGTACTTATATAGTATGCCTTATATGCTAAAATTTGTATAATATGTATGTGTACACTTAAATGAACTGCATTTTAAAGTGTGGATCATTGAGTTTCCCTCCTCTTCTCCCTATTTTCACACACACACACACACACACACACACACACACACACTTGCTTGTACCCAATGGCCTTTAGACCGGAAAATTAACATTTACTTTTCACAGTTTTAAATAGTCTTGCAGACCCATAAGATTTGGTTCCAACAATCTTTTTTTTTTTTAATTCAAAAGAGCATATTTAGATCTCTTTTGCAAATAGGATTACTATCTGTGTTACTACCTATATTACTATTATTATAGTAATAAAATCTTCACTTTTTCTTTAGAATATCCAAAGAAGAACCCTATCACAGGCAGCTGCTGTACTCACCAGAAGCTTAGAACCACTAAGCATGATTCTGATGGATCTTCAGAAAGCTAAGTCATGAATCTCTGTGTGGATAAAAGTAGAGAGGAGAGTAGANGGATGAAAGTAGAGAGGAGAGTAGAGGGGGATCTGAAGAAACTATATGAGAAAGATGATGACAGAAATCTCATTTCAACCGCAGAGTTGACAGTGGAGTGCCATACCTAGATGGGAAAACAAGTACAAAAATACAGTCATGAACAAAACAACAACTAGTTGTAGGAAGGTATTGCCGATGTAAGGAGTTCCTAGGATTTGGCTGAACTGGGAGGAGATGATTATTTTAGAGATCTTGTGAGTCAGGATGGGGGAATTAAGGGGAAAATAGCCTTAATACCCAGGGAGGTCACCAAGGAGGGAGAATTNCAGCTGCTGTACTCACCAGAAGCTTAGAACCACTAAGCATGATTCTGATGGATCTTCAGAAAGCTAAGTCATAAATCTCTGTGTGGATAAAAGTAGAGAGGAGAGTAGAGGGGGATCTGAAGAAACTATATGAGAAAGATGATGACAGAAATCTCATTTCAACCGCAGAGTTGACAGTGGAGTGCCATACCTAGATGGGAAAACAAGTACAAAAATACAGTCATGAACAAAACAACAACTAGTTGTAGGAAGGTATTGCCGATGTAAGGAGTTCCTAGGATTTGGCTGAACTGGGAGGAGATGATTATTTTAGAGATCTTGTGAGTCAGGATGGGGGAATTAAGGGGAAAATAGCCTTAATACCCAGGGAGGTCACCAAGGATGGAGAATTGAACATTGTATTTGAAAGTCAAGGCAAGGTTAAGTGAACAAGAAACTAGATTTTGGAAGAAACTAGAGTAGGGGAAGCCAGGAGGACCAGAAGCACTTTATAGAGTCGGTCAAGTCAAGCAATTAAGGAGTAGATGAATTTATGGCCAAAAGAAGGATGCCAGCATGGGATACCAGGGCTTGACCAGAAGGAGTAGTTTTATGGAACAGAAAATGGGAGGGGAGATTTGAGGAATTCTACCTTAATTCATAGGTGATTGATTCCGCATCTACTATTCTGGGCTTGGCCTATGTTTCGGTCATGATAATTGGATTGTTGCTTTGTTCATGGGTCTGTATCTTTACTCTGTGTCTTGGTAATTGGGGCATTGACTTGTTCTGTTGCCATTTAGTACCATTCTGAATAAGCTAAACTAGTAAGCATCTTAGGCTCTGTAGAAAATTGGCCTGAACTTCTTTTACAAAAGACAAGACTTCTATCTGTGAGCCACAAACCTATGGTCCTGAATGTGTAAGAAATAATAAAAACTGATTTAAAAAAAGTCAAGAGAAAAAAGTTTTCCCTGCTAGTTTGTCACAGGCATTTCTTGCCAGGACCCTTGCATATTACTTTAAANTTGCCAGGATCCTTGCATATTACTTTAAAGTTTTTGTTGTGACCCTTCACAATTTACTTTTCTTTCTGGGCTTCATGGGCCATGATGGGTCTTGTTCATTAATGTCATAATACATCCAGATAGCATATGTTATGGGTTAAATTATATTCCATCCCAAGTTTATGTGTTGAAGTCCTAAATCCCATTATATCAGACTGTGACTTAATTTGGAAATAGGGTTGTTGCAAATGCAGTTAGTTAAGATGAGGCCACACTGGAGTATCCTGGGTCCCTAATTCAATTTAACTAGTGTTCTTATAAAGGGGGGAAATTTGGACATAGAGATATGCACACAGAAAGAATGACATGTGGAGACTGGAGTAATGCCATCATAAACCAAACAACTACAAGAAGCTAGGAGATAGGCCTGGGAGAAATCCTTCCCTAGTGCCTTCAGAAGGAACATGGCCCTGCAGACAACCTGATCTCAAACTGCTGGCCTCCAGAACTGTAAAATAAATTTCTATTGTTTAAGTCATTCAGCTAGTGGTACTTTGTTATGACAGCACTAGCAAACTTATACACTATCCTCAAAGTGCCTGGATTAAATTCTTATTGTATCATTACCTATTTACACATCTCTCTAGAACATTGTTGTCCAGAGAACTTTTGGTCATGACACATGATGGAAATGTTTTGTCTTTTGTCCAAACATTAGACATTAGCTGAATGTGACTATTAAGCACTCAAAATGCAGCCACTACACCTGAGGAATTAATTTTTTTATTTTAATTAATTTATATCAAATAGCTACACATGGCTAGCAGCTACCATATAGAACACTGCAGCTCTGGAACTTATTCCAGTGTTGCAAGAGTGTCTACTTCTGAGGCCTAATCCTGCCCAGTTTGTGTTAGGCCTTCAGTGATCTGCAATATCATAGGATAGAATAAAGCATGAATCCCAGAACTTGTCACCCAGGATGATAAATCCTGTTGATAAGACTTCTCTCAGTGGCCGGAGTTCAACTAAATTGAAGGAAACAATTGGAAAAGGGAAGGATGCTGCATTCTATCAATATCCCACTCCCTTTTTTTCTTTTCTTTTTTTTAAGATTTATTTATTTATTCGAGAGAGAGAGAAGGAGAGCAGGGGAAGGGGCAGAGGGAGAGAGAGAGAAAGAATCTTAAGCAGACCCCATGATGATCATGGAGCCCTACACGGGGCTCAATCCTATTACCCTGAGATCACAACCTGAATCAAAACCAAGAGTACATCGCTCAACTGACTAAACCACTCAGGCAACCCTCCATGTCCCATTTTCATTCACTGGTCACTTTGATTCTGTTTAGCCTGGTATGAAATATTCCCATTGTGGGGTGCCTGGGTGGTACAGCGGTTAAGCGTCTGCCTTCAGCTCAGGGCGTGATCCCGGCGTTATGGGTTCGAGCCCCACATCAGGCTCCCCTGCTATGAGCCTGCTTCTTCCTCTCCCACTTCCCCTGCTAGTGTTCCCTCTCTCGCTGGCTGTCTCTATCTCTGTCAAATAAATAAATAAAAATCTTTAAAAAAAAAAAAGAAATATTCCCATTGTGTTAGTGGGCTTTAATATGAATCATGCTATGAATTAAGAACTTGGTAATAATTACTGATTAGTTTCAGCCAAGTCATGTGACCAGCCACAGAGATTATTTACTGGCTTAATGACCTTGTTTGGCACTGAATCGGTGCCCAGAAAATATAAGGTTATAACTCATATTTCTAATTGTGTATGACTTTCATGACTCAGTCAAGCCACAGGAAGACATTCACTTTTCCTTTATACTCTTATTTTTTTTTTATTTCTTGTCACTAGAAAATTAGTTGCTCTTGTTTTTTTTATACCTTTTTTATTCAGATGAAAGTTTTCTCCAACACTTTCACTGGTTACAACACTTATTTCTACTATTTAAGGAATTTGCTCAATTAATTTTTCATCATAATAGCAAATATGCACGCCTCTTCTTATTGAGTCTGGAATTTGTGCAACAATATCATAATTTCAAAGAAAAATCGGGTTTTTAACCATTGGGGAATTTACCAAAAGCCTTAAGAAAAATTATTTCTCCACACCTTGTTCTGTTTTTTAAGTTTGTAATTGTTTTACATTAACGTTCTTATTTTTCTTTTATTTTCTTTTCACATGTGACATAATTTTGAAAATCCTGCTTTGGATTTGAAAGATCCTAGGGAACATTTGTCTTCTTATGAGAAAATTATTTAATAAATATTTTGTTTAGGAAGTATGACATTGAAAAAGCAGCTTGAAATGGACAAGCAACATCAATGTACTTTTGATCTGTTAAAAATGATATAACTTAAGTGAAAGATAATGATAACACACAATGCTGATGAATATGCAGAGAAACTGTAATTGCTGGTTGTAATGTAGCTACTTTCGAAAATAGCTTCGCAGTCCCTTTCAAAACTAAAAATGAACTTACTGTATGACCCATCACTGCACTCTTGGGCATTTATCTGCTAGGATTGAAGACTTATTTTCACACAGGAGTTTATACGCAAGTATTTATAATAGCTTTATTTGTGATACATATAAACTGGAAAGTACTCATAAACAAATTGTGGTACACCTATATCACAGAATACAACTCAGCAATAAAAAAAGAACAAATTACCGAAATGTGAAACAACTTAGATGGACCTCAACAAAATTTACTGACAGAAAAAGCCAATGTCAAAAAGATGGACCTCAATGAAATTATACTGATAGAAAATGCCAGTGTCGAAAAGATATACTGCATAATTCTATTTATGTTGCATATATGAAATAACATAATTACAAAGATGGAGAACAGATTAGTGGTTGCCAGGGGTTAGGAGTGGAAGGAGAGAATGGCTATGGTCTTGTGGCAATGGTACAGTTCAATATGTTGATGGCTGTGTGGTTACACAAGGCTACACGTGTAGTAAAATTGCATGGGATTATACACACACACAAGTTCATGTAACACTACTGAAATCTGAATAAGCTTGATGGATTGTAGCTATGTCAATTTCTTGGTTCTGATTTGCACTATACTTATGTAAGATGTTAACATTGGGGGAGATTGGAGTAAGTGTGCATGGGACTTTGCATACATCTCTTTTCAACCTCCTGTGGATTTATAATGATTTTTAAATGAAAAGATCTGAAACCATTCTGTTGTAAAAGTTTTCTTTTCTTTTCTATAATGGTTATGCTAATTTCCTCAACCCCACTTAAAACATACTCTTTTTCTCCTAATATTTAGAGCTATATTGTTTTGTTTTTCACATTTAGTTCTATGATCTATCTGAATTCAGAGAGTTTTTTCCCCAGCTTTATTGAGGCACAATTAACAAAATCATAGCACTGGAGAATAGAATGGGCTGTGGGGTGGGGGTAATGGGGAGATGTTGGTAAAAGAATGCAACCTTTCAGTTATAAGATGAGTAAGTTCTGATGATCTAATGTATAGCATGGTGACTACAGTTAATAATACTATATTATGTACTTGAAATTTGCTGAGAGAGTAGAACTTAAACATTCCATAAAAAAAAAACGATAACAATGTGAGGTGACAGGCATATTAATTAACTTATTTATGGGAATCATTTCACAATTAATATGGATAGCAAATCATCAAGTTGAACACAGTCTTCTTTTGGTATGAAGAATAGAAAACAAATTTTATATCATCTGGTATATAATATTTTATTTTTTATGTGTAATGATTATTATAAAAACAGAAGATTCTGTAGTAAAAATAAATTCAAACATTGTAGAAGAGTAAAGTAAGATTTCTATTCCTTCAGGAATTTAGTTTAATTTCCTACGAAATCACACTATAAACATTTTTTTAAATTCGTTATTGAATATGTAGTTTGCATCATTTTGTAAATCTGTACAATCCATGGTAAGCAAGGCAATCTATCTCTGCTTGGAAACAGAAAATTAATAGTGAGCAAATTGATAAATAAATAAAACAATTTCAGATCATGGAAAAGATATAGAGAAGATGGCAATATGAAGAGTAATATGCAAAGCCAGGAGAGAAACATTAAATAAAATCACCAAGTAGGGCCTCTTTCAGATGACGTTTGACCAAGACCTGAATGAAAAAAGGAGCCGACTAGATTAAGATTTGGGATAAGATCTGTTTCAGACAAATGGAAGAGGTAGTACAGAGGCTTGAAGTGGCATTCAACCTGGCATGCTCTAGCAACAGGAAAAAGTTCACCTGGCTAGGATATAGTGAACGGTGGGTTTGGGACATGAGGCTCAAAAAAGGAGCCAGTGACAATACCACATAGGTCTTGTAGACATGGTGAGCAATATGGATTATTATAGATGAAATGGAAATCCACTAGAGAATTTCAAGCAGGAAGATGACATAATCTGATTTTAACTATTAAAAGATCAATTTGGTTACTGCATGAAGAATGGGTAATATGGCGGCAAGGTAAAGGGAACATAGTGAAAACAGAGACAAGTTAAGAGCCCAATAATAAAAGTAATGGTAACTTGGACCAGAGAGATAGTAGTCATAAAATTATTGTAATAGTCCAGGATAGAAATATGAAGTCTAAGTTTAGGGCAGTAGCAGTGGTGACAGAGGTGGACTTTAGCTGGAGAGGGGTGTAATAAGTAGAATCAATTGACCTTTTGACTAATTACATATGGAACTGGGGTAAGGGAATAAAGAGGTTAGGATGATTCTCAGGTGACTTGCTTGGGTGATTGGGTGGAAGATATTATTAACCACTGTAAAAAAAAAATAAGAAGAAGAGTATATTGGTATCTGAGAGGGCTGATTAACAGATTGCATTTTGAATATATTGAGTTTAAGGTGCCTAGAGAACAAGCACATGAAGTTGTATGGTAGGCAGTTGCATATATGGATCTGATGTTCAGGAAAATACAAAGACTGGAACTATTAATTTAAAAAATATTTGTATATTAATGTATATTACATAAAAGCATAACTGTGGGTCTGAAAAAAACCAACTGGCTTTAATACTGTGTCATGGATACAATGAAGATTCATGGTGATAATTAAGTGATATTTCAATATGGTTTGATTACAACTATGGATGATATACACAAACTTACATGTACATTCTGTTCTCATTCAGGTCTTTCTAAATTACTATGGACGTGAGACTAGCAGCCTTTTGTGATCAAAATGACAATAAAATTCTGAACTTTTTTCGGACAGTAATGAGGACAAAGAGAACACATCATTTTTTCCTCAAGAGAAACTATATTGTACAGACAACTGAAGTACTGTGTGTAGACTGATGAATCTTTAGGATATTGGGAAATGAATGAATGCTTTTTGGGGAGGATGAATAAATTCTAAAGAAAGCCTTATTCTAAAATATATGCTGATTTTTATTGGAAGAAGGAAAATTAGACCCAGAGATTAACAGGTTGAACCAAAATCACACAATAAGTAAATGATAGATTGGAGAGTAAGTTCCAAATCTCCTGGTTCCTTATTTATGCTTATTTTTTAAAAATAAATCATATAACACTGCTGAAAAAAATGCTGGAAAATCTAGCTATTAAGACCAGGCTAAAATAATTAGATTTCTTCTAGTTTGGAACAACCTAAACTAAAAGGAAAATGGCCAAGATTATGAAATAATATTGGGTTTGATAGGATAGGATCAGATATTGAACTGTGGGGCATAAACTACTACGTAAGGGAATATCGTGAACAAAAGAAAGTATAACTAGTCAAATTTCCTTTGCTATTGTTCTCATATCCCTGTTTTCTACCACAATATCTTATCCTTCTGGTTCCTGATACTCAATCTCTGTCACAGAACATGAATCTTGACATTTCCTAGAGTCATTTCCTGTTTTGGGCTTTAGTATTGACCTAAGACTTTGGTCTCAGAATAGGGACGAAAGATCTTACTGGCTTGCCTGGATTGACTCCTCAGAACCCCTGGGTTCTTCATCATCCCCAAATTCTATCCTCAATGATAAAGATCAAAGATTTAGTTTCAAAATTCTAAGATATGGGACTAGAAGGTATCCCTTGAAGCCCAGAAAGATCAATTTAGGGCAATTTAAAGATGTTGGATTAGCAAATTTTATTTATATACAACCATGATATAGAAAGCAATTTTTGGATGTTATCTTGAGTACTCAGTAAGATACTAAATTACTCCATGTAGCCTCTATCTAAATAGCTCTAGATACACAATCACAAGAAATAAAAGGAAGAGAAAAAAATTACAATGAATAATTCTGAAAGAATTGCTATGCGACAGTCACCATGCAAATCACTTTCATATACGTCATCTAATTTATTGTCATCAAATACATAAATACATTACTATTCTTACTTTACTAATGGGGATACTGAGGATCAAGAGTTAAGTGACTAGTCTGAGTTCTGCAGCAAGTAATTCTTATTTATTTTTTACTTGTTTATTTTTTAAAGATTTTATTTATTTACTTGTCAGAGAGAGAGAGAGTGCGCAAGCAGGGGAAGCAGTAGGCAGAGGGAGAAGCAGGCTCCCCGCTGAGCAGGGAACCGATGCTGGACTCGATTCCAGGACCCTGGGATCATGACCTGTGCTGAAGGCAGATGCTTAACCGACTGAGCCTCCCCGGCAACCCTACAGCAAGTAATTCTTAAATGTTGTAGGAAACAGAAGATCTGGAAAGATCCAGAATGGAGTGGAGTTGGATGACCCATGTAAAGAAGAGAAGGCCAATAAACAAATGTAACAATACAAGTATATCCAGACACTAGTGCTCAGATGTTCTCCATCTTTGCTGATGTCAGAAAAGGGAAATTAACTAAGCCTTAACTTAATATATTGGTGTCCAACAGAAGGCTGGATTTGCTAGTAGTTAGGCCTGCAAGATGCCAGAATGAGTAACTAAGAGATGTGAGCTCTTTACATTCTTTCAAAGGAATTACTTCGGATATAATCTTTCTTCAGAACAAGAGAAGATATTTTATATATATATCCATACATATGATTATATGAAATATATGGATATTCATTCAGCAAATATTAATTTTTTAAAAAAATGATATGCCAGCTGCTGTGCTCAGTAGGTCTGGAGATAGAGTATTGAGCATGAGAGATTGGGCCTGTGTCCTCCTATCGGACAATTAAATAAGCAGTGATAATGAAGGATTCAGGGCAAGACGTGGGCTGCTGAGGGAATATCTAATCTAGTCTAGTTTTACTGAGGGCATGCTTCCAAAAGAAAGTGCTGTGTACGCCAAGACCTAAAGGATGAATATTATCCAGGCAGCGACGAGCACAAGTATTCAGAGTAAAAAGCAAATGCCAGGTAGGAGTTGTGTGACCTCTCAAAATCCCTTCCAGGGGTGGAATTTCATAAATTAATCAATTGCTTAGGTCCCTCATGTTGTCATAATGTTCCTGGCATGACTGCCTTCTTTATGGTTTTGGGGTAAGCCGCTAACCCACTCTAGTTTTCCTATGTGATGAGTGAGAATTCAGGAAGCATCCCTCCAATGTGCAATTTGGAACTGATGTAACCCCATGGGAGTGAGTGATGAAATGGGCTGCATGGGGCATGGACTCAGATGGCCTGGGTATAAGGACAGGCTGTGCCAGATACTAACTTGATGATCCTAGAAAAAAAAAAACAAACAAAAACCTCAACAGCCAAAGCACAGAGACATGAAGATGAGCAGGAATAGAATGCTATTCCCTGGCAACAAAAATAAGGAATTTCATTCCAGCTAGGAGGAAAATGTATTCCTCTAAGTTATTTTCAAGCTCCATCCCCAAAGGTGCTGATTCAGGAGGTCTAGGGTGTTAGTTCTGGAGAATTAACATTTCTACCAAGTTCCCTGGTGCGCTGATGCTGCTGGTCCAGGAATCATATCTTTAAAACTTCCATTTTAGAAGATCTTGTCTAGTAACCAATTTTCAGACTGTTGCTCTTAAAACCAGTGAATCCAACTATTTCTTCAGCATCCATGACTCTTCCCCACAGATAACTCAGGGACCAACAGAAAAGGCTGCAGTGTGAGGATACAAGCAAGCAGACTTTTAACCATTTTAAAATGCCAACTTCTATTCTAAGCTGCTATTTTGGCTGAAGTCTTTCATTTGGTCATTTTCAAAGTAAATGAAGTAATTGGACATGCCATTGGAAGCTCAAAAGGATTGAAAGCCACTACTAACTGCAAGGGTTTATTTTCATTAAAAGTGAGGAAATCAGGGGCACCTGGGTGGCTCAGTCGGTGAAGCGTCTGCCTTCGGCTCAGGTCATGACCTCAGGGTCCTGAGATTGAGTCACATCTGGCTCCCTGCTCAGCAGGGAGCCTGCTTCTCCCTCTCCCTCTGCCCTGCTCCCTGCTCTCTCTCACTCTCTCTCATGCTGTCTCTCTCTTTCTCACTCACTCTCTCAAAAAAATAAAC